>NW_027185771.1:34615340-34670623 GCF_028583685.1 Petaurus breviceps papuanus
TCTCTCTCTCTGCTCTTCTCTCTGTCCATCACTGTTCTGTTTCTGTCAGTCTCTCCTCCCTTTGTCTCTGTCCTTTACTCTCTCTTAATCTCTTTCTCCTTCTCCTCTTTCTGTCTCTCCATCCTTTTACTCTCTCTCTCCCTCCCTCCCTTTACAGTCTGTCTCTCTTTTTCTCTCTCTTTGCTCTTCTCTCTTTCTCTGTGTATCTCTGTCTTCCTTTGCCTCTGTCTCTCCCCTCTCTGACTCTGCTCTCTCTGCCTCTCTCTCCACCTCAGTCACACCTCCCTGTCTTCTTTTGTTGTTATTTAGTCATTTCAGTCATGTCCAACTCTTTATGATACCTCTTCAGGTTTTCTTGGCAGAGATACTGGAATGGTTTGCCATTTCCTTCTCCAGCCCATTTTACAGCAGAGGAAACTGAGACAAACTACATAAGTGACTTGTTCAGGGTCACACAGCTAATAAGTGTCTGAGGCTAGATTTGATAAGTCCTTGTTCTAGACCTGGCACTCTATCCACTGTGCCATCTAGCTGCCCCTGTCTCCCTTGCTCTAAGTTTAAACAGAGTTAGATGACCATTTGGGTATATTTTAGTGAAGATTACTGTAATAAGGTAAGATGGTACTATGAACAGAGCACTATTGAGTTAGAGATTGAGATTCCAATGCTAACTTGATGCCTTACTGCCTGTGTGACCGTGGACAAGTCATTTCATCCCCTTGGGCCTCAATTTCCCCACCTTTAAAATGATGGAGTTGGGCTCAATGACTTTTGAGGTCCAGATTTCTGATTTCCATGATCCTGAATCTTCTTGGGTGAAGGTTGAATTGGATGATTTTTTAATTTCTTTCCAACTCTGAGATTCCATGATTCAATTAGTCAAGAGGAATATTCAAATCCTGGACTCATCCTTAGGCAAATTTCTTGACCTCTCTGTGTCTTGATTGTCCCTACACCAGCCCCATCTCCCTCCTAGAGCTTGCGTTGGATGTGTTTCAAGGAATAAGTGACATAGAATTGTAAAATGTCAGAACTAGAGTCAGGGGGAGGACCTGAGTTCAGATTCTGACTAGCTATATGACCCTGGGTAAATCACTTCAACCCTCTGCCTGCCTCAGTTTCCTTATCTGTAAAATGGTAGTGTAATAATAATACTGACACCTACCTCCCAGGGTAATTGTAAGGATAAGGTGAGATAATTGTAAAGAGCTTTGTAAACCTTAAAAAGCTTTATAAATGCTAACTATGATGATGGTGGTTGTAATGACGATAGCAATGAAACATAAGAGCCCTATTGGGGAAGCCCCTTACTCAAGGTCACAGAGCTGATATGACTTGAAGCTGACTCTTTGCATTGTACCATACTGTTCCTGGGGATCACATATGTGAAACATATCTGAAAAGTTAAAAATGCTAAATAAATATATTATCAGAGCCTCTGGCTGTCCCCAAGATTCAGTACTCTCCCTTCCCACATTCTGCCTTAAGAAACTCAGGGGATTGATTTTTTTTGCTCAGAGCCATCTAACATAAGGTGACCTACATTAAGCAGGACAGTGGTGAAATTCCACTGCTGTTCCTCTTATCAATGTGTCTCACCCTCCCCGACCCCCAGATGCCCCCTCTAGGTCCTATGTCTTCTTCCTTTCTTCTCTTTTATCTTTCCCCTTCACCTATCTCAGAAAGACTCAGAGCCACTATATAAATTAGACCCACATAAAATTATAGGATTTAGAGCTAGAAGGGTCCTTAGAGGTTAACTAATCCAACTCCTTAATTTTATAGAGAAGGAAACTGAGGCACTTCATGAGGGATATATTGTGGGTCTGATCAGTCCTCCCCCCTCCAGCCTTGCCCATCTCCCCTTGCTTCCCTGACAATCTCCTGGGCTGAATATCACCCTCTAATCACACATGCCAACCCTTAAAGTACTACTAAAGAATAATCATGACACATTGTCCTGTCATTTTTATCAGATTAGCTATCCATTTGGTCAACCTAAAATAAGGACACAACTCACAGGACCATAGCTGAGAGCTAGAAAGTCGTTGATATCAGCTGGTCAATACATATTTGTAATGTGTCCTGCTTCCTCAATGCAGAGGAGGAGAACTGAGAGGGGAGACAATTTAGAACTGAAAACAAAACTGAATTTAAAGAAAAGATATCAGTGACTATCAGCAAGCCAAGTCAACAAGCACCTACCTACCAGGTACCAAGAACTGTGCTAAGCACTAGTCCAAGTTGCTCATTTTACAAATGAGGAAACTGAGGGAGGGAGGGGGGGAGAGACCGAGGAGGGGGAAGGGAGAGAGAGACAGAGAGACAGAGACAGAGAGACAGAAACTGAGAGAGAGAGAGAGAGAGAGAGAGAGAGAGAGAGAGAGAGAGAGAGGAAGAGAGAGAAGAGAGACATAGAGAGGGTGACAGAGGGAGAGAGACAGAGAGAGATACAAAGAGAGACAGAGAGAGAGACAGAGAGAGAGAAGGGGGGGGGAGAGAGAGAGGGAGAACAAATCACATGGGTATCGAGAAGCAAAGCTGATTTCCTCAGACCTCCATTGCTGGGGGGTGGGTGTGGATCATATTATGATGGAACATTTCTAGGTCATTATAGAACTGGTTTCCATTGGTAAGGTAATGAAAACCAATCTCCTCTGGATAGCCCCAGAAAATTGCTTCCAGGTATGAGCTCCTCTTGGTTGGAGATGCTTAGTCATGAGAAGACAGTCCTATTCATTGGGGGAAAACCAGCAATAGCATCAGCAGCCACATCTCTGGAAGGAGAATGAGTGAGAGAGGAAACCCAATGGCCCATTTCCTGAAAGAAAGAGACCAAGAGCCGCAGGAGGCTCACATGGAGGTTGTGTGAAACATTTGAAAGAACACGAACCTGTTTTTATTTATTGACTAGTTAAAAAAAAATGAACGTAGGGACTTAAGAAGACTTAGCAAAAGAAGTAAGAAAATTCTTTGAGAAGGCAATCTGGAAAACTGTCAATCTGTAGGAGAAAGGATCCTGGAATGGGAGCAAAGGAGACTTGCTGAAGGATTGTGGGAAAATCGTTTCTTCTCCCAGAGTCTGAGTTTCCTCCTTTGAAAATGAGAGGATAGAGGAAAACAGTATGCCCAGTGACTGTGAGAATGTAAAGGGAAACAACAGAAAAAAAATCCGAATGATATAAAATTACAGTGACCAAGCTTGACTTCCCAGAAGTGAGAAAATTCCCTGTGAAATTTTCCTGCTTCCTAGACATTTGGTGTTTGAGTCTAGACTCTGCATATAGATTATAGCATGTGCTTTTAGTCCGAGTTAGTATGTGGGTTGGTTTGGCTGAACTGCCTTTTTTTAATTATCTCTTTCTTTTTAAACTGTTGTTACAAAGCTTGGCTAGCTAAGTAGGGGAGGGGGAAGGGTATATTCAGAAAGGAAAGAAATAAAAAAACAAAACATTAATAAACTATGAATTTAAAATGAGGGGGATAGAACTAGACAATTATCAAAAGACCTGTCCAACTAGCGCTTGTCCAGTTTTTAAAGCAACAGATAAAAATCTATGTCATATACCCATCCATTCACAAGAGAAGCAGAGATGGAAAGCAGAGAAGCATACTGAAAATCAGGTTTGTCTTGGAGTTAGAAAGACCTAGGTACAACTCCTTCCTCTTACATGTGGTGATTATGTGATGACAGGCAGAAACTCAGACAACTCTCTGACACTTAACCTATGGATTCATCTCTGATCTGAATTGGTGAAGAGACTTTCCACATGGGAAGTTCATCACCCCAATAAAATCAGAGGTCATAGGTTTGAATCTATGTGCATATACAACACATATGCATGTGTAGATATTTCTTGTTGCTCGTTCAGTTGTGTCTGATTCTTCATAACCCTGGGGACCATAGCATGCCAATGCTGTCCATGGGGTTTTCTCGACAAAGATACTGGAGTGGTTTGCCCTTCTCTTCTACAGGGGATTAAGGCAAACAGAGGTTATATAACTTGCCTAAGGTCACACAGCTAATAAGTGTCTGAGGCTGCACTGGAACTAAGCCCACAGGGGTGGGGATCCTGCAGTCTTGAGGACACATCTGGCCCTCTAGGTCCTCAAGTATGGCCCTTTGACTGAATCCAAATTAATAATCTGTGAGCAAGATGTAACTGTGATCATTTCCTAGAATCATCTGATTCATTGTTAAATGGGAACTAAGAGATCATCTTGTGCAACCCCCTCATTTGACAGATGAGGAAACTAAGTCCCAGAAAAGTGAAGAAGTGATTGAGGTCAAATAGCAAACAACAGAACCAGGATTTGAAATGAAGTCTTCAGGACACAAGTCCAAAGCTCTTCCAATTATACTGCTTTAATTCTCTTAACTGTTCAAAGTTAAACACATCTCACTGAAGAAAGCCTTCCCTATATTCAAGCCACATTCTACTTTGTTAGCTTCTAAGGAAATCAGGAAAGTCATATTATTAAAAAGCCTTCGACAGTCCACTGTTCATAGAATGGCCTCCCCCACCCCCAGCCTTCTCCTCTTCAGGCTGAATCATCCCTATTCCGTTAATATCTCTCTCTTGGTCAATTTTCCCAAAAGTTTCATCCTCTGAGGGGTGGAGAACCACTTTCTTCTTCAAACTCTCTCACTTCTTAATTCCCTCTTATCTCTGGAGTCCCAGAAAGGAACCTAGCTAGCATTCTAGTAAGGGTGGGACCAACCAGAGTTGACTCTCTAGGGAATGTTCACCATAGCCTGGGTGTCCAGGATGACACGTCAGTCTATGGATAGAGGACCTTGCCTGGGTCATCATTTCAGGCCATTATTGCTTTTCCAGGTGTCCATGGATGGATTCTACATTTAGCAGCACCTGATAAGCAACCATTGATTTGACTTTCCTAGATGAAAATGCATCCTGTGCTTTTGAATACATTTTGGGTGTGGGTGTTCTCAGGTACAAGGATCTCCTTCAAGGCCATCATTCATAGACTTGAATTATTCAAATAATTCTGATTATTCAAATAGACTTGATGACAGTGAGTACCAGGCCCTGTGTGCTCAGTGCTGGAATTGTTGAGATGAAACAAGACTCAAAATCCCATAATTTAAGGGCTGGAGAGGACTTCAGGGGTCATCGGTACAACCTGCACCTGACCAAGAATCCCTTCTACAAAACCCACAACGAACAATGAATGATCTAATGTTTGCCTGAAGACTTTCAATGAGACTGAACCTACTACCTCTCATGGCATCACAACACTCCATTATGGGGCAGTTCTAATTGTTATGAAAGTTTTTTTCCTGTCATAGGAAGCTTGGTCTTCTTCTAAACTCTCTCATAGCTCCTAGTTCTCCCCAAGGAGGCTAACCTAAAGCCTTCTACCAGACTTCTCCCAGTCAATCAATAATCATACTTAAAGAGAGCTACCATATTCTATACTGTCTTCTCTGTACTCAATCATTTCCAGTTTCTTCAAATGATTCCCATTTGACATTCTCATTGGATTATCCTTCCTTCTCACCATCCTGGTTACCCTTTTCTGGATTTGCTCTACTTTGTCTCTGTTTATCTTAAAATGTGCTGTTCAGAATTGACCTCTCACCTTCCTTGCAGATGCTATGTCATTTAGTACAGCCTGGAGAACATGATGTTTTAGGGCAGGTCTGCCATGCTATGAACTCATATTGAGTTTACAATCCATTTAAATTCCTTTTTTCCTCCATAAAATGAAGGACCTGGACGGGGAGAACCATGAGATACCTTCTTGTTTTAAATTTCATGATATGCAATTTTGTCCTTCCTATTCCAACCTCTTTGTGTTGACAAATTTTGCCCATGACTATAATAAACAGCCTCCTCATCTCTGCCTGAAATCAGCCCAGTGGCTAGAGGTCTAGACTTAAAGTCCAGAAGATCTGAATTCAAATCCTGCCTTTGAAACTTACTAGTTGTATGATCCTGGGCAAGTGACTCTACCTCTTTCATTTTCAGTTTCCTCTTCTTCAAAATGGAGATAACAATAGCATGGGATTTTTGTAAGAACCAAATGAGGTTCAAGGGCTTCACAAATCTCAAAGTGCTATATAAACATTAGCCATTATTCCTGCTAATGCTTAACAATCTGCCCAATCTGTATTTGCAAAGTTTGTTTTTTGAACCCAAGTTCAAACCCAAGTATAACTTCACATTTAACACTATTAACTTTAATGTCATTGGACTTGAATCATTGTTCCAGACTGTCCTCATTGGTTTGAACTTGGACTCTGTCATTCCACACCAAGTTTTGTGTAATCTATAAATCTGATAAGCAGGACATCTATGTCTTTTTTCAAGTCGTTGATAAAAGTGTTGAAACATGCAGGACCAAGGACAGGTTCCTGCGGGCACTTGGCTGCCTCCAAGTTCACTTCAAGTGCTCTTTGGGTTCTGCTCATTCAATACATTCCAAATCCACCTAAGTATATTGGAATTGGTGGTAAATGAGCTGGTCCTGGAAGGATTTGGGGCAAGGATGAAGAGGCTGATCATTGTGATCACAGGCAAAATGTGTCAAATACGAAGAGGTGGGAATAGAGAGGGCAAGACTAAGTATCATGACATTAAGAGCTGGAAGAGATTGCTTTTCCAGTTCAGCTTCTCCATTTTATAGATGAAGAAACTGAAGCCCAGAGAGGGGAAGTAATTTGCCCAAATTTACTCAGGTAATAAGCTTTGAAATTAAGGCAACAAGCCAAGGCAATAAGCATTTGTTAAATGCTTATTAAATGCCAGGTACCATGTTAAGGTCACAGAAACAAAAATTTAGAACTGGAGGGACCTAGGAGATCATACTACCTAATTCCCTTATTTTATATATGAAGAGGCAGAGGCTCAGAGAGGAAATGTTTTGACAAAGACAAATCTGAATCCCAGTGCTCTGACTCAAAATACAGTATTTTTTTTTCCATTATATCATTTCATTGGTGCTAGGTCACAAGGTCTACCTCATCCTTGAAGCCTTTCCCAATTAGGATCACAGATTGAGAGCTAAAAGCTGTCTATATTGGTTGGGAATGACACATTTGTCCTCAATACTCTTTAGCTTTGCAGGGATGAAATATGTCAAGTAGTGCAATTTGGTTAAGACCTAGAAAGCAAGGAAGGGGAGGAGAGTAAAATCAGACCAATGTCAGACCGTGGAGAACATCAGTATCGCCACTAGAAGTTTGTTTTAGCTGGTAATTGGAGCCCCTAAAAATGAACCCCAAATTACCGGTTTCTTTTGAATGGAGATAGCTGTAGTATTTCCTTAGAGGCATAGGCTACTGGAATAGATGGGGTTTACATTCAATCTGATGCTCTTGGGCTCCTTAGCTCCTGCCACCCACACAGATGATGCTATTGTAATTCTGCACAAGGTTTCCAGCCCTGCAAAGCTGACTATGATTGAGGATAAATGAGCCACTCCCTCAGTCTCCCTTTTTGTTGATGAAGGCTAGAGATTTCCCATGGTTACAGTATACCAAGCAGTGTGATTGTTGGCTTCAGTCAGTATAATTTTCTTTAAATTCCTTTCGGTTTGCATGATGTACAAAATTTCAAGCATGTGTTTTCAGGGGGTCCCCTAACATGGTTGGTGCTCCAGATGGTCCCCACCAAAGCAAATCAATGTTGATTTTTGCCTAAAGGCACCTAGAAGGATTTGGTAACATTCAGCTCCAACGAGCTTGGAAATAACCACAAAACTTTTTTTTTTTTAATCAGGCAGTGGGTTTGTGTTTTCCCTAAATACTACAATACCAATTAACTAAATGGTTTTTTAGCATCTCTTCCTGGAAGGGACATTACAGAATATCTAATCCAAACCTATATTTTACAAACAAAGAAACTGAGACCCAGAAAGGGGCTGGGACTTGTCCAAGGTCACACAGAGAGCAAAAAGAACAGACCCAGTTCAGGGGCCCAGACCCAAAGCTTTTTTCACTTGCTTCTCTTATATGTAAAATAATAGAGGTTAAGGAGAGAAATTGCAGGCTAAGTCGGAAGCACTCACCTTCCTCTTGCCTGAAAAATAAACCTTGTTCTGTTTATTTCAGTCAAAAAGAAGTTTGAAAAAAAAAATGCAGAGACTTTTCCCTCTGGGGCCTCTGGATACAGTGAAGACCACACTTGGCAGAGTCTTCCAGGGTGGAAAGCTCTGTCTCTCGCCTCTGCTCTGAGTGCAGCAGGCTATGCCAGGATCCAGGGAGCTCAGAGCTGGAAAGGACTTTGAGGGCTGTCTAAACTGGTTCTTAGAGCCCAAGCTTTAATGGTCTCCTCATCCTAGCCAGTGCCCTCAGTCTGACTCTAGGAAGATCATAGGCTTGTAGGCTTTGGAATAGGAAGGTATTCTCAAGGCATCTCATCCAACTCCCTCATTTTTACAGAAAAAGATATCTCAAGGAGACTGGTAGCTACATGCAAGGTCACATAGTTGGCAAGTAGCAGATCCAGATTTAAACTGAGGTCTTTTCCTGGATACAGCACTTATTCTCCTAATATTTGCTGATGAACATTCAATCTGACTGAGGGGGTGCTGGGCACGTGGGGGGTTGGGGGCGTCCATGGCTCAAGGTGACAGGTGGCATTAGGAGCACTGGCAGAGCTGGGACGTATTGCAGAGTCTCTTTTCTGGTAGCTGTGGGATCCAGATTTTTATGGGGAGCAGAGAGAAGGCTCAGGTCAGTCCCCAGAGCTGGATGCTCAAGTCAATCCTTCTCTTGAGAACAACCAATCAATAAACCTTTATGAAGCACCTACTATGTGCCAAGCACTGTGCTAAATGCTGGAGTAGCAGAACCTGAGCCTGAAGGAAGCTTCCAAACCCCCAAAGTCAATCCCTCCCACCCACCCCTACATAGTGACCTTCTGCTTCCAAAGGATCATCATGAAATCATAGATTTAAACTTGGAAGTGTCCTTAGAGACCATCTAGCCTGACTTTTACATTTAGTTTCATTTTTTAAAAATTATACTTAGGGGCAGCTAGGTGGCACAGTGGATAGAGCACCAGCTCTGAAGTCAGGAGGACCTGAGTTCAAGTCAAGCTTCAGACGCTTGACACTTACTAGCAGCAGAGGCTGGGGCAAGTCACTTAACCCTGTTTGCTTCAAAACAAAAGAAAACAAAATTATGCTTGGCTTCAATGTGTTTTGAATGTGGCAATAAAAAAGAGAACTGCAGGGTTTATCAAATAGTATTGATCACTGGACTCTGGAAATGGACACTGAAAAGCAGAGTTGATATTATGATGCAAGACACAAAAACTGTAATGTAATATCCAGGAAACTGGCAACTGGACTGGTACCTGAATAATTATGATTTTGTTACATGGCTTCAGTCATACTTCTAAACCAAGGTACAGAAAATATGTATTATGTAAATATATGAAATGTATTCACATAAATCTATATGTATGTTGACATACTCTGTGTATATACACACATATGTATATATGTGTGTTTATCTATCTATCTATCTCTCTATTTCTCTATCATCTATCTGTCTATCTATCCATCCATCTATCCTTCTATCCATTTATCCATCCACCCGTCTCTATCTATCTATCCATCCATCCATCCATCCATCCATCCATCCATCCATCCATCCATCCATCCATCCTTCTATCTATCTATCTATCTATCTATCTATCTATCTATCTATCTATCTATCTATCTATCTATCTATCTATCCATCTATCCATCCATCCATCCATCTATCTTTCTGTCTATCTATCTATCTATCTTTCTTTCTATCTATCTATCTACAGACACACACACAACCCTATAAGGTAAGTGCTATTATTATCAAGTTTACAGTAGAGGAAACTGAGGCAAGCAGAGGTTGACTTGCCTAGGGTTACACAGCTGACAAGCATCTGAGGTGGAATTTGAATCCAAAAGTTCCCAACTCTGACTCCCTCAAGCATGTTATGTCTCCCCTCTGCCATTGCCGCCTTCTCTTTCTCAAGGGGTTCCTGGAGAGGGTGTGGACACGTTTTCTCTTGGTTCACTTCTTCTATGTTTTCCCTGACAGTCTGTTTTCACAGTTACCAGCAGTGGGACAGCCCTGGCTGACTTAGTCACATCCTCCCTGTGAGTCTCACTCAGAGACTGCTCTCAACTTTCACCTACATCTCAGACTCCAGTGTGTTGCATGGTTAGAAAGGTGTCTGCTCATCTTTGGGGAAAAAGGAAAGCTTCTGCCCCTAACTCACTGAGAATGGGCATGGGGGCTCCCAGCAGCCAGAGAGAGGGAAAACACTCAAGTGCCTGGTCATGTTTTTCAGGACTTGGACAGAACTTGTTTGATGAGCTAAGCAAATGTCCTCACCTCTGTGGTCCCACATAGGGTCCTTCCTAAATGTCAGTGACCCACTGACTCTGCCACAGAACTCAGGTTTTCTTAGCTTCCTGGCATAGTGGGAAAAAGAGGAATAAGCATGTATAGATCGCCTACTGTATTCCAGGTTCTGTATTGAGCACTTTGCAAATATTATCTCATTTGATTCTTACCACAGCCCTTCCAGGTAGGTTCTGTTATGCTCTCTATTTTATAGTTGAGGAAACTGAGGAAGACAGAGTGACTTGCCCAGGGTCACATAGTTAGTAAGTGAATTTATGCCTTCCTGACTCCAGGTCCAACACTCTGTACTCTATGGTCACCCCTAGCAGCCTAAAAGGGGAAAAAAAGCACGGGATATGGAGTCAGAAGCTCTGGGTTTGAATCTCTCATCTGTCTCTTATTACCTGTGTGACATGGCAGCAGTTCAGTCCAATGGAAAGAGCTCTGGATTTAAAGTCTAAGCACATAGGCTTCATCCTTCTCTCAGGCTTCTTGCTTATGACCTGTGTGACCTTGAGTATGTCATTGCATCTCATTAATTAGGCCTCAGTTTCCTTATCTATAAAATGAAGTGGCGGGACTGGATGGCCTCAAGAGACACCTTCCAGCTGGAAATCTCTGATCCAAAGTCTCCCTTCCTTTTCTGGGTTTCAGTTCCCCCAGGCTCCAAAATTAAGGGATTGGTCGATTTCTGAAGATACTTCAGATCCTAAATGTTGTAACCAACTACCCCACAATCCTTCCCTGCTGACAGTTTTCAGATTCTTAGGAAGTGGCTGAATTGAAGGAAGGAAGAAGGATTCTATTACTAATCAACAATCACAATAAAAAAACAATAACTAGCATTTTGATAGTGCTTTGATGTTTGCTAAGCACTTTATAAATATTATTTCAATTTATCCCCACAACTTGGGAGGTAGGTGTTATTGCTATTGCCGTTTTGTAGATGATGAAATGAAGGCAGACAATGGTTAGACGACTTTCCCAGGTCCCATAGCTAGAAAGTGACTGAGGCTGGATTTGAACTCAGTTCTTCCTGCCACTAGACCCAACTCCCTCCCTAACAATGCCATCTAGCTGCCTCTAGGTCATATTTGACATGATCAGAGAATAACAAAAACTCCAACTTTTTTGTGTTTGAGGGATGAATAATAACTAGCCTCTAGATATAACACTGTAAGGTATGTATTTTACTTATGCTATCTTATAACAATCCTGTTATTAGCCCTGTTTTACAGATGAGAAGACTCATGGCAAGAGAGGTTAACTGACCTGCCCAGGTAAACGTATGTATAGGCAAGGTTTTAGCTCAGGTCTTCCTGATGTCTAAGCTCATCACTCCATCCACTGTATTGCCTTATCCCTTGCTTTACAAAGGGCTTCCTTTCCCTCCTGAAAGCCCTGTGAGCTAGTCAGTCCTGACATTCTAAGACCATACAGTGGCAAGAGACCTCAAAGGACATCTAATTTAACTCACACCTGAATGGAAATGTCTTCTCTGTCACCATTATCTCCATTTTACAGATGAGGAAATTGAGGCTTCCCTTTATCTGCAAAATGAGGGGCTTGGTCTTTAGGGTTCTCATAGAATGTAAACCCCATGAGGGCAGAGGCTGTCTTATTTTTGTATCTGTATCCTCAAGGCCTCAGAGTGAACTGTCTGGAAACACAGAGCCATGAAGCGTCAGAGCCGAGACCCCAGGCCAGCTCTCCTAATTCCAAGCCCAGTGGTCTTGGAGATCGATGACTCCTAATCCTAATGGGCCGATGAGGAGCAGGTTCATCAGTCCACTTCTGGAGACTCAGGAAAAAAAGTCAGTTGACCCTCTAGGCTTATTACTGATTCTCCCAGTTGTAAATTTGTTCCCTCCCCTCCTCAACCTTGTATGTACCATTTATTAGCAGGTGGTATGAAAGGAGTGTGATGACCATGGGATTCTGGAGTCTGATGTGGATCCAAATCACCAAATCACTGAACACCCCCATGCTTCAGGTTTCCTTATCAGCAAAATGAAGAGGCCGGATGAGTTGGCCTCTGAAGTCCCTGCCAGCTTCCATGGTCCTAAGTGCTATTCCTCCAGTGGAAGCCAGAGATTGTCTCACTTTTGTACATCTGTCCCCAAATCCTGGCCCAGCTCTTAATAGATAGCAGGTACTTAATAGATGCTTGTGGAATGAATGACGCCAAAAAATTTTTAATCTATCCGCATGTTATGGCAACAGGAAACAGAACAGATATTCTATCAAAGGGGCAAAGTGAGATTAATTTCAAAAGAGACCCCAAAATGAGAAAACAGACCAGGAGATGCACCCATAGCCCCTACTGAGACCTGCTCAACTCACTAGGCAATCAACAACCAACAAACATTTATTAAGCACTTACTGCATACCTTTCTAAATACCCCAATATTTGACTAAAGAATTTCCTGCTTCCTTGGGTTCCAAAGTCATCCTTCCCCCCTCCCAACCCCATCCCCGGTAAATTAAAAAGATCCCTGGTAGAGATCTCTCAGCCTGCAGTTTGAAGAGTGGTTCTATCCCAGCAAAAACCCTTTTCCATTTGAGACCTTATTTTAATCATCTCATCAGATATTCCAGCAGGGTCCCTTATCTATCAGGGGCCAAGGAAACAGCAGCAGAGAGCCTGCGTTACGGCCTCCATTCTCAGATGGGCCAACTGCCTTGATTTGTCATGAGGCCTCACGATGGAGGAAGATAGCAGTGAATAATGGGATTGTGAGTTTCAGTGCAGAAATAAGGTCACCGTGAAGAATATTGCCATTTTGAAACCTCAGTGAACTTCAGCGGCCAACACGGGATGACTGTTAATCTCTCCTTTTTTTTTTTTTTGCTCAGCTTCCTCCTCTGTGGCCTGTTGCTTCGAAGTGGGGACTGTCCCTTCTTCTCCGACTTCCTCTCATGCAAATAGCCTGGGTGAAGTCCGGGACTTATTGAGAAAACGCCACACAAGGAAGGAACAACACGAACCTCAACCTCACGCAGACCTACTTTCTATTACATTTCCAAACCTCAAAGAGCAGCGTTTCTCCCCATTCCCAGCTTTTTTAGGGACAGCATATTTCTCATGGGTCCCACTCTTAAAACCCTAGGGTGTAATGGAAAGAGCTGACAGTCAACTGGGTGAACCTGCACAAACCACATCATTTATCTAAGGCTTCTTATTTTCTTTTGTCAATAAAATGGGAATCACAATCCCTGAACTATGTGTGTTGGCCTTAAGGCATGACATACTACAATCTTGGGAGAACGGGAAATGACTCTCACCCAGAAGGCAATGGAGAAGCTGCTATACATTACCAAAAAAGAATTACAAAGGAAAACCAGGAAAAAGGATATCATCAAAAAAATGTATGAAAAAAGAAAGTTGGCTAGTCCCATGCTAAAAATAATGGATAATCAATGCTCCTTTGATGTCATTATGACGGCAAAAAAAGGAGGACTCACAGATTTCGATTAAGAAGGGACCGCAGAGACCATCTAGAACTCCCCGACCCACCCATTTTACCTATGAGGAAACCTAGGCCAATGGAGATTAAATGACTTGACAGAGACCATACTGGCAAGCATCAGGGGTAAGATTTGAATCTAGGTCCTCTCGTGACAGTCAGTACCCTTCTCCTGAGGCTATGCTGCCCCCAAGTACATTGGATGCCTCCTCCCTGCACCTCCCCCACCTACGGTGGGAGGATATGGATAAGAGTCATATAAGCTGGGTAGACATGGATAGGTTGTGATCTGCAGCATTAGAGGGCATCCTGAATTGATGAGATCTCAGGGTCGCTGGACTATTTGAATGCTCCTTCTCTGCCAGACTTGTTGAGGTAACTATACATATATGTTATATATGTATATGCATCCACACATACATCTGTACATACACACACATACACACCTTATTGAGGTGTATATAGTGTTGGCTTTGAGCCAGGAAGATCTGAGTTGGAATCCTGCCTCTGACACTTGAGCTGTGTGACCTTGGGCACAGGGTCCTCATTTGTAAGACAAAGATAACAAAAATCCCTCCCTCCCAGGGGGTTATGGGGATCAAGTGAGATAACACATGGAAAGTACTTTGCAAACCTTTAAAGTGCTATAGAAATGTGAATTATTACTATGGTTGGGAAACTTTCCTTAGAAAATAAATAGATTAGTTCATTTTTTCTCTTGGAAAAGCCTGAAGGACAGATGACGAATAACAGCTCTAAAGAGTTTATGGGCATTCCTGCTAGGAAGGAGAGTGGACATTTATATAGCTCATTAAATTTTACAAAGCATTTTATATCATCTTGTTTGAACCTCACAAAAGCCTTGTTTAGGAGGGAGTGTCGTTAGTGTGATTATTTTCCCTTTTTTGCTGAGGAAGAAACTGAGTCCCAGAGAGGGGGGAAATGTGCACACCAATTAACATATCGACAAACCTTCATGACATGCATACTACATTTCAGACACTGGGTTAGTAGCTGGAGGTTCAAAGACAAAAATAAAAATATTCCTGCCCTCCAGGAGCTTATAGTCTATGATAAATATACACTTTGTCTCCAGATTCCAAATCAGTCTACAGGAAGTAGCAGATTGAGGTTTGGAGCTCCAATCTTGGTGCCGCTGCTTTTTCCAGGATACCTTTTCAAATGACCTTTCTATTAAGCCCCAAATCCATCAAACAAAAATCTCTTTTGGAGCTGTTTTCTTTCAGGGGAAAGGATGATTGTAATAGCTGATAGCTGACAATATTATAGGCCTTAACAGTTATGATGTGTTTTAAAACCATTATTTCATAGATAATAACCAAAGAAGTAGTGGTAGATAAACTTGACCTAAGAAGAGGAGTTAGTATGGTCCTCCACCAAAGACAGATCCACCTGTGGGGCTGACCCATAGGTGGAAGACAGGACCTCATAGACCTGAGGGTCTTGACAGGACGTGGATTCAAGCCTGACTCCACAATGCCCTAGTTGTGTGCCTCTGGGCAAGTTGACCTCCTTCTCTGGGTCTGTTTTCCCTCTGTAAAATGAGGAGGTTCATGATCCTTAAAGTCCTTCCAGCCCCAGCATTCCATGATTCTTAAGCAGCAGCAATAGGGAGAAAGGTTCCCTCCTGCCTGAGGCCAGGTTGGGAGAAGGATGGTGTAGTTCTGCTTTTGTGACTTACTGGTCAGTTGGTTTCAGGGGACTTAGAGCCCCTTGGGCCAAAGGGTACTCTGCAGCACAATGGCAGAAGATTCTGGAGGAGGGTGATGCTTGCCAAGGATAGACGGGAGAGGACATGTGGGGTAAGGGGCAGCATTGGGGGCTTGGATCAATCAGAGGCAGACACATTGCCTTCATTCAATTAGAGGGAACAGTGGAGTCAGAGGCTGTTGTTGTTCAGTCATTTTCTGTCATGTCCAACTCTTTGTGACCCCATTTGGGGTTTTCTCGGCAAAAATACTGGAGTGGTTTGCCATTTCCTTCTCCAACTCATTTTACAGATGAGGAAACTGAGGCAAACCAGGATAAGTGACTTTCTCAGGGTCACGCAGCTAGTAAGTGTTTTAAACTCATGAAGGTGAGTTTTCCTACTTCCAAGCCCAGTGCTTTGTCCACTGTACCACCTAGTTTTGTTTACTTGGAGTCAAGGGACCTGATACCAAATCTTGGCTCTGTCTTTGACTATCTCTATGACCTTGGGTCAATCATTCTCTGGGCTTTAGTTTTCTCATCTGTAAAATGAGATAGCTGGAGTGGATGACATATAAATAAGGTCCCTTCAGCTCTAAATCCAGTGCCTTCATTTCACAGATAGGGAAACTGAGGCCATGGGAAGTAAGGTCATTTACCCAAGGTCATAGAGATATTAATTTGGAGAGTCAGAATTCAAACTTGATCTCTGTCTTCTTTGCATGATATCTCCAAATCTAAGGACTTATTTTCCTTCACCCCCAAATGCAGAAGGAGAAGCCAGGTCCCAAGCCCCAGAAAACAAGGGGAATTTGTTCTGCCAGAACTCAGTCAAGTAGACGGGTGAAAGGAGGGAAAGAAGAAGGGGCCAAAAAAACCCTGAACAGAGATGGTGAGAACAGTCGAAACTACTTTCATAGAACTCTGGAGCCGGATGTCTTCAGTCTTTTGGTTTGTCTGAGAGGCAGAGGCAAAGCATGGTCTGCCTTAGAGGGGATTTCTCTACAGCAAACATCAGAAACACACACACACACACACACACACATACACACACACACACAAAACCACTTCAAGAGCAGCCCAATTTTGAAAGGTGCCACATGAAAAGTGGAGAAACCTAAAGCCCCCTTTAGTCACAGCCCAAGAGCCATTCCAGAGCAGTGCTGGCTGGCCCACTTGCCAACCAATGTGCTCTCTCGGCACAGGGGCCCCTAGTTAGAAGCCTGCCAAGCCCATTTACCATGGAGCCTGGGGCCCTACATCTTATGTGCACTTAGATGCTGAGGACCAGACCACAGAGTCAGTCCCTGCTGACTTTGGAATGAGGCAGCTTGTAGTTGCAACCACATGGCATGTCTTGGGTCATCACATGCACAGAAGATCTTTCCAGCTCTGAATGATTATCAATGCAAGCCATGGACTTGGAAAGCTGGGATTTCAGACTTGCTTCTGTCACTGACTAGCTGTGTGACCTTGAACAAATCACGATCCCTCTGAGTCTGTTTCTGCTCCTGTCAGAATTGGATTAGATAGGGAGTTCTTAATCTGGAGTCAGATTTCAAAGAGTCTGTGAATTTGGGTGGGGGCGGGGAAATAGGGAAGATATCTTCACTTCAATATAATTGATTCCTTTTGTAATCCAATATACTTAGTTTATTCTTTTAAAAACAATATTCTGAAAAGGGCTCAACAGCTTTCACTAGACTTGTCAAAGGGATTCGTGACAAATTAGACACTCACTGAAGACTCTTCTTGCCCTGACTTTCTATGTTTTCAGTTCTAAGGTTCTATGTTCCACATTCTAAGGTTCCTCCTAGCTCTGACATTCCGTGTTCTACTTTCTCAGATTCCTCCCAGTTTTAGAATTTTATGATTCTGGGAGGGACAGAAAAGTTGGCCTGAAGAGGCAGAACCCTGAAGTAAGAACAAAGCACAATGCAAAAGCGTGTTCTCTGAGCTGGGCTAAAATGAAACGTTTCTAAACAACACCTACGAGAGATTCACCAGCAGTCATACTCATACTCCCCATCTCTGTGAGCTAGAATAAGTTAGCATCCCCTGCCTGAGCAGGCCAGCAGCACTTGTTTGAGCTCCTCATTCATTTTGATTTTGGCCCCCATGGGAATCTAGCCTAGCCCATAGAACTCTGGGCACACAGAATTCCAGCAGCCTAAATAAATGTCGAATGGAATTAGGGGGAAATAAATAGAATTTTGTATCTGGGGAAAACTGTGACCAGTGCCCATGTCAAATCATTGGCTCAAATGCTTTGATCTAATTCATCTGAGAGTATCTTCTACATGGAGATTGAAGTAATTTTTAGGAAAATCATTCCATTCATTCAGCAGGCATTTATGAAGTCCTACTATGTGCCAGACAGCATGCCAGGCACAGGAGATAAAAAGAAAAGAAGAAAATACATAATCTCTGCCCTCAAAAACTTAAATTTGGGGTGGGGGTGGGGGGAAAGAGGCTATAATAAAGCAGGTAACCGGAGAAATAAATATAAAATATAGGTAAAAAAGGGAACAGCAATTGGTGAGGGAAAGGGAGCTTGTACTGGGGGTACAATCAGGAAAAAAAACAGCGCATGTTTCTGTTAGGCCTTCTCTTTTACACAACATCACCATATAGCAATTTGGTAAGGCTGGATATAACATTGATAGGAGAATCAGAAAGTCAGCTAGAATTTATTAAGCTCCTACTATGTGCTGGGCCTCATGCAAAATACTAGACATGCAAAGAAAGACAAAAACCGGTTTCTGCTCTTGTGGAGCTCGGCAGTCTAACAGGCCAGACAGCAACATGCAACAGGCCAAGCAAGAGATAAACCAGGTGATTTGGGGGGAATCTCTGAGGGAGATTAAGGAGGGAAGGAAAAGACTTTTGTAGGAGGAGGGGCTTCAGCTGAGACCTAAAGGGAGTTGGGGGAAGATGAGGAGGGAGAGAATTCCAAGCATAGGGGATGGTGCCATAATGGATTGTCTTGTTCAGGGAAACAGTAAGGAGGTCAATATTGAATTGAAGAGTAGATAGAGCAGAGAAAAGCCTAAGAAGACGAGGGTGGGAGGAGGGGGCCAAGATGAAGGGGTAAAGTGTTTTAAAGTGGAATTTTTTTTAAGAAACACCTTTTAAAAAAAATTAAAAATTACAGGTCATTCCCTTGATCGCAGTCCAAAAGATAAGAAATAAAATGACATTAATTTGACATAATTTGTTCTCAATCAATCTGCAGTGACTCCTGAATGATGACCACTTTTTTTTTTCTTTTTAGAGGGAAATTGGGGTTAAGTAACTTGCCCAAGATCACATGGCTAGTTTTTTGTGTGTCTGTGTGTGTAAGTGTGTGAATTTGGATCCGAACTCAGGTCCTCCTGACTCCAGGGCGGGCGCTCTACTCACTGTGCCACCTAGCTGCCCCTGCCACTTTCTTTTCTAAATATTACAATTCACTTTTTAATAACCTGTTCTAGAATTTTGAAAGAGATTGCTACTTAATTCCAACTATAAATTTTGGAATCCATTTTCCTCATTTAAAAAAATTCCACATGAAATGTTTAAAGCTTCAGTCTTCTGGGACTTTTTCTGTTCTTCATAATATGTTAGGATTTAATGACAATGCTTCCTTGATTGTGTCTATGGGTCCTTTCAGTAACCTGGAGTGTAATTAATGTGGATCTGAATATTCGAACTCATTGAAAATGGGTTCTCTTCCCCACAAACACTTTTAAAACTTTCTAGAAAGTTAAAAAAAAAAAGTGTCCCATCCCCAGAGGTTGTTTCAGGAAGGAGTTATTCAGCCACTGATCTTGGGCCCCAGATTAGAGGAAATGGATGGTCAGATGGTCAACACCAGTGTGACAGCTAAAAAGAGCAGAAAGTCTTCATTTCCCCATGGTTGTATTTCCTCATCGCCAACAATGCAGGTCAACTCAATTTTATCATGCAGGGCTCCAGGTACCCACTATGTGGAAATCTTTATGCTCAGTGCTGGGGTGACTCAGACTCAGGGTCAGAAAGGAACATTAATCTCACCTACATTGTCTCCCCAGCTCCACGTTCAGAGAGTAGTGTTGGGGGAATCCCCACAGACTGGAGGTAATTTTAATAGGCATTCTCTTCATGTTGGTAGAGAAAGGAAGGAGAGGAGGGATGCTGGTAGCCACGATGGGAGACCTCCATTCTATGCTGCTTTATAAACCCAATGATGTTTTTGTTGTTGTTCAATAGTGTGTGCCTAGCTCACTATTTTACGTATGGGAATTCAGAGTGGTAAGTGACTTTCTGGTAAGTGGCATGATCAGAAAATGGCAGGATTTGAATTTGAACTTAGGTTTCTTGAATCCTAGACCAAGGCTGTTGCCACTGTACTATGAAGCTTGTGCTATGAGAATCACAGACCCTTAGAGCTGGAAGAGGAAACCTTGACCCACAGGGGTTAAGAGTTTTGCCCAATCTCACTTAACCAGATGGGTCCTCCAGTCCCAGGGATTTCTGGGAAGTGTTTCTGAAGCTGTTTCAGAGAGATGTTGTATTGTACAAAGAGCACAGGACTTGGAGTCAGGCCTGGATTCCTGTTAATTGACCCTGAAAAAGCTTGTGACTCTCTCTGTGGCTCAGGTTTCCAATATGTAAAATAAAGGGGTTAGATTAGATAGTCTCTAAAGCCCTTCAAGCTCTGACATTCTGTGGTTCTTTGAAATCCCCTGAGTCTGTCCTGAGACTTGGAAGCCAGTGATGATAATTAAAGAAGGGGAGAGTGAAGGTGAAGGGGACCAGAGCAGTA
Organism: Petaurus breviceps papuanus; assembly: GCF_028583685.1. Classification (NCBI taxonomy): domain Eukaryota; kingdom Metazoa; phylum Chordata; class Mammalia; order Diprotodontia; family Petauridae; genus Petaurus; species Petaurus breviceps. The sequence goes on from NW_027185771.1 coordinate 34,635,667, forward strand.
CTAGAAGTTTTCCTTCATCCCTTTCAATTGCAAATGGAACCAAGGATTATTGGTCCAGCTGTATTGATTGAGAAAGAAATATAAAGTGAACCGCAGCCTTGGGGCTGAAGGTCCTCTGATGGCCTGCTGCCATCTACCAGGGAAGTGAGCTTTAGGGAAGCAGCTCAATTCAATTCAACAAACTTCTATTAAGCATGTACTATAGGTAATACACCGCAGACTTTTTATGGGGTGGGGAGGAGGTGGGAGGATCGGCACCAATGACTTTGGAGGTATAGAAGCCACCTTGGCAGCTGCCTAGCAGCTCCTCTGTAACTGGAGACTTGGAGACTCGTTTGGGGGTGCTGATAGGTCAAGTGAATTGACCACTGGCCACAGCCAAGCTGTTAGTACTTGTCAGAAGGAGGACTCGAACCCAGATCTTCCCAAAGCAAGGCTAGCCCCTTCTATGCTCCACCAAGCTGGTTCTATAGCATGTACCTTCATAGCTCTTAAGAACTGGAAGGGACCTCAAAACCACCCTCTCATTTTACAGAAAACTGAGATCCAGAGAATGAGTAATTTGTCCATGGTCATATAAGTGGTGAGTATAAGTGTCAGCATTCGAACCCAGGTCACCCTGACTGTAGGCCTAATGCTCCTTCCAGTATGCCAAACTGTCTTCTAGGTACCCACAATACAAATGAAAGAGATAAAATAATACTCTCCTTCAAGGGCTTAGATTCTATGGAAGACATAACAGCACGTTCAAAAGTACAGGGGCGGCCAGGTGGTGCAGTGAGTAAGAGCACCTGCGCCAGAGCCGGGATGACCTGGGGATCAAATACGGGCTCAGATACTTAGCACCACACCCAGAAATAACTGGCCGTGTAACCTTGAGCAAGTTACCTAACCCCAATTGCTTTAAAAAAACAACAACAAAAGTACAAGGAAAATAAAATAGTTACAAGGGAAAAGGAAGCAGGAGGGAGATGTGTGTATGGGGTGCTGGGGGTGGAGAGATCAGGAAAGACTTCATGGAAGAAGTGATCATCCAGCACAACCCTTTCATTTTTCATGTGAGGAAACTGAGGCCTAGAGAGACATAAAGTGTCTTGCCTAGAGGCAGCAAGGTGGCAGAGTGGACCTGGAGTCAAGAAGACCTGAGTTCAAATCTGACCTCAGACACTTTCTAGCTGTGTGACCCTGAACAAGGCACTTAAGCTCTATCTGCCTCAATTATGCCAAATACTAAATGGGTATAACGAAAACACCTATCTAGGGGGTTGTTGTGAGGATCAAATGGTATCGTATTTGTACATAGTAGGGACTTAATAAATGCCTGTTTCCTTTTCTGCCCATTGACACACAGGTAGAAAATGACAGTTATAATTTGAATCCAGGACCCGCAAATGAAAAGTCAATGCAACACTCTTTTACCCAACACCATATTACCACCATACTAATTGAAAAGTGTTTCCCTTACAATAATCCTGTGAGATGGGCACTACGAATATTATTATATATATATTTACAGATAAAGGATCTGAGGGTCAGTGAAGCAAAGGGGCTTGCTCGATGTCACACAGCTAATGAGTATAGAGTCAGGATAATAAAGGCTTGAACTTGCCAGAAGGAATGATGGGATTGAAAGGACTGGTGAAAGGTGGGTATCTGTATTTATACTCAGCTTCAGAAAGCTTCACTGGGAGGTGATGGCTATTGTGGGCACCCTGAATCAGAGGAGAGATGAGACGAGTTTGGTCATCTTTACTCTCATAAGACTTAAGGTCTGGGGACCTTCTGTTGGAGAGGCAAGTCAGGAAAGTCTCCCAGCTATTTCAGGAGTCACTTTTGTAAATGAGATGGGCAGATACTTTGTGGATGTTTAAAAACATAGGCTATGGCCTCAGGTATCTGACTGGGGTGATCTCATCCTAAAAAGTGAGGACCCTTACACCAGAGTGTGGCAGAGGCAGAGAGGTGAGAAAAGAGTGGAGAGCAGTGAAACATGAATTCTCATTAGTGTTACCAAAGCAGAGCAACAGAGGAAAAAGGTCAGCCCATAAAAGCTATGGCAGAGCCGTGGCGGGGCTTCCCAAACCAGGACAGGAGGGGATGTGGGGTGGAGTGTGGAGAAACAGCCAAGTCCTTGTATGAGTCCAAACACTAAACTGGAATCAATCAATTAATCAATCAGTATTTATTTATTTATTTATTTTTGCCCCCCCCCCCCTTTTTGGAGGGGAAGGTAGGGCAATTGGGGTTAAGTGACTTGCCCAAGGCCACATGGCTAGTTTTTTGTGTTAAGTGTCTGAGGCCAGATTTGAACTCAGGTCCTCCTGAATGCAGGGCCCATGCTCTATTCACTGTGCCACCTAGCCACCCCTATGTAAGTACTTATTAAATACATGTACCAGGCATACTCGAGGCACTAGAATCATCAGGTCTCAAAAGAAAGGAGATGAGATGTTTCCAGTCACAATTGGCAGCAGATTGGCATCTACTCCCTTTCATGTCATCTTGTGAGCCTTTGTAAGATGAATGCATTTCTATATGTGGGGTAGGAAAGTGGGGAGGGGTGGTTTAAGAGTGATTCAATGGTTTGATTTTCCTCTCTAGTAGACAGTGCTATTTGTCTCAATTAAATCATTTTCTATTTTTAATATACTGTTCCAACAGAATGTAAGTTCTTGTGTCTGTATCCTCAGTACCAAATCACAGATCCTTGAATATAGTAGGAACTTGATAAATACTTATTGAATTGGATTGAATTGAATAGTTCCTAATTGGTCTGTTGTTAGGGATCATCTGGCTCAGACCATGAGGCAAATGTTAGATTCTTTCCTCCAACTGAAATGAGGTGAAATTCGAACACAAGTCTTTCTTTCTCCAAGCTGAGCATTCTGTCTACCCAAGCCTGCTGCCTCTGCCTTAAGTGGGATGTCTGTTACATGTTAGTAAGTATTCACCGATAAAATAAACACAGATGTAGAAAATTTGACCCTCCCTCCAGATGTTTATAATCAAACTGCAGAAGAACAACAAACCATACAAATAAAATACCATACAAATAAAATAGAGACACATAAAGTTAAGTGGTTTATTACATATTATGGAGTGGGTGGGTGGGGTCATAGGGGCTCCTGAAATAAGGAGAGACATATGACAGAATCCCAGGCCATGGGCAAAGGACAAACAAAATGTAGATCATTAAAGGGGAAAGTGGTATCTCTCACCAGGAATGCCCTGGCTTTTGTGTATTCATTAGCTCCCCATTACTAGTGTGGAGATAAATATCATAGCCACTTTCTCTGGCACAATAGAAGCATGTATAGAGAATGATGTACTCTTCATACAGAATGGCAAATCTATCAGCTTCCAAGGAAGGGGCGGGGGTGGGCGAGGGAAGAGATGAAAGCTCTTTCCAAAGTGATTTCTCTCTATTGCGATCTGCCAGCTTCCTTTTCTATCAAACTATTATCTCAACCAAGTGCCGGGGCTGGATCTTGTATTCAGGTCCGTTAAGTGCCTCTTTTTTCAAAACAGAGCTGCTATTATTTCAGAAGTAATGTGTCTCTGTGTCATTTGCTGGGTCCACATTGATTTCTTGCAAGCACACACACAAAAAAAATGCACTGGTGGTTACAACCTAATTAAGTGGCAGGCTCAGGTCTTGGGAAGCATGAGTGAGTGGGGGTTTGGGGAGCTGCACCCGTGGCAGTGCTAAGTCCAGAGTGGACCTTGCCTCTAAAGGGGATACCGACTTCTGGGGTGTGATCTGGGGGGACCTGAAAACAAGGATCATCCTAAATCCGCTCCCCCCTATTATATTCATGATGATACCTTTGGATGTCTGAGTGACTGTATCATCATCATCATCATCATCATCATCATGTCCCTAGTACAGTGCCCGGCACATAGTAGGTGCTTTAACAAATGCTTACTGTCTAATCATCACAATATCAAAACCCAAAGGAAATGGGCTACTGTGGGAGTTGTCAAGATTCCCATCACGGGAGATGTCCAATTCTCTTGTGAAGCATGCTGCAGAGGGTAATTCTATATCACGTATGTTGAATTAAATAGCTTCCAATCTCTCTCTCTCTCTCTCTCTCTCTCTCTCTCTCTCTCTCTCTCTCTGCTTTTTGGAGGGCAGTTAGGGTTAAGTGACTTGCCCAAGGTCACACAGCTAGTTTTTGTGTTAAGTGTCTGAGGCTGGATTTGAACTCAGGTCCTCCTGACTCCAGGGCCGGTGCTCTATTCATTGTGCCACCTAGCCACCCCCCAATGTCTCTTAAGGCATTTTAGTGCAATGGAAAAATGCTGACCTTGGAACCTCCAGGACCTGAGTTCAGATCTCATCTATCTTACTACCTGTGTGACGTTGGACAAGTTACTTAATCTTTCTAGGCCTCATTTTCCTCATCTGTAAAATGGAGAAGTTGGAATAGATGGCCTCTAAGGTTCTTTCTAGCCCTCCATTTATGATCCAATGATCCTCCCCACTCTTTGAGTTTTTGAATCTAAGATAAAATTATGGAAAGAACGGTGAGATATCCTTGAGGGAAAAGTTTGTTTTGCAGCTTCATATCCCCAACATAGTACTTGGTATACATTAGTCGCTTAATACATGCTTCCTGGATGAATGAACGGATGCAGTTGAAGTCCCTGGTAGCAGAAGGAGAGAGGGACACTTGGGGAGGGTTAACATTTGGAAAAAGGAGGATGTAGAGAAGAAAGACAACCTAGCCCTCTCCATATTACCCAACCCTGATTATCAGAGAAATTCCCAACCTTGGGCCCCCCTTTGAAAGCCAGGCTGTGAATGACGAAGGCTTTTGTTTCATCTCCACACTTAAATACCAGCCTCAGCGCCTTCAAAGAAAACCAAAAGATTTTTATTTTTTTTGCATTACAGTTCATTCTTAAAGAAAGGTCAATATGAATCAAACTGATTTGGAAGAGAGGCTATAAATACCATGATGGTCGGGGAAAAGAAAGGGTTCCTGGTGACGTCCATGAGGAGTCTGATTTCTGTCACCTTAATTCATTGGTTCCTCAGCATTTCTTGCAAGCAATAAAGTGAGGCATTTAGCATGGAAACTGGAACACTGCTCAAATGATAAGCGCTCAGACTAACTTGCAAAAGTAATTTTCAGTAATCTTTAAGAGGAAAAATTACATTTACGGGAAAAAAAAGTGCATCTTATTTTATTGTGATTTGGAGCAATGGATTGCACACAGATGGGGCCTTTGATACCCTGGGAAGTGAATAAACCTTGGGAAAGGTGTGTGGGCCAAGGGGGAGGGGGATGACAGCATGGCTCCATGGGGAAGATTAACTCTGTTCCAATGTGCCTAAAGAGAAGATCTGGAGGTCAGAGATGATCACACATTGGTCTCTGTGGATTTTAAAACCAACAAAATGGGTCACAATCTTATAATATTTTAAAGGTTTACAAAGCATTTTCATTGTAGAACCTTGTGGCTCTTGTAGTCTGGAGTGAAGGTATTATTATTCCCATTTTATAGATGAGGAAACTGAGGCTTGGAAAGGTGAATTAATTTATGGGAATTAGCTAGAACAATGGAAACAGCACTGTACTTTGCTACTGAAATGAGAGCACATGAATTTGAAAGACCGCTTTGATGCCTCCTGTGTAATCTTGAGCAAATCATTTAATCTTTTGGGGCCTCACTCTCCCCATCTGTAAAATGGGGGGATCAGACTCTTCCAGCTCTGTGTCTATAGGCTCTAATGCCTTGCATAGGGCCATACAGCTAGTATGTGGTATAGATAAGATTTAGACAAGGCCAGCACTATTTCTGCTGCATGACAGGAGTTTACAGGAAGAGGACACTCTGCTTCCAATGAACAAAGAACTTGAACCTGACCTTCCCACAGAAGCAATGTCATATGTGGCCAGCCCACAAAGACCTATTTAATCCAGAATGTTCTTATACATTTGCAATGGAAAGTTGTCAAATTAAAAAAAAAGAGTATTGGATTTAGAGCTGGAAGAGTGCTAAAAGACATCTTTCTCCAATCCTTCATATTACATATGGGGAAAATGAGGCACAGAGATGGGAAGAGACTTGCCCAAGGTCACACAACAATGGTTAATGACAAAGTCTGCTCCTTTCACTCTAGACCTAGCGTTCTTCTTACCATACCACCAACAGCGAAACAGCTGGAGAGGAAACAGGGAGGGGACAAGAAAGGAGATGGAGGAAGAGAAAAGGAGAGCTAGGGAAGAGGAAGAGAGTGACATCGAGGGGAGGAAAGAAACTGACTTGACCAATGTCATTACGCTGATAAGTGGTACAGTCAGGGTTTGGACCCAAGGCTCTTGCTTGTCCAGTGGGTTTGTGGGTAAAGAGTGGGAGATTGGAAGCCCAGAGCAGTGACGGAGGCAAAGGAAGGAGGAAGAATGGATAGGGAGGAGACAAACAGGAGGAGACTTTCCTGAGGTCATTGGAGAAGAATTGCAAGGGGAAAGAGAGAGGTTAGACATAATGTGTGTGGACCTGTGAGAAAGAGATTGCCTAAGGTGAAAAGACAGGAAAAGAAGGAAACATGACAGGTGCCGGGTGTTTTTGTGTATTCTAGTCACCTGTCCATCAGTACTTATATCTTGGACAGACAGCGCAGGCGGTCCTAGAGCTGGGCCCAGACCCAAAAGGAGGATGATGAGAGCTTGCCTGTATTGCCTTGGGGAAATCTTGCAAGTGTTTTTAATGACACCCAAATCTCACCCTGAAACAAAGGAATATTCTTTGTTAACACCATTAACTGATTTTTTTTTCAGTGATTTGATTAAATTCAATTCACGATAATTGCCTACTATGCAAAAGGCACCATGGGAAATAGAGACAAAACATAGAAATAGTCCCTGCCCTCAGGGAGGTTATAATCTTCTGGGGCCATACAGCTGCAAGTCATGGAATAATGCTGTCCCTGAAGAATTATAGCTGTGCTTCACTCAAAGGACCATGGAGAGGTTCATAGTAGACCCAAGAGGCCTTCAATATATTACCAGTGAAGCAGAATTGGAGAAAAGGATATTATTAGAGAGAGACGTATATGACTGGAAAAGAAAATGTTCCATTAAGTGATAAGGGCAAGGCTGGCTTACATGCTCCATTTATAGAGATACATAGACAGATAGGCAGATAGATAGACAGACAGACAGATAGATAATAGATAGATGATGGGTAGATGGACAGATAGATGCTAGATGGATGGAGAGATGGTTGGAAGGATAGACAGAGAGACAGAAAGATAGATGATAGAGATAGATGAATAGATAAATAAAGCGTTTATCCTAAGCCCATATGCCAGGTGCTTCTCTGGTCTTTATGTAATATAAAGAGATCTAGAGAAAGCCCCCAGCATATTGGGTTGACTCCTGCAAAGTATTGAGGGAAAGACACAAGATTTGAACAGAGATGAATGGGTAGCGAATGAGAAGGAAACACATTTTAGTTAATAAAAATTATTATTGTTTATTATTATTATTATTATAGTGCCTAAGATATGCCAGGGACTTTATTAAACACTTTACAAATATTATCTCATTTGATCTTCACAACAACCTTTGGAGATAGGTTATTTTTGTCCCCAAAAAACAGTTGAAAAAACTGAGGCAAACAGTGGTTAAGTAAGTGCCGGAGCCTTGATTTGAACTCGGTTCTTTGACTCCAGGTCCAGGACTCTCCTGGTCCTCCTAGTTGCCGTCTGAAGTGTTGGGAGGAGCATCTGAAAGGATGTGATTCATTAAAGAATGACAATGATAGGATCTGAACTTCACTAAAACAGCACTGTACAGAACCACAGCCTCACAGAGGGTGCCTCACCACCTACAGAACACGTCCCACAGTACATATGGTCAATCGCCTTCCTAAAACGAGGCAGTGAGAAGAGACACCAACACATCCTTCTGCTGCACTCTGAGAAACACACTGGGTCCCCCCTCGCTCATTTAGAACTCTACAGAGTGTTCTAGAAGTGTTCTCCTAAACGTTTGGAACAGCCTGTCCGTCTAGTAGCATGACCTATAAATGAATTAATTTTCTTTTCTTTTCTTTTGCTTCATCATTCTAGTAATTCATGTGGACCTTGCAGCCCACTTCAGCTCACAGGTCTTTCTCACAAGGACCATCCAGCCAAATTTCTCCCATTTAGTCCTTTCAAACTTAATTTTTTTTTAAACTCAAGTCCAAGACTTTACATATAACCCTACTAAATTGTACCTGATTTGATTTGGCCCTTCTTTCAAACTATCACTGAAGACATTTTTGGAGTTGGACCCTTATCCAGCATGCTTGCTAACTCTTGCTTAGCTGCTCTTGGGATCTAGTGGGGAACATAGGTCAGGATATTGCCCCAGGGTGCCACAGAGCATCTTGAGGCAGTTGAAGGCTAGGGGGAGGCTTTGTGTAAGCACTGGTTTGTATCAGCAGTGTGATGCAACAGAATGGAGTCCTGGATTGAGAGTCAGTGTTTCTGGTTGAAATCTCACTTCAGTCATTTCCTACCCATTGGGACCTTGGGCACTAACCTCTCTGGGACTGTTTTCTCACCCAAATGTGCTATTCAGACTTCGTTAAGACTTTTGTACCTTGAGGAGGGTTGAACTGAATGATCTCCAAGGTTCCTTCCTATCCCAAATCAACAGTCCTGTATTCTATGGAACATTTGCAAATTAAGATAGAAAGGGCTGCCCAAAATCCTTTGATGGGCAGCAAGCGACCCATGGTCTGTATGTTGTATAGGACTACTCTAACATATTCCTAGCAATGTCATTATGAATATTAAAAAATATGCATTCATTCAAAAACATAACAATGAGAAAAATATAAATGTTGATTAAGCAGACAGCTGTGTATGGCTTTAATCTTTTGGATTCTTCAAAGGGGAAAAAAAAAACCACCCTACAGTCACCCACCCCAATGACTTGTTATGCAAGAGTTGGCCATGCAAAGGAAGCTGCCTTCTCTCTTTCTAAATATACATTTTGCAAGAGAGGAGAATACCCTCTTTCCTTCTATATGAAGGTCTTTATAAAGGGAAGTGTCAAATTCAGTTGTCCAAGGTACCTTTTATCTGTTTATGTCAAGTAGACAAAGTCTTATTAGCCATAGCAGGCTTCATTTAACATCTGAAATTAATTTAAAGGGATCGGAAAGTTCAATTTCTGTTGTGCCTGAAGGTTTGCAGCAGCACATTCCTCACTGCCACCCCAAGGGGTTAAGGTGGGAGCAGTGGTGATTGCAAGAATTATGATGTCCATTTTATAGAAGTGAAAACAGAGGTTAAGTGACCCATAGGATGTTACATAAGGAATCATTGTCAGAGCCCAAGTCCAGGCCTGGTACAATGCTGATCTCACAAGGCCCTGTACCATCCTGATCTCATAGAATTCTCTGCTGGGTGATAGATATCTTCTCCTAAGCCTTGTGTCTGGTACACTAAAGGACCATTAAACAGAGCAGAGATGTATTCAGGCAGAAACAAATATGCTGTTCCGTTCTTGCACAGGGCTCATCTCTTGTTATTTCTCAAAACAAGCACCTGACCCAGAAAGATTAAGGGGGTGGGGGTGGGGTGACCAGAGAAAGGGGGTATCTCATAGGCCTCAGTACTAGAAAGGCTGGTGTGTGACTTTGCACTGTCAAACTTTCCATTCAAACTTCATTTTTTTCAGGGATGGAAAATTTTGCTTCAGGGTAAAACTTGGCACAAGAAGGTCTCAGAAGTGAGAGCTAACATCTCCACCATTCCCTCTCCTCCCTGCCGCCAACACATTCTCTCTCTCTCTCTCTCTCTCTCTCTCTCTCGACAGTAGATTTAGGTGGAAAGAAAGAAAAAAATCACCTCTGGCCAGTACCCCAGTGCCTGCCTGACTGGATTGTCACTGAAGATGGTGTCTCTTCGCTCAGGCTGCAGGTATTTAACGACGAGGTATAAATAGCTGTTCACGGGATCACATGCGAATGCAAATATATCAACCTACCCCAGAGCTGAAAATAGTTATTTACTATTTGGCTTGAATAGTGGCCCAGAAACCCATACACACCTATTACATGCCCATTTAAATTCCTTAACGTTTCCTGACCCATTTACATTTCTTAACAGCGTTTTAATGGCTGCCTTGGCTTAACATGTTGGCATGTGTCTGACTGCCCTCACTGGCAGTTTTTAAAGGCGTCCCCCTTGGGGTTTGAAACAAGTTGAGCCTGGTCCTGTTTTTCTTGGCCTGCCAGAGCCTCGGTTTCCTTGTCTGTAAAATGGGGATAACAACAGTCGTAACTAGCATCTGCAGAGGATGGTGTTTAAAGGACTGAAGATGCCTCAGAGAAATCATCAGATCACAGATTTGGAGCAGGAAAAGATGTCAGAGCCACCTAATCTAACCCCTTTCTTTCACAAATTAGGAAACAGGCCTGGAGAGGTAAAGGGACTTGCTGAAAGTTACATGGACAGTGAGAAGAGAAAAGATTTGAACCTAGGTCTCCTGACCAGAACTTTGTCCAAGGTGCCATCCAACGCTGTGGTACATGCCACGCGCACATATACACCATCATGCCCAAGATAAAGGAGCAATGAGGAGCTTCAGTGAATAGACTGTTGTACTTGTGGTCAGGAAGACCTGATTTCAAATCCTGCCTCAGACACTCATTCACTGGGTGATTCTAGCATTGTCCTTAACCTCAGTGTCCTCGTCCATAAAATGGGGCTAGTAACAGAACTTACCTCACATGGTTGTTATGAGGATTGAATGAGATAAACATTGCCCAGGTGCTTCACGAGCCTTAAATCTACTCATGATGGCTATCATTAATGACCACAGCTTTTCCAGAGCTGTGAGGTAAGTCAATCTTGTCATTTTGAGGAAATTGAGGTGCAGAGAGAGGAAGTTCCCCATCAGGGTTACACAGCTAGGAAGTGCCAGGTTTCCTGACTCCTAAATTCAGTGCTCCTTCTATTACAGCACACTCCTTGGTCTAGACACACTCACACACACAAACACACACATACAGACAGTGCATTCACATATGCACGGAGAGACATACACATTCACATAATGTAACACATTCAGAGGTTTATGTAGGACCAAAAACACATAATCTGGCTCAGCTGCCTTTTTTTACAGATTGGGAAACTGAAGCCTTTATTGTCTTCTGTGTAGACTTGCTTTTATTATTTTTTAACAACAGACCAGATCTGTGAAATTATTAAGGGTAGCTAATTAACTGATTTGCTTGATCTCAGCTAGTATAAAAATAACAAAAATGACATCAGAAACTGAATTCAAATCCTCCTGTAATTCCAAATCTGATTCTCTACGAATGTGTGATGCTGTCTCTCATACATACACATATCACACACATATCATATATAATACATATTCATAAATATACACCCTCGTTGTGCACAAAATCATACCAATATACTTATGAACTAACACTTCCATGTGCTCATCTCTCTTTTTCTCTCCTTTCTCTTCTCTGTCTCTGTCTTTCTCTCATGTTCTCTCTCTCTCTCTCTCTCTCTCTCTCTCTCTCTCTCTCTCTCTCTCTGTCTCTGTGTCTCTCATGTTCTGTCTCTCTGTCTCTTTTCTCTCTTTATCTCTATCTCTCTTTCTCCACACACATGTATAAACACACTCATTGCACACATACACATATGCATAAAATTTCTCCAGAATTGCCTTCCAGTGAAAACTTTCCGGAACAGTGAGTACGATGCCAGGAATAACCAGTTCCTTCTGTGTGATTTCAGCAGGTTGTTGAATAAGGGGAGCTGGGGGTGGGGTTGGGATGGGAGAAATAGTCACCCTCCAGGAACTCCTTCATTACTCTCTGTGTATTCTTGCTTTTAATTTTTTTTTTCCACCAGCAGCCCAAATCTGTGAAATCACTGAGGGCTGTTAATTAGGCATTAAGGCCTGCATTCTCCTGCAGTTTCAATTGGCCATGGTGCTTTCTTTCACTTCCTGTGAGGCAGCTTTGCAGTGAGCTGTTAGACACCTGCCATGTTCCAAACCCAGCTGTTTCTGCACAGGGGAGAGCCTCAGGGCAACCAGGGTTCTGGGGGCTGGGAGGGAAGGAGCCACGGTCTATTAGTGCAAGAGATTGCAACTCTGTGAGATGTTTTTGACTGGAGAAGATGAAAGTCCACACTTGTGGCCTGATTCTAGGTACTTGGTCATGGGCTGCTTGCTTTATGATGGTAGATGGTGGTTCTCCACCTCCATGAACCTCAGATCTCAGAGACAAAGGCCCAGGCCTTGAGCTCTCATAAATATGTTTTCTGGGCAGGATCAAGTTTGTCAGAACCATTTGGTCCGTCCAATTCCTTGGGGCTATTTTAATGGTACCCACAGCAAGATTGGACAGAATGAGCTGTGTGTGAGAGGCCCTCTGAGTTTACATCTCATGGGAGAGAACGCAGGAAGACTTAGAAAGAATGTTCTCAGCCACGCTTTCACTAAGAACATCTATAGATAATTTCCATTACAGCTTCAACCCATCAGGAAAATCTGGCCAGTTTTTAGCTTTGCCAGAGACAAATGCTGGACCTTTGTCTAGAGAAATTCTAACTTCCCTGGGATACACACTTCCACAGGACAATCTGCTTATAGCCATTAGGAACTGTGACATGGGCTCCCAAGGAGACACGACAAATTTCCACAAAATGATGGACAGGAAAGGGAACTTGGGGATTTTGGTAGAGCTCTAAATGACCTTCATGTCTGTTAAAGACAACTCAATAATTCTGCAACTACCTCCTTTGTACTCCTAGTAGCAGGAGGTCTATCTAAGACATGATCACCAGCAAAAGAATCCTTCTCCCTCTTTTGTCAGATTTTATTCCTTGGCTGGAAACTGAGTGCATAGGAAAGAAGCAAGAGGGAAATGGGGACTGAAAAAGGTGAAATTACTGGCCCATAATTGCAAAGCCAGATGTCAGAGCTGAGACCTGAACACAAATCTTCTGATTCTGATCTAGTAAGTCAGGAAGTTAGTAGGAATTTATTAAGCACACACACACTTGGATGCGTGCGCATGCACACGCACACACACACACACACACACACACACACACACACACACTGTGAATTGTATAATGCATTCAAGGTTAGGAAGATGAGTTCAAATCCAGCCTCAAATACTTACCAGCCATGTGATCTGGGGCAAATCACTTAACCTCTGTCTGCTGAAGTTTATTCATCTGTAAATGGGGGTAATAATAGTGCCTACCTTTTAGGGTTATTGGGAGGATAGAATGAGATAATATTTGTAAAGCACTTTGCCAGCTGTGAAGTACTGTATAAATCTGTGTTCTCTCTATAGATGTATAAAAATATGCACATATATAATACATATAGGCAAGTGGGGTGGTACCAGTGGATAGAACACCAGGCCTGTAGTCAAGAAGACCTAAGCTCAAATCTGGCTTTGGACACATACTAGCTGTGTGATCCTGGGCAAGTCATTTAACCCTCTTTGCCTGTAAAATGAACTGGAGAAGGAGATGACAAAGTACTCCAGTATCTTTGCCAAGAAAACCCCAAATGGGGTTACCAAGAGTCAGACACAACTGAACACCCCAGCTCCACAGGTGAAAAGAAACATGCTCTGCTAAGATTTTTGTTCCTGTGCAATTTGAGTCAATGGTCTTTCTTTTCTTTGTTCAGTTGTTCAATCATGTCTTACTCTTTGTGACCCTGTGGACCATGGGATTTTCTTGGCAAAGGTATGGGAGTGGTTTGCCATTTTCTTCTCAGGTGGATTAAGGCAAGCAGAGGTTAAGTGACTTGTCCAGAGTCACACAGCTAAGTATCTGAAGCTGGATTTGAACACAGGTCTTCCTGACTCCAGACCCAGTGCTTTATCACTGAGCCATTTAGTTGCCCTGACAATTATTAAGTGGCCTATGATGTGTTTATTGTTACTACTGAGTTATTTTAGTGGTGTCCAGATATTTGCGACCCCATTTGGGAGCTTTCTTGGCAAAAATATTGGAGTGGTTTGCTTTTCCTTCTCTGGCTTATTTTACAGATAAGGAACTGAGGCAAACATGGGTAAGTGACTTGCCCAAAGTCATACATCTAGTAAGTGTTTTAGGCTGAATTTGAACTCTCTTGACTCTAAGACCAGAGCTACCTCACTGTCCCTATTACGTGCTAATTTTTGTTAGCCTGGGAATACAGACAAAAGAAAAACAAAAACAAAAAACAAAAGAAAAAAACAAAACAAAACAAAAACCCTAAATCCCCAAAAGGCCCTACCCTCAGAGAACTTCTGTTTTTTCAAGAGAAACAATTTATTGGCATGTATGTCAAAATAAAAATACTGGAAATAAATATAAAGTTCTTTGGGGAAGGGATTAACATTGGGGAAATTCAGGAAAGGCTTCAAAGGAGGATAAACCTGAAAGGAAGCTTGATTGCATCTATTGATTGTAGGGGTCAAAGATGAAGAACAAGAGTGGTCCAGGCATGGGGAGAACCTGGGCAAGACTGGAGAAGGCAGGATATTGAGCATCATATGATTTTGGCTGCAATATAGAGTACATGAAGGGGATGGATGTGAAACTATATTGTGAAAGGCTGTAAATGCCAATCAGAGGAGTATGCACTTTATCCTGTGTGTGTGGGTGTGTTTCTCCACAATGAAAGTTATCCTTCTAAAACTGCCAATGAGAACCACAGAGCTTCTGGTCCTTCCATCCTAGCCTAGCAGATCCCCTCTGCACATCAGACCACAGTGCCCCTACTCTGCCCCACAAAACAAACCTGGGAAAAAGTCTGTGCCTATATTAGACTTGGCAATGTCCAAATTCTATACCCTTCTAGGTACCCCTTACCTGCTGTACCCCTACAAGGGCTTTCAAACTGGGGCCTGGGAATTGGTTTGAAAGAAAATTGTATTTCCATAGAACTGGTTTCTTCTGTAATTCAGTGCATTTTATTTCATGAATTAAGAACCATTATTGTGAGAAGGGTTCTATAGCCTTCCTCAGACTGCCAAAGTGATTCATGACATCCAAAAGATTAAGTATCTCTGTGTTACAGGTTTAAAGGACTTTGGAGTTGGAAGGGATATTAGAAGTTTACTAGTCATAACTTTCTTTTTTTTTCTTCTCTTTTTCCCTCCCCCACCCTAGAGATGGCTACCATTAGATACAAATATGTATATGTGTATATATGATGTACACAATATACATACATACATACATACATAACTGTGTGCATGTGTATGTATCTATATCTATATACAGAAACCTAATTTATATATACTTCTGTTTATCAGTTCTTTCTCTGGATGCAGATAGGGTCTTCCTTCATAGGTCCTTTCTAGTTAATGTGGGTATTTAATCATATTTTTTCTATTCTACTATGTTATGGAAATGCTAGTTTTATATCTTAAGTTCAAAATAAAATAATAAAAAAGAAGTCTGCTAGTCTAACTGGTCATTATACTTAGACATTTAAATGACCTAGGAGTTTAAATAATTTGATCAAGGTCACTCAGGGCATAAGCAACAGAACCAAGATTCCAACGCCTGTCCTCTAGTCTCAGAGACGGCTATCTCTCTTAGTCATCATGTCCCTTTGATAGCCATTAGGGGTAAAATTCTTGCCCGGACTTGGGCTTGGACTTGAGATGTGCTTTCCTGCTTCTTGTCTAGAGCAGGGACTAGCTTGGGTTCTGACCAGAAACTAAATTCCTTTTAGTCTATGAGTTTGCAAGATCCAGGTATTCAGCTTGGTACCCCCTGAAACATCAAGATAGAATACACCACGTAACAATCACAACTCTCAGGCTTCAAAATGACCCTTCAGCCAAACTCCCTAGAAACTCCATAGAAATCCATATACAACATGACACCTTAAAGTGTTCCATAGGATGCAGTTAGGCAGAAGGGTTTTCCTTGGGGTGTTATTTGAGCAATAGAGGAAGGATGGAGGCATTCTGGGATGGGAGTCAGAAAGACGTGGGTCCCAATTCTGCTGCTGGCACTAGTAAGTGCCAGCTGTGTGATTCTGGGGAAATCAGTCAGTTTCAGCCAACCCCAGAGGACTTTTCTCCTGTGTCATCTTAGGCTATGGAGGTTATCTGTGTTTGGTCCTGAGACTGGAGTTCTCATGTCGACAAAACCACACAATTCTATGTGTTTTTGTGTTCTCTGAGTGTGGGATAACAGACAGAGAGACTGATAGCCACAGAATATGAAGAAATCTATGGGAAAGGCCCAAGCATGTTGGGTGGACACCATCTGTGGAGGATTTTAGAGCAGGAGATGGTCAAGAGTCATACAGGATGAGAAGGCACAGATGGACTTTGCTTTGCCTCATTGGGCATTATTCTAGTGCAAGAGAAAGGCAGATAGATCTAAGAACATCAGCATATTCATCTTCAGAATGTGTCCAAGAGTAGAGGAGATATTTGGAGCCCTTTTCATTGTAAACAGTGGGAAGGACTAACTTTGATTGGTCCAACGGCCCAGATAGCTATGACCTATCTTCCATAGAGAATTGGAAAATTTTAAATCAGAAGAGTTTTTAGAGATTATTTAATTAAATGTAAGCTCCTTAAGAGTTTTCATTTTTATGGTTCTAACTTATCCCTAGTAGGTGCTTAATAAATGCTTGTTGATTGACTGATTTATTGATTGATTTAGTCTGACTCATTGCTTGGTTGATTAATCTCCATTTCAATATCCTCAACAAACAGATCACCTAATCTTTGCTCAAACACCAGGAGAAGAAGGGCCAAGGTAAATGTTAATAATTGAGGGAATTAAACAGTTAATTATTTTCCTATATAACTTGGATCTCATATTTCCTTCTATTTTCAGACCAAAAGTTTATAGAAAGTTCTTTATCACATTAAACCAAAATCTGCCTCCCAAGGGGTGGCTAGGTAGCACAGCGAATAGAGCATTAGCCCTGGAGTCAGGAGGACCTGAGTTCAAATCCAGCCTTAGACATTTAACACTTACTAGCTGTGTGACCTTGGGCAAGTCACTTAACCCCAATTGCCCTCCAAAAAGAAAAACAAAAACAAAATCTGTCTCTTATAACCAGTTTTTGTTCTCCTTCCTCTAGAGCTTTTTTTTTTTCTTAGCCTTTTGGACACAAGATGATGCCAATCATGTCCTTCCTTAGTCATCTCTATATGAAGATGAAACATTCCCAGCTACTTCTTGAGGCCTGGTTTCCATTTTGGTTGCCCCATTCTGGACACTTTCTAGTTTACCAATAGCCTTGCTAAAATGAAGTTCCCTTAACTGAACCCAACATGCCCAGACATCTTCTGAACAGTGAACAAGGACATGGAAACCTCCTTTAGTGTGGAGACTTAATTTCTATGAATGCAGCTTCTTGGGCCGTCATATCATGCTGCTGAATCCTACTAAACTTACAATCTTTTTTTTTTTTTCCTGACCAGTTACCAGACAAATCTTTCCCATCATCTCCATAGGCACTTGGCTTTTTAGTCAAGCTCAGGACTTTGCAGTTCACAGAATCAAAGACTTTCAGAGTTGCAAGGAACCCCAGGGATCCTCTGCTCCAACTAACACCTGAAGAGAATCCCCTCAATCATCACCAATGAGTGGTCATCTCTTTGGTTTCTAGGGCAGAGGTTCTTAGCCTGAGGTCTGTGAACTTTTTTTTTTTTTTGAGGAGGGGAAGAGGGACCTTTTCAATATAATTGGTTTTCTTTGTATTTTACATTATGCACTAAAAACATTATTCCCAGGAAGGATCTGTAAGCTTTACCAGCTTGCTAAAGGGGTCCACACACAAAAATGTTAAGGACCTTTTAGGGCCTACATGGTTTTAATAGTGGGTAACTCACCACTTGCCATGAGAGTACATCCCATTTTTTGATAGCTTTAATTGTTGGGAAGCATTTTCCTGCTCCCACCGATCCATAAATTTCTTTTCTGCTCTGCCCACTCACTACTCTTAGCTCTGCCTCCTAGGATGAAGCAAACCAAGTCTAACCCCTATTTATCTAAAATTCCATTAATAAATTTTATCTACTTAGATTTGGTTCATGGCTTCAATTCATCAAAAATAATGTCAATCCAAATTCTGCCTTATAGAAATCTAGTTCTCCCTCCTAACTGTAAAGTACCTACAGAATTTATAGACCATGAATTTATCTTCATCATCAATAACAATTTTCACCTGAATAGGGCTGAAAATAGCCTAGTAGGTACCATTCTTAATTATTATAAATTATTATTTTTAAATTTTCATAAATCAACCAGTAGAGATATATAATTCATATCACAAAGTCATAAGATCATAGAACTAGGTTAGGAGAGACCAGAGAGGCCATGGGGGTCTCATCCCTATTGTTTTTCAGATGAGGAAACTGAGGTATAGAGGGGTTAGTGACTTGTCTAGGTAACATGGCTAGTGAGTAACTGAGGCAAAATTTGAAAATAGGTCTTCCTGACCTTCTAGTGCCCTATCAACTGCAGCCTTTTCAGGTTCCAGAAGACTAGAAAGTAACCTAGAGTCCAACTAGAACTCCAGTCTCATCTTCCCATGTAGTGCTGTAATCATTCTTTTTTTTTTTCTTTTCCTTGGCTTGGCCATGCTGAGCCCAGATTTACTGGGTGAGGAGATGAAAGGGACCTCAGATGTCTTCTAGCACAATCTTCTCATTTTACAAATGAGGAAACTGAGGCCAGGAGAGGTCACATGAACCAGGGCCACATGGGTGCCAGAGCCAGGATTTAAGCCCACTGTGCATGGTAAGCTCCAAAGAACAGAATGCTCCCAGCATCATTCTACGTCTCAGCTGGTTGGGTAATTCTTTAGAAAAGGAAAAAGAAAATGAAGATATAGGGGGTGGAGGAGGGAGGGCTGTGGGGTGAGAAAGGTTTTTTATCTTTATCAGAGAATGTGATCAGACAATTTCAGTATTGAGTCCCCGGCAAGGGGTAGGTCATTCTCTGGAGGAGGCCCTACCGAGAGATTTTCCCCACAGATTTTCTATAATAAGCTGAGATTTGGTGATTGTATAAGGCAGAGGCAGATCTATGGGGTAATTGAGATTCCATTAAAATCTACCTGTGGATGGACACAATTTCCCACACTCGTGTGCTCAGGAAATTCTGAAGGGACTAGATACTAGGGACATGGCAACCTCTTGGCTCCATTGGGAATAAAGCTGGAATGCAGCTGGTGGCTGTGGGGGAGAGGTCAACTGAGTCGGGAACACACAGGTCACATCTTAGCCCAGTTAATAAAAATTCATGGCTTTGCTTTCCCTGAATGTCCTCTGGTCTGTCCCTTTTAATCTTATGTATAGAATCAAATGGGAGGCATATAATAAATAGAATAACTATAAATATTGTCTCAAACATTAAAAAACAAAAAACAAAACCACAATAAAAAAGACTACCCACAGCAACCCATGGTCCTGCGGGGAGGTAGCCTGGTATGGTGTAAAGAACCATGGACAAGGCTTCTATGGGACGTCTTAAGATTTGCAAACTTCAGGGGCGGCTAGGAGGCTCAGTGAATAGAGCACCAGCCCTGGAGTCAGGAGGACCTGAGATCAAATCTGGCCTCAGACACTTAACACCTACCAGTCGTGTGACCTTGGGCAAGTCACTTAACCCCAATTGCCATGCCCTCCCCCCTCCAAAAAGCAAAACAAAACAAAACAAAAAAAGATTTGCAAACTGCCTCCCACGTTCTATCCCATTTGGCCATCCTGATAACCTCCTAGGTAGGTACCATGGTTATTGTCATCACCTGCCTTTTACAAAGGTGTAGAGAAATGACTCAACCACACTCATACTTTGATTGAGTGTCAGAAGCAGGATTTGATCCCATGTCTTTTTGGATTCAAGTTCAACCCTCCATCTATCATACCATGACCAAGAGGCAAGAGGCCTAGGCTTGAGCCTCAGGTGTGAGATCTTGGGCAAGCCCCTGCCCCTCTCATGCATCAGTCAGTTTCCTCATCTACACATGAGAAGTCCACCATTCACTAGAATTACAAGTTCACAACTACAATGTCAGCTCTTGCTGAGTAGAGATTGTTTCATGCTTTGTACTTGCATCCTCAGAGCCTGGCACACAGAGATGCTTCATAAATACTTGGTGATTGATTGATTGATCTGTAGAATGGTGGAATAAAATGTTACCTCAGGTTCCTTCCAGCCCTAATGGACTATGTTCTTTGTTCTAAGGGCTCTGCTGGCTCCTGACATCCAATGCTCTAAGGGCCCTCCCATTCCTGATATCCAGTGTTTCAAGGAACCTTCTAGCTTAAATGCTGCATGATTCCTCCTAATTGGGAACAATAAAAAGCAGTTAATTGTCGACAGTGCATAGAGTGCTGGGTGTCCTGGAGTCTGGAAGACTCATCTTCCAGATTTCAAATCCGGTCTCAGACACTTACTAGTTGTATGACCCTGGGCAAGTCACTTAACCTCGTTTGCCTTGGTTTCTTCACCTGTAAAATGAGCTGGAGAAGGAAGTGGCAAACCACTCAAGTATCTTTGCCAAGAAAACGCAAAATGGGGTCACGGAGAGTTGGACACAACTGGAAAATGAGCCATCATCACCATCAACAGTAACAACAAGAACAACAACAGGGACTTCTATGAACTCATCATAGAATGGTAAATGCCCTTAAGGAGTTTACACACTTACAGGGGGCTTATGACACATAGGCCCATAACCATAAAACACAATAATACTAATTATTATAGTAGCTCCATTACCATAGTAATGATTACTATAAACATAAGGCCTAATAGCTTGCCAAGTATTTTTGAATGGTGATACTCACCAAAACTCTGTGAGTGCTATTATCATGCCCATTTTACAGATGTAGACCCTAAGGCTGAAACAAGTTAAATGACTTGTCTAGGGTTGAATGGTTCAATAAGCATCTCAGGCTAGATTTGAACACATCTCTCAGACTCTCAGCACTCTAAATAAATATAAACTATAAATTGCACCACCTACATTCAAAGGTTCTTTAAGATTTGCAAGAGCATTTTTCTCCCGATGACCTTGTGAGGTAAAAAGTCCAAGTGTTATTATACCCATTTTGCAAATGAGGAAACAAATTCAGATTGGCCCCAGGTCCCACAACACTTTAGTACAGAACCTCATTTGGGTGGTGGACCTCTGTCTCAATAGTCAGTAATCTCTCATCTATATCACACCCTAATACCTGAGGCCCTTGAACAGAAGAGGTCCAAAGGGCCAGGAATGATCTGAGAAGGCAAAGGATGATTCCCCATTCAGGCAGTACAGGAAGTCATCACGAAGGAAATGGAATTTGAGTTGGGTCTGGAACGGGGCTTCTAAATCCCTGACAAAAACAGGCCTCAAAAATCAGTGGACTTTTCTTGAAGCTTTTTATCCTGTGTTTGCTAACTCTTTGCAGTTCAAAGTCTCCCAGGCTGGACTGACTCAGAATTTTATCTATTCTGGAGAAATTACAATTGACCACCAGCTCTGGTTAATTTCATGCATACCCCAAGGACACAAAGAGAAACCTCCAGACTGACTGAAGGGTGAAGCAAAAGGGAAATACAGGAAATGCATTCCTTATCTCTTCATATCTAAATAATAAAACTTATCTTTTGCAATATCACTCCCCTCCCCCCCCCCAAGTGGGAATGGATACCAATATTGGAAATTTTCCCATCTGTGTTTTTTTTTTTTTTTAGGGGAAATAGGGTGGGATTTTTATAGATTTGTATTAAAAGGTCTTACCGGAGCAGAGACAATGCAAATCTCCTTTTGGGGGGAGGGGAAGGGGGAAGGGCAATGAGGACAGGGCTCAGCTGATTTCCTAGGCTTAGGTCTCAGCAAGCCCCTGATAACTTTTCAGTGACCCAGGATCACTTTCATTCCATTTGAAAGCTGCCTCTTCCTTCTTCTTTAATGACAACTGCTGCCATTTATATGTGTCATTCATATTTTATACACACAAATATATATAACATATACACACATTTATGTATATATACATATATGTGTGTATGTAAAATTTGAGCCCCACTCAGAGAGGCAGGTAGTAGTCCCTGTTTAGAGAAGAAAAGTGGAGGCCTCAAGAGGAGATGTGACTTCTTGTCTGGGCTGACATAGCTAGTAATTAGCAAAACTTGGACCCAAACCCAAGATGTCAGACCCTAAGGCCAA
Source organism: Petaurus breviceps papuanus (assembly GCF_028583685.1). Lineage (NCBI taxonomy): Eukaryota > Metazoa > Chordata > Mammalia > Diprotodontia > Petauridae > Petaurus > Petaurus breviceps. The sequence continues at coordinate 34,657,854 of NW_027185771.1, forward strand.
CATTCCTTCCATGTGCCACCCAAAGACGTCAACCAGACACACCATTTTGGCTCTATCCAATTTAGGTCTACTCTGCCCCAGCTAGGGGCAAATTCAGTCCAACCACGGGGCTAGCCATTCTCTTTTGGTTTTCCCTGAATTGACCAGTTTGAATTGACTGAGCTGAGCAGTTATTTTTTTGGTAGGCATATATACCTAGGTCTGATCAGGATAACTGTATAAGCCTAAGGAAAGTCTCACTCCTCAGTAAAATGGAGATAATAATGTTTATACTACTAATGTCACTGGTCCCTGTAAGCGACACACTTTGTAAACCCAAAGCATAATAAAACTGAAAATCGCTATGTTTGCTCAGGATTTAATAGAGAAGTGGCACAGTCATTTTCTATTCAAGTTAGGGCTTATTAACCTGGACTCTATGGACTTGTTTTTTGTTTTGCTTTTTGGAGGGCATTGGGGTTAAGTGACTTGTCCAAGGTCACATGGCTAGTTTTTGTGTTAAGTGTTTGATGCTGGATTTGAACTCAGCTCCTCCTAACTGGAGGGCTGGTGCTCTATTCACTGCTCCACCTAGCCGCCCCAGACTTGTTTTGCTTTAAAAATTTTGATAACTGTATTTCAAAATAATTAATTTTCTTTGTATCCATTTTATTTTATTTGTTTAAAAACTCTGTTCTGAGGAGGAGTCCATGGGCTCCACCAGACTGACAAAAAAAACCTAAGAACTTATGCTTTGAAGATAATTAGAGATAATCTAATAATGATAGCTAGCATTTACGTAGCATTTACTATGTGCTTGGCACTGTACTAAGTGATTTATAAAAAAGTACCCCATTTGATCATCACAATAACCCTGGAAAGTAGGTACTGTTATTCCCATTTTACAGTTGAGGAAACTGAATCTGATAGAGCTTACATGGCTTGCCAAGGTTCACAAAGCTAGTGAGTGTCTGAGGCCAGATTTGAATTCAGGTCTTCCTGACTGCAGGCCTAGCACACTATCCATCGCACCAACCAAGCTGCCTGGTCCAATGCCCCTCAGTTTTTATATGAGAAAACTCAGGCCTAGAGAGGCAAACAAGTCTGACTTAACTAAGGTCACATAGACAGTGAGTCTCAAACCCATGACCTCATACTGCCTTCCCTGTTTGTGGAGATGAGAGAGCTCCTTCCCTGACTTTGCTTCCAAGTGCCTGTCTATCCACAGACCTTATAAACAAAACCCTGTTTTATTACCCAGATATTTCCTGGATACTTCATTCTGCATCAACCCCCAAGAAGCCAGGGGTTAACTAAAGGGAGATATAAATATAAAGTTAGGCAGAGAACCCAATCCCTGCCTAAATATTAGGAATTTTTCTAACTAGGGGCTCAGACCCATTATGACCAAATTCATAATTGTCTACAATAAACTCTCTAAGCTGAAGAGGAGGGAACTACAAGGATTTGGGGGACCATTATGCTACCTCTTTGATTTAAAACAAGCTAGTTGTTCTAAGAATGGGTTACACTCTTAGGCAGACTCATACTAGTAGCAAGAAGAAGATTCTCTTGGGATTCAAACCCTGGCCCTATGACTCTTTCCCCTTTGGCTGTCTGGTGCTCAGGGACCAGGCAAAGCTGCACTGGAAGAAAGTGCTTAGGAGTAGAACTGCTGCCCTCATTCACAATTCCCAGCCAGGGGGATCCTTCAGCGGTGATGGAGGAGCTCTGAGTTTCAGTCTATCTGTCACTGCCCGGCTGTTTGACTGTGCATACAAGGAGCTGACAGGCAATATCACTCAAAGGCAACAAGTCCTGCTACAAAAAGCAAGTGGCAGCAATTTGTAGCCTGAATGAGGCCATCGAATCACTCACTGGTTTTCTCCCTGCTTTTCTCCATACGGACCAAGTCGAGAAATCTGAACAAACATTTGACTTCTTCTCTCCCTGTACTTTTACATAGTCCTGTTTAGACAGGATTCTGCTTAATGGGGGACCTTTGCCCTTTCGTTAAAAGCCGTGACTAGCAAATCCCACCTCCTATTAATGAGGGTTTTGTTCATTATCTAGGAAAAGCTTTGCACTCCACTCCTGCAGTACAAGGCTTTGTCTTCGAGGCCAAAGCCAAGGGACAGAGGAGGGAAAAACAGCCAATTCCAGGCCCTAGTCTCATTTCCGGCTCCATTAAGAAAAGAAAGACCCTGAAGGCTGGGCTCAGCAATACCACAAAAGTGGGGTGGGCAGGGACGGAGAGGGAGACAGAAGGAGGAAAACCAGGCAATCAACTGTACTTTCATCATTATCTTTTAGTGCTGCTGTCAAAAACCTAATGCCTTTTGAATATCAAAATCAGTACTTTGGGTTTGTAGGGCCATTTCAGGGAACCGCAGTATGCTGTCTCTACTATGAAACAAGGCAATTATCAGCTAACAGTTCTCTTTCAATACCTCTTCATGGCATGAAGTTGACCCTGAGTTTCTGACAGCGATGCCAGCAGAGCCACCAAAGCCCTTGCCACACAGGAAAATCTTCAAGTACAGGCCCATTGAAAGCCTCTACATTGTTTGCCTGAGGATTCAAAGTTGTAGCTAGGGTGGGGCAATCAGACCTCTGCCCTAGGGTGTCAAATATAGAGGGTCCTGAATTTAAAGGGCACCAATAGTACTTATAGTCCTTCAGCAGCATAGAAATGACAGAGCTTAGCACCCAGTTAGTAACAATAAATTAGTTAAAATAGAAGGCTATCAGATAATGCACAGAAGTGGACTCCTCCCTAGTCTTCTGCGGTCCTGTTCTTTCTTACCCTTGGCATGCTCTCTCTTTCATGGTACTTTCCCTTGGAATAATTTTTGACCCCTACTCTGGGTACAAAATTTCCTAGTTATGACACTAAAGATTAAGAGGAGAAGGGAAGGGAATAGCATTTATATAACCCTTACTATGGGCCAGACACTGTGCTGAGTTCCTTAAAACAAGGATTAGCCTATCTAATCAACCAAAAATTGCCCTTCATATGAGGGATTCTTTGGCTATAGCAACCCATGAAACAGATATGTATGGTCCTAGGAAGTTCTGATTTCACCTATGTAGGCATTACCTTCACTGGCACAGTTTTTAACTATCTACACCTCCTCTTTGATTCTCCCATGTCTTCATAATCTTTCTGACTGTTCACTGGAGACCTTGGCGAGCTTTTAAATAAAATCTTAAGGGGATCAATGTCACCTTTGGGCTGCCCACCTCTGATTCCTTTCTTTACTACATGCTTGATATATCTCCCCTTCCAAACACCCATGCCCTTGAGGGTCCCTTTCTCACTTACAGGTCATCATTGGCTACACACACAGCCTGCTTACATTCAATGCATGTCTCCATTACCCTTTGGGTCACTTGCAATTTTGATTCCTCTGTGATTGCGGTGTTTCATGATTCATAGTCATAGAGAATTAGGAACCTCAGTATTAAAAAAAAAAAAAAAGGTGAGTTTTTGTGGCCCATCTGTTTGTAGGTGACACTGCACTAGATGAAAGATTGACAAATACAAAATCCTTCAGTCCTGTCCTCCCCCTCCCCCATCCCTTCTTCTTCCACAACAATGCTGGAGTGATAGCAAAGGAAACAGTGCTAAAAATCATATTCTTTTTAGACTGTGCAGGAAAAAACAGGATACAATTTCATCGACAAGTTCTTATTATGCTTAAGACACTGAAATGATTACTGGAGATAAAAAAGCAAAAATAAAGTCCCTGTCTTCAAGTGTCTTAAATTCTGCTGGAGATGGGGTGGGGTTGTGTAGACAAGTAACACACACACACACACACACACATACAGATGAGTTAATAATAATAATGATGATAATAACTAACATATATATGTGCTTTCATATTTTCAAGGCACTTATACATCTCATTTGATCCTAACAACAACCCTGTGAGGTAGATTCTATAATCATCCCCATTTTAGAGACGAGGAAACTAAAGCTGAGGAGATAAATGACTTTTCCAGCACAGCTAGTAAGTGTTTGAGCCAGGATTTGAACTCACATCTTCCTGACTCCAAGCTCCATACTCTATTGAATACAGCAGCTAGCTGCCTCAATCACAAAGTATATGAAAAACAATGATAATAATAATAATAACTAATATTTACATAGCACATTAGGGTTTGCTAAGAGTTTTGTTTCACAAATGCTATCTCATTTGATTCTCACAACAACCCTGGTGCTATTATTATCCTCATTTTACAGGTAAGGAAACTGAGGCAGAAAAGGGTTAAGTGACTTGCTCAAGGCAATAACAGCTAGTCAATATCTGAGGCTAGATTTGAGCTCCTTATTCAAAGTCCAACCCTCTGTGCACTGTGCCATCTAGCTGCTTCTAATAAGAGTCAATAGTAATGGTCAGAGTGTTTTCAACTGGTTCGTGGCATCTAGGTGGTGCAGTGGATAAAAAGACTCATCTTCCTGAGTTCAAATCCAACCTCAGACTTTTACTAGCTGTGTGACCTTGGGCAAGTCACTTAATTCTGTTTACCTCAGTTTCCCCCTCTGTAAAATGAACTGGAGAAGGAAATGGCAGACCTCTTCATTATCTTTGCCAAGAAAATCCCAAACGGGATCATGGAGAGTTGGAAACAACTGAAAAAAAATAACTAACAACAATATTTAATTAGTTCATCAGATACAGCTACTTCTAGGATGGGCTCCTGATAGATACTTCAAAGGAAACTAGGGATTTGAAAGATCCAGGTGAGGAGGATATGCATTATAGGCATAGGAAATTGCCTAGACAGAATCGCAGAATCAGGAGAGCCTACTCATGGGGAACTAGGTCAGTTTAACTGAAATGAGCATGCATGGAGGTAGCGATATGAAGTAACATTAGAAAGATGGATGCAAGTATGACTTTGTCTTTCATCCTAGAGGCAATAGGAAGCTACTGTATATTTTTGAGTAAGGGAATGATAAGGCCAAATTGACGTTTTCAAAATATCAATTTTTAAACTATGTTTTATTATAGAATCACAGATTCCAGAATCTAAGGTATAGAATTGGACGGGAACTAAGAGGCCATCTAATTTAATCTCCTTATTTTCTGATTGAGGAAGATGAGGCCCAGAGATTTCAAATTACCTGGCCAAGGTCACACAGGCAATATGTAAAATAATTGGGATTTTTTCTTTTTGATTCAATCAGGGTTAAGTAACTTGTCCAGGGTTATACAGTTAGTAAGAGTCTGAGGCTGGATTTGAACTCAGGTCCTCCTGACTCCAGGGACCTGTGTTCTATTTAATTGAGATTTCAATTCAAGATATTTGACTCCAAATTGAGCATGATTTCCACTATTCCATGCTGCATTTGCCATGTTGACTTGTGGGTCACCATGGTCAAACAAAATTGTCACTCAATGGCCAACCTCTCTTTATAGGATTGAGAACTGTCTGAAAGGAACCTTAGAAATCATCTCATCCAGCACTGCCTCTCAATCTAAAAATAAAGTTTCAGTTCCTAAAACAGAAAAAAAATCCACAAAAGCTGGGCTTCTGTTGTTTGAGTTTTGAAGAGAAGGTAGTATTCAAAATTCTACTGAAACTCGGTATTCTCTTATTTGGGTTTGTATTTTAGTCAGCACCCGCATGATTTAGGCATCTCAAACATAGATTTAGGTCCCCTGAAATGAAAAATGAAACTTGAGAGTTCTTACAAAACAGGAAGAAAAATCTTTAGGAAATCTCTGGTGCTGCCCTTTTGTAGATGACATAGTAAATGGAGGGTTTCATTGGGCAAACAACTGTTGGGTGTGTGCTATGGCCCTTCTAACCTATGTATGCCCCTATAGGTTATCTAAACACAGGGGGCTATATAAACTTCTAGGAAACAGTACATTTCTTTGTATCATCTCTAATCTGCTCCTGTACCCAATAGAGACAGTCACTTACTATTCAAGAAGCAAAGGGAGGCAGTTCTTTTGGGGGAGGGTGTGGACTAGCAGCGGTGGTGCAAGAGTTCAGGCCATCACAGGGGTGTCCAAAAATAAGAGGTACAAGTTAGCATCTTTAAAACATTTGCCATCCATCAACATGGAGTTAGAGTAACAGGTGACCTTAGTGTCAAATAGTCTACTCCCTTCCCTCTTAAATCATAGCCCTTAGGACTAGAAGGGAATATGTTATCTATCTATAGATAGATAACTTTCACATTTTATAGCTGAGGAAACTGAAACCGATAAAGATTGAGTGACTTGCCTAGCATCAAACAGCTAATAAACGTCTGCTGGATTAGAACTCAGGGCATCCTGAATACCAAGATTGTCTCACTATCCATTAGAAGATTGTGACCTAGAAGTCAAAGCACAAATAAGACTAGGCCCCAAACCATTCTATCAGTCTGTTTTCTTCTTGTACTAACAATGGATGACAACTAGCTAAATTGTCCTCCCACTTTTGTATCATTTAAATAGAACCAAGAACAGGCAGCTAAGCTTTCTTGCACTTGGGGTCAAGAAAGACCTGAGTTCAGATGCTGCCTCTACTATTTATTAGCTGGTGTGGTCCTGGACAAATTACTTAACTTCTCAGTCTCATTTTCCTCGTCTGTAAAATGGATCTAATTATAACACCTATCTCCTTAAATGAGATCATATTTGTAAAGCACTTAGCACAGTGTCTGGTACATTCCTAGCTATCATCATCATCATCATCATCATCATCATCATCATCATCTTGACTGAATCATGATCAATATCATGCTTTGCAAACCTTAAAGTACTGAATAAATGCTAGCTATCATCATCCATCATCACCATCACCAGGAGCAGGAATAGCAGACGATGTATCTGTCACACAGTGGCCAAAATAATTTTTCCAATGCACAGGCCTGACTATATCACTCTTATGCTTAAAATAAGAAATCTGGTGCCAGTCTCCTTTCCTAGCATTAATCCATATTACTTTCCTTTCATTCAAACTGAACTAGCAGTTGTTCTCCTATCTTGCCCTTTCCGGCCTCCAAGAATTCCTATGTTGTAGCCTGAAATCGCTCCCTTTTCATGTCCTCTTGTTGAAAATATTCTTCCTTAAAGGCTTCCTCCTCCTCCTTCTCCTCCTCCTCCATTAAGCCTTCTGTGGATACCCTATGGAGAAATACCCATTTTCCCCTCCATTTTTCCTAGAGCTTTGTCTACATTTCTCCTTTCCCCTATCACCTTGTATACACCTAATTGTGTCTCTGTCATATCTCCGTGTCATACCAGCTTCTCTCCTAAAAGATCGTAAATTTTTCGAGAGAAATAGCAATTGGGCTTTCATTGCTGCCTCCCTATTGCTAAACACCAGGCCTTGAGCCTAATAGGTAAAGCCGAGCTGAATTTGATGACCAGCATGTGCGACTGCCGCAGCACCGAAGCCCCAGGTGCCCGTTCAAACGGGGAGGACAGTCTTGGAGAAAGGAGTTAAATTGTTGGTTTTTAATGAGTTCAAGCTTATGTCTTGAGTGGACCTGAAAGCAGTCGGGAAAGTGACACAGGAAGAACTCGGTTTTGACTCAAGCTAGTTAGCTCTCCAAGCTTCCAGAGAGAAACGGCCCGCTGGAATGTTTCCTTCTTTGGAGAAAGCTTTTAATTAAGGGAACTACCAGAAGCTAGCGAGAGAAGTGGCCTGCCTGAAAAGGCTTCCATTGTATGTCACTCTTCATCACCGCGCTGGAGTACTGGACTGCAGGGCCGCCGACAGAACAGCTGAGCCATGGCCCTGATCAGCTTCAATCCCTAACGTTCCACCCTCTCCTTCCCCCCCTCCCTTGGGCTGGAACAGCGTCCTCCTCTTAATTGGCAGACCCACTGGATCCTGGCTGCATCGTTATATTCATTCGGCCTCAATTATAACTTCTCCACCAAACACCTCCCTAAGTAAAAATGACCCACATTGGTTAACGCCTGCCGAAAGTTTTGTAATGAATGTGGTTTCCGTGTTCTCAGCTGTAAACAGCAGAAAGCCGCCTTCAGGCGCTTCACTAGACCTTTTATCCATACTCAGGAAAAAGAATTGATTGATTTTGAAGTTAAACGTCGGCATCTGCTGTTATTCAAAACCAGGACCTTGGATCCGCTCGTCCTCCATGCTTTCAGCCCAACCACCAGTGTGCGGCAAATGAAGACAAGCTGTTGTCAAATGAGAAATGCAAAATAGTCAATCTGTTTGTCTGTTTAATGTAACTGGGAACATAAGCTCCTAAAAACGCTACCATTCGGCACTGTCAGATGGGAGACACTCTCCGCCAAACGAAAGCCTAATGACCCGTTTTACTTGGGCACACTGGAGTTCTTCCTAATGGTGTTTTCCATATGCACTTCAACATGCTTTTATCAGAAACTGCAAATGGCATGATTTTCTATCTAGCACAGGCGTGTAATCTGTGGGTGTGGGTGGAGGGATGTGTGTGTGTGTGTGTGTGTGTGTGTGTGTGTGTGTGTGTGTGTGTGCGCGCGCGCGCGCGCGCGAGAGCGTTCTCTCTCCTCTGGTACCAAGAAGGAATGCTGATGTTCAAAGCATCCCTAAGAACGCAGCAGCATATTGCTTGGGCATCTGACGCTCATCTTCTCTCTACACCTGTCATTGGGCCGTATTAAAGGGAAAAAATCAAGTCATTAACCATGATAGATATGTTTTTAATAAGTAAGTGTTGTGCCTCGCCAGGCAGATAAATAGTGAGGCTTAAGATATCTTCAGAGCCTGGCCCACTATTATAGCAGGAAGTTAAAGATGCTTGAGGCTCTTCAAAGGGTATGCAGCTGGGAGAGATGTGGTCTTCTAGAATTACCCAAGCTGCACTTCTTTTTCTCTCCTTCTCTCTACTCTGGGTGATGCTAATTTGTGCTTTAGTTCTGGAAATTTTTCCCTTAGTTTTGCAGGGCTGCTAGCCATGGGGTAGGGTACAGGGCCTTAAGAATGTTTTATCATAACAATGATACAATGTTGCTCTAGAACAGATCATAGATCATATAGATCTGGGTTTTTAATATGTTTGTGTTATGGGTTCCTTTGGCAATCTGGTGATTATTTCAGATCCCTTCTCAGGGAGGCACTTTTAGATGCATAAAATAAACTATGGATAAAGCATTGAACTCAGAGTCAGGAAAACTTAAATTTGAGGGCTCGGATCTTCTGATCTTCTGACTCTAAACCCAGTATAGAACACACTATTACCTTCCACTGGAAAGGAGTTTCCTCTTCTCCAACACCCCTTATCTTTCCAAACTAGTTGAAAACTAGTGATTTCTTTTTTTTGGAGGGGAGGGGGTATGGCAGGTCCAGGTTTGTGATTTCATCTGGGTAGGGAATTCTCAGTGAAGAAATTCACTCTACCCATGCAGATTTGTACTTGTTCTGCCTCTAATTCTTTTAGAAAGTTGTTCACTGACAGGTTGAATGACTGATCCACAGTCACACAGCCAGAAATGGAGAAACAGAGCTCTTTCCTATCTCTAAGATGAGTCTTTTACCAATAGGCTGTACTGCCTCTCATTTTCCATAACATGAGTAACTCAATTCAATTAAATTCTAATCACTTAAATAAGCACTCAATTTACCACTGAAGGGATTGCAGTTCCTTCATTCAAGGAGTGTACGTTCTCCTGGGGGGAAACAATGCATACACACAGACACATGTACACATACATGGGATGTGAAGGCAGCTCTAACAATTGGGGAGGCAGTATTTGGTGCAATGAGTATTTACAAATTCTTCCCTCTATGACACAAATGTGAAAACAGTCTTTCAGGGATAGGAGTACATGTCTCTTCAGACTGGGAGTCCGATGTTACAATCATGGTCTGCATTGTCCCTATCAGCTGACCTCGAGATTCAGGCAGATCTAGTTCTTCCTAAATATACTTCCTGTTTCAAAGGAAAGAAAGGCCTGTGTAGCTTATAAAGGCACCTCAAGAGGCCTCTTGGAATTAAAAAGGTTTGTCCAAAGCTATATTTGGATAAAATAAGTGGAAAAATGGAGAATAAACATGAGGCTTAAATTTCCTTTAAACAGAAAACCATGGTTGGGAATTTATTTATAGGCCTAAAGGCTTAATACTGGTTTTGTTTGGGGGTGCTCTCTTAGGGGCTCTCGTGTGTGCATATGCACTTGACCTTTCTATACAAAAAGAACCTGAACAAGGTTAAGTTGACCTGCAAGTGGGTCAAAAATGCTGGACTGCCCACTGGCAGGTAGTCCAGTGGTTGGTTCAGGCCCTCTCAAGCACAATATCCTTGAGTACTCATTAATGTCAATTGTAGAGGACTCTTCTCCAAGCCAGGAAGAGTTTGTCTTCTGACAGAATCCACCAATCAACAGTCAACAAGCATTTATTAAGTACCTATAATATACCAAAAACTACTGCTACTATGACAAGGGACATTCTAGTCATGCTGAAGCTCACACATATAAAATAATAGTAGAAATAGCTTATGGTTCCATACTACTTTGAGATATACAAAACACTTGCCTTAGAAAAATCCTGTGAAGTAGACAATACATATTCATTGTCATTTTACGAAGGTAGAAAGCCAAGCAGCTCAGAGAGGTTTAGTAACTTCCTCATGGTCACACAGCATATCATTGTTGGACCCAAGACTTGAATCCATGCCTTTTTACTTTTGCCTTGGTGCTCTTTCCATTACACCACACAGCTTCTAATACTGGATTATCCCATGCAATAATTTTATGAAATAGCATTTTACTATACCTCATTTAATATTTGCAAGTACATATATATTTTAATTCTTCAAAGACCTATAGTTGCTTGAGCATAGGTATGCCCTCCACCAGTGTAATCACAAGCCCTTTATACTTCAGTGGAGTGTCTTTGGCAGGGGATTTCATCACACCGTGGTCATGCTGGTGATAAAGCTCTCTTAAATGAGCTGAGCTAGTCCTCAGATCTCAGGGCATAGTATATTAGAGGGCCCTTAGGTGACACTTTTCCAGTTTGTCAGACTTGCACACCACTGGCCTACTCGCTGAGAACCAGGGGCCACCTCTTCACCAGAATGAACCATCAGAAGAGGACTTTATCAAAGGTGTTATATGTATGTGCATATACTTTAATATATTGTGTATATACACATACATACATACATATATATATATATATATGTATGGATAGATGGATGAATGAATGGATAGATAGATAGGCAGACAGACAGATAGAGGTTGGCCCTGAGATATTATTGATGTAGGGAACTCCAAATGAGGAAATTCTCTGTGTCTATGCACATTTGTACCTTCTTTTCAACTGACAGCCTTAGAAAATTACATAAAACAGTGGTTCTCAATTTTTTTTTGTCTCAGCCCCTCCTTTACTCTTAAAAATTATTGAAGAGTCCCCCCAAAGAGCTTTTATTTATATGGGTTATGTTTATTGATATTCACCATACTATAAATTAAAACATCTTAGTTTTATTATGAAACATTGTTTTGGCTCTATCTGTTCCATAATAGGGAATCAGAGACCTCTAAGGGTCCAAGGACCACACTTTAAGTAATTCGGAGGAGACAGAGAGCTTCTATGAATGGCCAAAGTCAGGATGTTCCAGAGACAGGACTTGAATCTTGCTGTTCCCAGTTTCTAGGTCAGTTCATTTTTCCACTTTGCATCCCCTTTACATTGCTTTTTTTTTTTTAATATGGGTTCAAATTCTACCTCTCCAAATCTCAATCTTCTCATCTGTTAAATGGGGATATAAAAATACATGTAACACCATCTCACAGGTTTTTTTGAAGCTCCAATGTGACAGTAAAAGTGCTTTGCAAAAATTAAAGTTTCATTTTACAAACATACACACAGAGGTATGGTGCCCCAAAGGGCTTGGTGCAGTTTTAATCTATTCAAGCTTCAACTGCATATTTTATACTTAATGGCTGAAATGTATATAGTCTTTTAAAATCTACAAAGCACTTTAACACACTGTTATCATTTGATGGATACAATAACCTTGCAGAAGAGCTACTTTTTGCAAGGCACCCCCATTTTGCAGAAGAAGAGACTGAGGCTTAGGGAGGTTGGGACATCCTGGTCTAGCCATCTGTCCACAGATGCTGCTCCTGAAATACATGTGACATTGTGTAGCACTGTGGACCAAGGTGCTGTTTCAAAGTCTGAGTCAGAAAAACGAATTCAAGTACCTATGGGCAGTGTGACTCTTGGAAAGTTACTTAATCTCTCAGTGCCTTAGGCATGCCAAGACTCAGTAGATGATCTGCACTGGAAAAGGGAGTTTCCTTCTTGGAAGTTTCCTTCATCTCCACAGCACCCCCCCAAAAAAAAATTACTCGAACATTTTAAATCTTACTATTGATGAGCTTTCAGGTTTTTGTTTTGACCCTTGATCCTGCACATAACTCGTTTAACCATTTGCAATTTTCTAAATTTTCTCTCAGCCAGAAGCAGCCCTTTATGGTTCCTCAGCCCAGGGACAAAGGGAACAAAGGAGAATCATGGGAAAGGGGGGTGGGGGCAGGTGTTTTCTGCATAAGGATAAAGAGGATCAGGAAAGACAGCTCTTTAAACATCTAGGCAGCAGAGGACTAGGAGAAAGGGGGAGGGGGAGGATTTTTGGTATGTACCCTACAAAGCAGTAATTATCAAAGCGATTTGGTATGAGAGAGAGAGAGAGACAGAGACAGACAGAAAGAGACAGAGACAGAGACAGAGAAACAGAGAGAGACAGAGAGACACAGAGACAGAAAGAGACAGAGAGACAGAGACAGAGAGACAGAGAGAGACAGAGACAGAGA
>NW_027185771.1:34670723-34689627 GCF_028583685.1 Petaurus breviceps papuanus
GAGAGAGAGAGAGAGAGAGAGAGAGAGAGAGTTCGAAGCAATGATCCTCCAGGTTTCCAGAGGACCAACGATGGAGAATTGCTACTTACTTCCTGCCAGAGACATGATGGATGCAAGATGCAAAATGAAACATACGTTTTTCGACATGGCCAATGTAGGAATTTATTTTGCTTGACTATGCATATTTATTTGAAGGGTTTTGATTTTCCTTCTCAGTGGAGGAAGAAGAGGAAAAAAAAAACCCAAATGTTTGTTAATTGGAAAAAAAAAATTTAAAAAGGGGAGAAAAAAAACAACAACCAGGGGTCGATCAGTGGAACAGGTTAACACAACATACAGAAGAGGTATCCCTCTCCCAATTTGGGTATTTGAATTCACAACTGCAAGCTTCGAGCTGGAGCCCCAAATCCTCCTCCCCTTGTCCATTCCACCTCCTTCGTTCAGGGGGAAGAAAGAGAAAAAGAGGAGGGGGAAGAAGAAAAGAAACCCCCCGAAAACTGTGGTTTTCCCGCGACAGTCCCCTAAGCAGCGTTGCTTTGCAGCTGCCGGAATGATACTTGGCCTCTGAATAATAAATAGGGATTTTTTTTGCAGCCCCAGCTCATTAATGAGCACTAATTCAGAGCTGATGGCGCACTGTTCAGCAATTTAAGCAATGTAGACAATGAAGGTTTTCCACTCTGGTACAAAGAGTGACCTACAGAATCGCGTGGAATGAGTAATTACCGCTAATATCCATTTCAGCTTGTATAGAACACCCAATAAAATAAGGTCATGGCAACAGGCGAGGAGCCCATCCCGGAGAGGGAGAGGCCGGCTGCGCGTCACAGCCGCTGGGGACAGTCACCCCTGGGCAGGTGAGAGCCGCATGCTATTAGCCGGGATCGTGATGAAGGAGCATTCCTGACAGCTCCCCCAAGACGGGGCCGGCGAGCGGGCTGGCGAGCGAGGGAGCGAGCGGGGCTGCGACTGCTCAGCCGTGGAAAAGGACCCGCGCTGTGAGAGGCGAGGCAGAGATGCTGGTGGAGAGAGGGCAGCAGGATAAGGGCTTGTGCGCCCTCGGCCTGCCTGACCTGGGCCCAGCTGGGGGACCAGCGCGGACCTGGGCAGCCTGCAGATGCGGCTGCCTCTCTGGGCTTGGGGCAGCTTGTGGAAACATGTTCTGGGTGACTGAGGGGTTCAGCACCATGCTAAACTTTCCAGAGGCCAATTGGGCACCATGTCGGACTTGCATACAAGTCCCTGCCAAAGCAAAAAATGCTAAAGCAAAATACATAAAGGAGGGTGCTTTCTCTGCGTTGAAATCCAGGCTTCTTCAATTCTTACATATATGATCTTGGGCATGTCATTTAACCTAAGTCAAGTAGGTTTCAGTTTCCTCACTTGGAAAATGAGGGATAGGTTTAGATGGGGGTCTTCAACTTTTTTGTATTGTGGATCCTTTTGGCAGTTTTGTGAGGCCTATAGGCCTCTGCTCAGAATAATATTTTTAAACACACAAAATAAAATACAACGAAATCAAAGGTTAATGAAAATAAAGATGTAACTTCCCCTCCCCCTCCCCCCAACTTCATGGATCCCTTGAAATCTACCTAGACCTGAGGTTAAAACCCTCTGGACTAGATGAAATCTCAGGTCTCTTCCAACTCTACAACTATGATGCTTCTCATCTTTCTTAATCCATCAGCAGGAAAATAAACTGCTTTGGGATCTGTGAAATCTCTTCCATGCCATGGAGCTAGCAAGCCCTCTCCGATATTTCTAGAATTCCTCAAATGTCACGGGTGAAGGATGGCTAAGCTCTGCTCCCCAAACTCTCTTCTGAACAAAAGGGGACTCTGAAAATCTGATACTCCTTGTCCAGTTTCTGGATTTATTCCTGGAAGGGATCTAAGATTTCATCTATTTCAGTCAGTATGTTTGACAGATGCAGAAATTGGAATTCAGAGAAGGGCAGTGATTTTTTCCAAGGTCATATAGGTTGTAATAGTAGGTCTGGGATTTGAATCCAGAGCTTCTGATCACAGATGTAATACCCTTTGTGCAACATCATTTCATCTTTCACTTGTAAGAATTATAGAAAAGCCAGATGTTTTCATTAAATGGTGTGCCTGAGGTCACATAGATAGCAGAGTCAGAATTTGAATCCAGGTCCAATGATTCCATGAAGCAGTGATTTTTCTACTATCCCCAGTGGCCCTCTTTCCCACCAAGAAAACATGATGAAAAATTCAAATGAATCTCTCTCTCTCTCTCTCTCTCTCTCTCTCTCTCTCTCTCTCTCTCTCTCTCTCTCTCTCTCTCTCTCTCTCTCTCTCTCTCTCTTTCTCTCTCTCATACACACACACACACACACACACAAAGCATTTTGATGAAGAGTAATAGGAGTTTTGGGGGCTCCGAGTATGACTTGTTTTCATGTCAGATGGCCATGTATGGATGGCCTGTTAATCAAACACATATATGTCATAGAGAGTTAATTTAAGATGGAGTCTGATTGGGGTTTCAATATTGGGTATCTTCTAAGATGGAGGGACCCATTGGGGTATTAAACAAGAGAGCCAAGGATAGCTCCCAGAGGCCTCCAAATGGGGATGTTTTGTAAGCTGGTCAGGACTTCTGCTTTCGGGCCTAGATTAAAACAACATGTCAGCAACTTTTCTCATGATATTAGGAACACTTCAAGTTCCAGTGCCTGTTGGAAACCAGAAGTGAACACACCCACCTCCTTCCCTCCCAACCCCCACATATAGACGCTCATGAGGGTGAGTGCACACACACACACACACACACACACACACACACATCCCAGAAATTTGATGAGTAACAAACAGAGGAAATATTTTAAGGTAACATCTATGTACAAGCATTGCTTTCTTGGAAAAGATGACTGATTTTAGTCAAACAATGGGTTAAAGTTGAAAGGTATCAGTTGAATTGCAAAAAAAAATAATAATTTACATTTCTAAAGCACTTAAATTTTCAGAGATCTTTCCTTACCAAAAATCCTGTAATATGGAAGGATCAGATAAGCAAAATAGCTCGCCCATAGTCACACAGCTTGTATGTTATTGATCTATTATTTGAAATCAAGCCCTGATTCAATGACCTGAAAAATCCTTTGGGGGATCCATGGACCCAAAGGTTCTTAACTCTTAGATGAGATGAGATCTCAGGTCCCTTCTGGCTATAAAAATCTTGGATTTTCTCCATTTTTTTTTCTGATTCATTAGTAAGAAAAGAAGTCACTTTGGAATCTGTGAATTTCTTTTATTGCTGTGGGACCAGAAAGTCTTCTCCAATATTTCTAGGACTCCTCAAAATCTGAGCTCTGCTCCCCAACTATCTTCCAGCAAAATGGCAATCTGAAATTCTGGTGCTCTTTGGACTATATTGGTTCTCCAAAGATCAAATAGGTAACAGATTTGGTTTTAAAATAACCTATTACTTATTTAACCTTCTCTCCTCTGACATATCCAAACACAGGTTTTTGTGTCTTTGCTAGGGATTGATGTAACCTGGAAAATGGAAAAAAAAAAAAAAACTAGAAAAAGAAGTGCAATACAATGGAGGCTGGGTAACCACTTGGGAAAGCTATCATAGAATAGTGGTTCTTCCTTTCTTGTGTCATGGACACCTTTGGCAGTCTGGCAAAGCCTGTGGACCACTGCTTGAAATGTTTTTAAATTCATAAAATAAAATATATAGAATAACAAAGGAAAATTATGTCAAAATATTGAAATGAGTTATTAAAGTATTAAAAAAGTAAGTTCCTCCAGTTTATGAACCTCTGCCAGAGAGAGATTAATGCTTCAGCTGGAGGTCAGACTCAATGTCCTTCAAGGTCCTGTCTGGTTCAGGGATTATTTGTCTCAATATGCCAACATCCTTGTGAGATAAGCTGAAAGCTCCAATTTGCTTGTGATGAGAAACTTAGTAAAACATAAAGCCTTTCCACCCTCTCCCCCTTGGCCTCCAGCATTGTAAGGATAAAGATCAGGACCTTTTCTGCTATAGTTTACTCATATCTTAAATTATAGATTTGGAATTGGACAAGACTATATAGGTCATGGAGTTCAGTTTGATAGACATGAAAACAAAAGCCCAAAGTTATTAATGACAGGTCTAGGGTCTTACAGCTAGTCTGAGGCAGGATTGGAGCCTAGGCCTTCCTGATTCCAAGTCCACTATAGCAGGCTAAGCTTTGCTTTTCAGTCAAATCAAATCAAGCCAAATCAATGAGCATTTATCAAGCACTTACTTTGTGCCAGGGACTGTCCTAACACTAGGAATACCTATACAAGCAACAAGAAAGCTCCTTAAGGAGCTTATATTCTAACAGAGGAAGATGATATATAAAATGAAGCTGAATAACAGGGAAGGGGAGGAAGGTAGAGAGGCATGATGGAGAAAGAAATTTAGGGCACCCTCTCCTCCCCTCCCCTCCCCTCCCCTCTCCTGCCCTCCCCTTCCTTTCCCTAAAACTTATTGCTTACTTCTATTCATCAACTATCAGTAACTTCCTTGAGGTCGATTTGTTGTTTGTTGTACCCCCTCTCAAAACCTTAAGGGAGGTTGCCTGCCTGAGGCTTTCCTGTCTGTAACTGCTTCTCTCTGACTTGAGAAAGCTTTGTTGCCTCTGTGTCTCAGTTTCCCTGCCTATGCTGGCACAAGAGTTGTGGTACAGATAAGAATGGATTGTTTCCAGGGCCACCAAACAGGACCCCAGCAGTGCTGACCCAATCGACTTGGGCTGTCTAGATGATCAATGTGGATCACTGCAGCCGATTGATTGTACAGGGATCCACATTGATCATTTAAGAAGACAGCAAGGATCAGCTCAGCTGGGCCACACTTTCCCTGACTCTTGATTTCAAACACCATGCCAGGGAGGAATCCAGGCTTTTGGGGAGGAGGGAACTCCTGAAAACATCCTTTTGGCTTGGAGAGGGGGAGATTTCTTCAGAAAGTGATTATGTCATGTGTCTGGTTCCTCCTCACTGAGCATCTTATACAATTTCAATGTACTTTTTTGTACACAAACTCCCCTGTGAGACAGCGGAGAACAGGATAAGGCAAGGGGAATGTTTGACAAGAAAGGACAAAGAGAGAGAGAGAGAGGGAGGGAGGGAAAAAAAGCCTTCCAAAAATCCTTTCCAGACCCTTTGTGCTGAATGACTTAATTCTTTCAGTGATGCTAGTGAAGACCAATCCTGTGCAAAACAGTGAAGCTGGGGAAGTGTGTCATTGCTGCCCCCCATCTCCCCTTTCCCCCCTTGCTGGCAATTTCTGTGGCCTCTGGGGCCAGGAGTCTTGCCCTCAATTGATGACCAATTCACCCCAGGTAAAAATGTCGGTCATTAGTGCTTTAGACAAACAGACTCTAGCAAAGGAGCATGAACATCTTCATAGTGTCTCTCGAAGGTCATGGGCCTTGGAATTACATAGCTGGAAGGGATGTTAGAACACAGAACATAGATTGCCAGAGTGGGGAGAGACCTTAGAATGAAGAATATTGTGGAAAATCATCTTGGCAATCATCTCTTCCATCCCCTATTTTACAAAAGCCCTCAGGACCCAGAGGAGCAAATTCTAAGGGTGGAATTTCAGGAAGCATGCCTAGCGGTGGTGATGGAAGAAGGTGGTGGTATTGTGGAGTAGGGCTCTCTATTCCAATGGCTCTGAAATCACTCCACATGAAAGCCTTCACTTAATCTGTTTTGAGGCCAGCCCTCATACCAGTCTTTTAACAAGTTAGTGGGTATTAACAAAAGTCTACGTCTCTATTCTGGTCCTTGACTGAAGACCTGTGTTCAAAACCTCACTCTACCTGTTATCCTTCAGCATGTCCCTTTCCCTATCTGAGCCGAATTTTGCTCATTTTTAAAATAAGGGATTAGACTAGAAGACTGCAGAGGTTCTTTCCAGCTCTAAAGCTCTAATCCCAATAGGGTTTCCTCAATCTCAGAATGCAAGGATCGGAAGAAAGATTTACGTGGTCCTTCTAGGTCCCTCTCTGCCCAATTCTCCCTTGAGGTTAGGTGAGAAGATTATACTCTGGTCCACAGTGGATCACTAGGGGAAGCCTTCACCCAGGTCCAAGGAAGATACTCTAATCAGAGAGCAAACTTCCCAGGCCCCCAAATTTATGTGTTTCGTCCTTTTCTTTCACCCTCTGGAGATAGAGGCATAAAAGAACAATTATGGTTGTCATCTCTATGGTACTTTAAGATCTGCAAAACATTCCTTTTAGCTATTCTCCTTTCTTTTGCTATTTCTTCAATGTTTAGCGCTTAGTACAGAATTTGGCACTTACTCAGTGTTTAATGCATTTACTCCCATTTATTCTGATTTATTCAACAGCCCTGTGAGGAAGGGAATACAAATACTATTACTCCCATTTTACACATTAGGAAATTGAGGGTAAGGGGGTATTACAAAGGAGGGGGAAGGGATAGTCACAAAGCTAGTATTTTTTAGATAGGTTTCAAAACTTATCCCCTGACTCTTAGAACAAAACACTTTCTGCTATGCCCATAGCTATCTTTCATAAATAGAAGCATAGAAGGGATTTCAGGATTTTTGCTCACCCCAGGGAATAATCTGAGATAATACACATGGATTGGACCTCTGGCACATGGAGACAGATGGGAGAGAGAGGGAAAGACTCAGCTCCCATGAAAGGGTCTCCTAGATCATCCCTTCCTGCTTCCTATTCCCCACTTCCCAGCCCCCCATGCCCAATGAAGGCTGTATCTTCCTCAGGTTTTGATCCAGGATCCCTTAACAGGAGCAGCTTGCAAACTGTTAGTACCAGACCTCACCCCCTACTCGAAGCACCTCAGACTCACAATTGACTAAACAGCAGCTGTACAAAGCACTAGATTAAAACTGCTCTCTTGTTTACATTTCTGGCAGGGTGAATGCATCACACTCCCAATAATTCAAATCCTTAAGATTGCCAGTGGTGTAGAGGGCAGTGTGGTGTACACCAGAGGAATTGCACGTGCCAGCCGCAGGCTGCGTGCAGCCCATGATGCTCTTGGTGCAACTTCAGCCGGATTACACTCTAACTGGGAAGCATTTGACAAAATAAAAATACAATAAAACAGATAACATTACATTTTAAAACCGAGTCAATATGCAGCCTGCAGCCATCCTTTTGTACAGATTAGCGGCCCCCATTCTTATTTGAATTTGTTGCTGCTGGCGTATGAGTCTGATCACCAAGCATTTACTAAGTGCCTGTTTTTCAGTTGGTCCAGCTGTGACCCCATTTGGGGTTTCCTTGGCAAAGACATTGGAGTGGTTTGCCATTTCCTACTCCAGCTCATTTTACAGATAAGGAAACTGAGGCAAACAGGGTTAGGTGACTTGTCCAGGGTCACACAGTCAGTGTCTGAGGTCAGATCTGAACTCATAAAGATGAATCTTCCTGATTCTAGACTGGGAAATCTAAGTGCAATGATATGTAGCTGCCCCTTACTGCCTACTCTGTGCCAAATACCATGTTGTTAAGAGACCTGCATTCCTAAAACATGGAACCTGGGCTCAAAGTTCTTCTCTTTTATAATCTCTCATTACCTGTGTGACTTTGTCCCTTACTTAATCTCTCCAGATCTCCTTGTGAAGACCACATGAGATAGCTAATGAGTGGGAAAGGGATTTGAAACCAGTAAAGTATTTCTCTCTCTCTCCCCATATGTATAATACACACATATGTATATGTATGCATGTCTACAGGTACATACACAAACGCATACATGTATATACATGTGCATATATTAATATAGTTACATACATAATATGTGTTGTGTGTAATTTATGTGTGTATGTGCATTTTGCATATGTATACATACACACATATATGTAGTCATCTATTACTAATACTGTTGTTGATATGCAATTGATCTCCTTAAAAAAGAGGCCCATCTTGTCCCTCATGACTTCTGTGACCTCGGACACAAGTTCCCTCATTTATAAGAGGAGGGAGTTGGCCTGGATGCCCTTGCAGGTCCTTCTAACTTTGCTCTAAATCTCTGATCTCTGATCTTTCAAAATGTGTCAGTGTATGAAATAGAATTCTGCTTCTCTCCATGGTCACTGTTATGCCTGGACCTTTCCTGGGGAGGACACAGGAGTGTTTGTACCTCTCTTAATGCCACCGTGAGGGGTTTGTTATTTATTCTCTACATAACAGGGAGTCACTAATGGCTTGAGAGCAGAGGAATGATAGGACTATGCCCAGGCAGGTTTCGAGGATGGTGGCTTCTGGCACATAACTTCTGACCAGTGGAAGATGTCAGTTAATTTCATCAGCTTTCTCAGATTTCAGTTTTGCACATGTTGCTTCTCCCTAGTGAGTGGAAGTTCTGCTTTCCTTAAGTCTCACTTCTTTGCTGACCCTGGTGAAGTATTTTGCATAAACATATATAACATTTGTGTATGTATATTCACACACACATGTGTCCGTATATTTATACTATGTATATTTGTTGTGCAGTCATTTCAGTCATGTCTAACTTTCTGTGACCCCATTTGGGGGATTTTCTTGGCAAAGATAGTGGAACAGTTTGTCATTTCCTTCTCCAGCTCATTTTACAGATGAGGAAACTGAGACAAACAGGGTTAAATGACTTGCCCAGGGTGACACAGCTAGGAAGTGTCTGAGGCCATATTTGAACCCAGGGAAGATGAATCTTCCTGACTTCATGCCTGGAGGAATATATTTATATATAATGTAGTATATAAAATGGTATAGTACAAACACATATACATACATATACATGTTTATATATGTATGTATGCATATATATATAGAGAGAGATACACATACATACATCTACTATTCAAATTATTTCTAGAAATAATTTTATCCTGGACTTTGAAGCTCTGTTAGCACAAGAGCTTTTCAGATCCAAGAATTAGAACTGGAAGGCCCAGAGAGGTTATACCATACACTGTCCAGTCCACCATTGTGTAGATGAAGAAAATGAGGTTAAACAAGTAGGGAAAGGTATAGAATACTGGACTTTGATTCAGGAAGATGAGTTCAAATCATGCCTTAGTCACTTACTAGCCGTGAGATCCTAGACAAGTCACTTAACCTCTCTCAGCCTGAGTTTCCTCATCTGAAAAAGAGGATAATAATAGTACCTACCTCATAGGGTTGTTGTGAGAATCAAATGAAATGAACATATGCAAAGTGTTTTACAAACCTAAATTTATGTTGTTATGATGATGCTGGTGACTCACATATTAAGCAGCAGTTTTCTTCTGGGTTCGAGTTCTCTGCCTCTAAGTACAGAATGTATTCTATTGCATAAAGCTGCGTCCTCATAAAATGCTTTCCTTGGAAAACCCTTGTATCATCTTGGCATAGCTCAAAGAGTGCAGGCTTTGGGATCAGGTGCACTGGATTCGTAGTCCAGCTGTGACACTAATGAACTGTACACTCTGGGCAGGCCAGTTACCTTCCCGGAGCCTCAGTTTCCTCATCTCTAAACTGGGCATAATACCTATAATTCACATAATGCCTCCTTCCCAAGGCGAGTTGCAAGGCAAGAGTTCTGTTAACCTCAAAATGCTATGGAAAAATGTGAGTGGTTATGCTCTGAAATTTAAGAATGATCATAAAATCTACTGGAAAATGTACTTCACTGAACTGTTTCCCCCTTTTTTCCCCACTGGGCCCCTCCCAATCCCTATAATGCTGCCACATTGAGATGGCCTAGAGGGCAGTGAAAAAAATAATTCTGGTAACTATCCACTAGGGAAAAAGAATTTAGAGACTGTTTATAAATGTGCTCCATGCTCTAAACCTGGCTCGTAAATTAATGTCTCATTGGCATATTTCCCCACCAGGCAGGCATTTGGTGTGGCTGATCCCTGGGAAAAGAACCTTAATAGAAAACTGACTGAAAAGAAGCTGGGGGTCTGGGGGGTGGGAGGAAGGGAGGAAAGAGGGGCTTTTTGAGGCAGCTAGTTGGTATAGTCAATAGAGAACTGGACTTGGAATCACCAAGACCTGAGTTCAAATCCTGCCTTGGAAACTTACTAACCTAGCCAGGAGATGCTGGACAAGTCACTTAACCTTCTCTTAGCCTTACACCATTGTCAGAGTTGTATACTAACTTTACCCCCCACCCCTCCATCAAAGTGGAAAAAAAAATCTCTGCTGCTGCTTTGCCTCTAAGAGCTTAGGAAATTGGCTAATAATGCAAATATGCTGGGGTTAATAGTCTGGTGACACAACTATAACTTATACTCTGGCTTAAAGGACATCCTCTGTCACATGGGTAGAAGTGAGCCGTGGTCAGTTAGCTGAAGAGAGGGATAAATATCCAAAGTGATGAACCTGCTGATGCAGGAATTAATGAAACCTGGGAAATAATTTCCTCCTGGCTCTCCTCTATCCCATGCAGCTTGGAAGGAAGACAAGACAATATGGCACTGGGGATAGACAGTAGGTTTGGTCAGGAGGACTTCAGTTCTACTACTGACCCTGTATACCACATAAACCTTTCACTGCCCCAGGTAATGCTCTGATTATGTGAGTTAGAAAACAATCACTGATCTGAATTGCTAGGTGGGTGGTTTGCTCCATCCTTGATGAGTTGTGTCTGAAAAATTCTTCATTTTGTTTAAAAAATATTCATTCCTTGTTGGCCAGCATTCTGTTGGTGAGCCTGTCGATCAATCCACAAGCAAATGCTTCCTGCCATATGCCAAGTATTATGCCAGGCACTGGTGATACAGAGACCAAAATGGCGTCATCAATGAAGAACTGTCATCAGAGTCAGGAAGCCCCGGGTTCAAGTCTTAACCTGTGAAACATCCTGCCTATGTGACTCTGGGTTAGTCACTTATCTTATTGGTGTTCCAGGCTAGCCTCTGAGACTATAATTTGCAAAGAAGATGTTGGCCTGCATTAGATTAGGGAGTGTCTCACCAGAAGCTCCCTTACATGGGGTGAAATAACAGGGTTGGTTTAAAACACATAGAATCAACTTGGGAACATACAGTCTTGGGTATGTTTGCAAATAGTTCAGTCATGCTCTTGAGTATAGAGGACTGATTTCTCTTTTAGTCCATGGTTCCAAGTTTGAAGTATTTGTAAAAGCTCCAATCATGGTGGGTGTGGTGGGAAAACATATGTGGGAGGCCAGTAACCAGTAAGAAAATCTAATCAGTAGCAGTGGGAATCCAGAATACGGTATCGGAAAAGTAAATAGGTCAGAAACAAACCCAGAAATATTCAGGATGTGTTGGAAAGTGCACTAGATTTGAAGTTAGAAGTCCTGGGTTTGAGCCTCAGTGCTGGTGCTTATTTAATGCTTGTGTGACTCTGGGCAAATAAATCCCTTTCCCTCTCTGAGTTTCAGTTTTCTCATCTGTAAAATCAAAGAGCTGGACTAGGTCATCAGTCCCTAACCTTTGCAATGTGTCCTGGATTCCTTTGGCAAGCTAGTGGAGCCTCGCAACCCCTCTCAGAATGTTTTAAAATTTATAAAATCAAAATACATAGGCTTACAATATCTAATCAACTCAATAAACATTTATTAAGTGCCTGCTGTGTGCCAAGGACTGTACTAGAGCTGAAAATATCGCAAGAAAGGCAAAAACATTCTTTGCCAACAAGGTGCTCATAATCTAATGGTAGGCTAACATGTAGAGAACCATTATATACAAGCAAGATATATACAAGAGAAATTGGAGATATTCCCAGAGGGAAGACACTAGCATTAAGAGGGACTAGGAAAGGCTTCTTACAGAAGGGGGGCAGTGTTATCTGATACTTGTAGGAAGATAAGGAAACCAGTTCTTTTCAGGCACAGTTATCTGTATCTCTACATTTATTTAAAGCAAGTTTATGGACCCCGGGTTAAGAACCCCTAGCAGATGATCTTTAAAGTTACTCTTAGCTATTCATTTCAAGAACCAAATCAGTTCTGTATGGTAGAATCAACCTTGTAGTCAAGAGACCTAGGCTCTATCCCCAGTCTTACCACTGGCCAGTTGTGTGACCAGAGGCAAGGCACCTTTGGGCCTCCTTTTTCCTCTTCTCTAAAATGAAAGGGTTGAACTACAGTCAACTGAAGTCAATAAAGGTTTATTAGGCATGAACCACGTGCAGTGTTAGGCTCTCTCAGCTCCCTTCTCTCTCTAAGCCTCTGGGAATCTCTGACTCTATGAAAACATCAGCTTTCTAGGGCTATTCAAACTTCTCTTGTTAATTTACTGCTGTCACAAGGGGCCCCTGATGGGAGGGGAGCTGGGATTGGTTGTGGGGAGGCAAAAGATTCGATAAACTGGTAGTCAGGTGGGCAGTGGGCATGAAGAGGCCCCATTGGGCCACCCCCTTTGGGCCGCCCCCATACTTGGCAATGTGCTTGACTGTTTACCTCGTTGGGAACTGAAATTGACTGTCATTGTTGAGAATGTGTCTCAGTGTTTTCCTTTTTCTCTGGGTGATATTTTCCCTTCTTTCAGACTTTTCCCAGCTATGGGGTGGGGTTATATTATCTTTGGGAAACTGTAGATCCCAACTTAGGCTCCTGAAAGGAAAGTTATTGCCTTGAGCAACCTCTGGTTGGCTTCCAAGGAGTCTTGTCAAATTATTTAAATACTGAATTGGGATATTATTGAAGTTGGTACCAAGTTAGTCTTGGCAGCAGCAACTGTATCCTGGCAGGTGCTGAGTGGAAGAGCTTTCATGGCTGTGGTTGGTTGTAGTTGCAGCTGAAGACTTTTTCAAATGGTGTGCATGTGTGTGCACAGACATGCTTACATGCCCAGGTCCATGTGTTCTCACAACTTGCACGTCCCATGACTCAAGAATGGATTTGGGGAAAAGTTTAAATGTGGATTTCTATTAAGACTTCATTCTTATCCACAATGTTCTGATGGAATCCTGGCACCAGTTTGACAGTCAAGGAGCAGAAATAGTCCCCTTGAAACAACATTTTTAAAAAGACAGCTACAGTTTAATGGTTCAAAGAGAAGGGAGCCGAGAGAGCCTAACATTACACATTGTACTGGGAGAGACTTTGGACCACAGGTTCAGAGAGGTCCTGGGACACTGGTTCCCACAACCAAGGAAACTCAGTTGCTGCTTGAGAAGTCACCCAAGGGAGACATTAGGTCTGGGCCTGCCAGGGAATTATTTAGTACTTTTCTATTTTAATTATTCCTGTTAATGAAGTGCTGTTAAATTATTTCTACCCGCTGAAAAAGTATATGTCCACCAAATTTTGGTACCCTAAGGCAAAACTCTGAATACTTTGACCTTATGATGATTCTGTTACTATGTTTATTAATTGATCAGTCAATCAATAAACATTTATAAAGCTCCTACTTTGTGCCAGGTACTAAGCTCTAAAGATATAAAAAAAGTAAAAGGCAGTCCCTGCCCTCAAGGAGCTTCAAATCTAATGGGGGAGACAGTGCAAATAAATATGTAAGAGCAAGCTATATACAGGATAAACAGGAAATAATTAGCAGAGGGAAAGATTTGGGATTAAGAGGGGTTGGGAAAGGCTTTCTGTAGAAGTTGGGATTTTAGTTGGGACTAAAAGGAAGCCAGGGAGGCCAGTAGATAGAAATGAGGAGGGATAGCCAGAGAAAATTCCTGGAGCTAAGAGATGGAACGTCTTTTGTGGGACAGTCACAATGTGATCTTATGAAGGTCAATTAGCTTTACTGTTTTCATCTTTAGGAGACAGTATTGTCTCTTAGACAGAGTGCTAGAGATGGAGTCAGGAGGACTTTGGTTTGAATCCCAACTCAGACTCTTACTAGCTGTGTGACATTGGGTCAATCTCTTAACCTGTCTCAGCCTTAATTTCCCTTTCTGTGAAATGGGCATAATAATAACACTACACCTACCTCCCAGGGTTACTATGGGGATCAAATGAGATAATATTCCAGAAGTACTTTGCAGACCTTAATGTTAGCTATTATTATTATCTGTAAAATATTGGATCTGGAACTCCAAGGTACCTTTTGATCCTAAATTCCATGAGCCTATTTCCCATTACTGGGTTTTCTGTTTGTTTCTTTTCTTCCAAATATCTCCAGTTTCACATCTCTACCTTGAAGAATGACACTCAGCACTTTATCTCCTTGTTTTAAACAGGAGAAAACATATCTTTGGCAGTCCTTTTCCCTTATCTAGAAGCAGGTCCAACTCTGAAGTTACTTAAGGTTTTAAGAGCAGTTTAAAATGATCAGGGTCACATCTGACCCTAAGGCCAAAATGGAAAGGAACCTTCTTGCTGCAGCTGTCCATTTTAGTAAATGATACCAAATGTCTCCCTCCTTGAATGAAAGTCCCCATGGAGATGAGGGCAGGGTTGCTGATGCTGAGGGGTGGAACCCCTAGACCAGTAGAGACTTCTGACTTGCAGATCATTCTCTGGCCCTGTTCTTGGTCCCAGAAGTATGTGTCATTTCATCTCAAAGATTCATTCTCACAGTATAAAGTCAAGAATTTTCTCCCTTAGTCTTTCACCTACATTTTTCCTTGGCTTCATTTTATCCCATGACTTCAAGCCAGACCCCAATGAAGGTCAACAAACAGGAACTGTCTTGTCTATGCAGAACACCATGCAAAGTCCTAAGGAGTACACATTTTATTAAGATAGGCTCCCTATCCTCATGGACCTCACAATTTAGCAGGCAGTGGGGACAAAGGGCATAGATTTGGAGGCAGAAAAGGCTATGAAGAAAATCAGTTCAACCCCTCTCATTTTACATATGAAGGAAGAGGGCTGTATGTATGTGAATGGCACATGGGTAGGAGGTGGCAAAGCCATGAGCTGTGAACCAAGGTCCTTTGACTCTAAGTCTAATATACTTTCTGCCAGACCAAATGACACACGGATATCTCTAATGTACATGACATGATGTCATAGAAAGGCCCTGAACTAGAAAGTCAGAAGATTTGGGTTCAAGACCTGGTCATGCCACTGAGGAAGAGGTTGAAAATTTTGATTACCGCAGTCCCTTTCAGCTCTCTGTATGATTCTATGATTATTGAATTAGGGAGATGCCAGTCAAGATGTTATGAAAGAAAGGTTGTTTTCTATGGGATGGGAAGAAGTACAGAGATGAGGGGCAAGTAGGTGGTGTGGTGAATAGAGCACTGGGTCTGGAGTCAGAAAGATTCAACTTTCTGAGTGCGAATCTGACCTCAGACACTTACTAGCTGTATGATCCTGGGCAAGTCACTTAACTTTGCCTCAGTTCTTTATCTGCAAAATAAGTTGGAGAAGGAAATGACAAACCACTCCAGTATCTTTGCCAAGAAAACTCCAAATGGGGTCAGGAAAAGTTGGACATGACTGAGAAATGACTGAACAGCATAGGGATGAGAGATGGATGTCTTCCTAAAACATATATCTCTCTAGCTGATCTTTAAAGACTAGGGAAGAATTTAGCGGGGGAAGAAATGGGTAAAATATTCCAGGCATAGGGAAGAGTAGCAAAGGCAGGAAAGTGGGAAACTGCAGGATATATCTAAGGAAAAAGAGTAATTCAGTCTGATGAGACCATAGAGTGAATGGATGGGAGAGGAAGAATGCAAGAGAAGGCCAGAAAATTTGGGTGACACCAAATCATGGAGACCATTGAATTCTTTCCACTGTGTTACTATAAAATCCTTAAAATGACATAAATTTCATGAGTGTATAAGGAAGTCAGTGTCTCTACTAGTGGAAAAAGAATCATTGGGTCGGAAAATGCCCATCTTAATTAGTATATGCCAATCAAAACTCAAACGTTCACCCAAAGGGAGAGTTAAATGAAAACTATAATTTAACCCCATCTTTGCTAGACTTGGCCACATCTAATGATGCACCCTGCTGGGAGGTGGGCAAGGAAAATAGACTCAACCATAAAGACACTACCGTGTCCTGCCAGGAAGGTCGTGTATGTCTTCAGTAGTAACATACTGTAACTTGCTTATGTCCACCATGAATCTTTTCATTGCCATTTGGGACATTTGGAATTTTAAACCAGTACCTAAAAGCATAAATCAAATGTGCTAAGGTATCCTTTGTGCTCTAAATAACCTTGTAACATAGACTATTGGACTGGGGATGTAACAATCTCATGATATCTCTGCTCTGCAGATATCACAGATATAGGACTGGAAGGTACCTCCTTGACCTCCTACTTCAACATCCTCATCTGTAAAGTGAGGATAACAATAGAACCTGCCTCCCAGGGTTATTGGGAGGATAAAAAGAGAATATTGACAAAACACTTTGCAAACATGAAAGTGCTATGGAAATACTAGCTAATAGTATTCTTATTATACTTAGCCTCCTACTGAGTTGCTATAAAGCAGTAAGGCATGGAATACAGTTGCCGTAGAACTAAAAATGAGTAGCACACAGAGGGCAATGGAAAGATATATGGTACGTGTTAGCAAATATAACAGAAATCCCAATGAGAAACTCTGAAGATTAAGAATAAAAGAAGTTGTCAAGGAATGATGTGACAAGAAGGTAAGATGGGTTGCTCATTTGGCAAGAATGAGGGAGGACAGGTAGGTAGCCACAGTATGTCCATGGTATCTTCCAAACATCAGGAGAAAGTGAGGAAGGCCTCCAGATCCTTGGTGGTGAACTTACGGGAGAATGTGGGGCAAGAACCACCACAAAAGGCAAGCATGGATGGTTTGTGTTCCTCATTGGTGGTGGGAACTCCCAAATTGGTGGGATTATAGATCCATTTCAACATAAATATTTTTAGTCTAGAGTAAAGATGATAATTGCTTTGAAATGTTTTATATTTGCTTAATATTTGCTTATCTCTGTATAGATCCCAGCCCATATCCCATTTCCAGTACATAAGTTATTTTAGGAGGTAAGGATTATTTCATTTGGAGGTTTGTATTGCCAGTGCCTACCACAGCATCTTTCATATATTAGAGGTTTACTAAATGTCTGTTGAATCTAATTGTATTGAAATACTACTACTATTACTACTATCACTACTACTACTGCTACTACTACTAGCTAGTATTCATTTATATGGTGTCTACTATGTGTCAGGCACTGTGTTTAGTATTCTACAAATCTTTTCTCATTTGATCCTCACAAAAACCCTGAGAGGCAGATACTATTTTTATCTCCATTTTACAGATGAGGAAACTAAGGTAAACAGTGCTTAAGTGATTTTTCAGGGTCACACAGCTAATAAGTAGGTAGGGTTGGATTTGAATGCCTGTCTTTCTGAACGTAGGTCTAGCTCTCTATCCACTATGCCATTTAACCACCCCCAATTTAAGGGGACTTCTGACCATGCATCTGCCCTTACCTGGGTGTACCACACTCCTATTAGAAGATGTCCAGATTGAAGCCCAGAAAATTAATCAAGAAAAGAACAATGGCTAATTAAGATGAACTTTAAGGTGTAGAATTTAATTAATTTGATCTTTATGTGAAATATTTCTAATTGAAATAAACTTTTAAAGTTCTATGGATCAATGCCTCTAACTAGTTGTAAAACTCAAAATAAAAGGCTCCCATCCAAGGCAGTAGGGGAATGAATAGGATGTTAGCTTGAGGCCTAAATTAATGTAAATCTTCAGTCTCCTGGTGCTGAACACAACTGTTAATGTGACAAATTCTACTTGTCCTTTTAAGTGATATGAGATATCAGAGTTTGGAGACCTGGGGAAGCTATAGCATTTTTTTTTAACAAACACGTAGTTTTAAAAATCTCTCCATTACATTCTGAAAATATAAATTCCTATAATTTAAGACCTTGTTGAAATGAGATATATCAAAACTTAAACATACATACACATCCATAGCTCAGCATCTCTTCAGCAACTGAGCATGTGGTATGTCCCATTATTAAGTGTGTCACTCTTTTCAAAGGTTGTATAGACATTGTAGAGTTTAGCTCAGGAAGGACGTCATTTATTACAACCTCCTCATTTTATAGATAAGGAAACCAAAGCCTAGAGAGGTATCTAAGATCATATAGGTACTACACAGAAAAGTTGGGATGAGCTCCAGATCCTCACCTACAAATCCAGTGCTGAGAGATAATGAGATATCAATGGGTGTCATACCCATAGTGCTTTGCAAACCTGCTAGCTATTGTTATTAATAATAATGATGATAATAATTGTTTTTGCTTCCACCCTACCACAATGCTGGGGAAGTATTTGTTTGGATTAGTTTTTGGTTAATTGACTCCTATTTTTCTTGACTAACAGAGTTAAGTTTCCTATCAGGCAACAAGATTTTATTTAGATGCTTACTATGTGTCTGGATCTATATTAGAGGGTGGCTGAGGTGATCTGGAAAAGGCCTTGTGAAGAAGGCAGCCCTTGAAGCAAGTCTTGAAGGAATCCAAGGATTTCAAAGGCCAAAGATAAAGAGAGAGTGTTCCAGAGATGAGGACTAGGCAAATCAGGGGTACAGAGGTGAAAGATGGAGCACCCTGTGAGAGTAACAGCATGGCCATTTTTGTTAGCATAGAAGTCACAGAGGGGAGGAAAGTCTAAGAAATCTGGAAAGATAAGAGAGGGCCAGGTTGTGAAGGGCATAAAATGTCAGAGCTAGCTTCAGACATGTGATGAAATGACTGGTGGCATTTGAAGGGCATCTAAAATCATGAAGGTATCATCCACAGGCTGGGAAACACAATGGGGGACCTGAACAGTCCAAGCATTGTGTCTATGTGTGCTGATGCCCCCAAATCCCAGCATGAATCACATCTAAGCTGAAATCATGGGCTCAATTCTCTGTGTTTTTCCCTAGTGTTCTCCCTAGGTCTCTCTTATGTGACCAAAGTTTGCTCAAGAGTTCCAGAGAATACATATACAGTGTTCCGAGAGAGAGAGAGAGAGAGAGAGAGAGAGAGAGAGAGAGAGAGAGAGAGA
>NW_027185771.1:34704627-34720835 GCF_028583685.1 Petaurus breviceps papuanus
TTAACCTCTCTGGGCCCATAAAATGGAGGGAGGGGAGTGGAGGGGGCCTAGATCATCTCTAAGGTCCCTTTGAGGGCTAGACCCCATGGAGACTATGAGCCCCCAGTGCCCTGCTTGCTAAGATCCCTTTCATAAGGCATGAATCTGGTGTGAACTTTCCACTGTGTTAATAAAGGAGAGATGATGCCCTAGGATGGGTCTGTCTTCTACATTCATCTTCATAAACCTTAACTAATGAAATTGCTTTGTCCCTAATAATTAGCAACTAGTGCTAATTTATGGCAGCTGGTGTTTGGGGGAGTCATTTTTAATTCATGATGCTGTGAAATCTGGGGAGAGTATATAGTCTCCCCCTTCTATATTTTCTCCTTTTTAAATTGCATTTAGAAGTTCCAGGGGCCATGCAGTGCATCCTCAGTTGTGCATTTATTTCCACAGTGCTTTCCTGGGCCAGATATGACTTGTTAAAAGAATGGTGCTTGAGAGGTATTAACATTCCTGAACTGAATGTTTGCACTGGGGAGTCCTAGTCTAGCACAGGGCTAGGTAAGGGGAGGGGAGATGAAAGTAGAAAAACATTCAAGAAGTTGACAGCACCTACCCTTGTGGGAGATACAGGAGAGTATGTGAACAATTAGTCCTGCCCACATGGAGCTTACAATCTAGTTGTAACAAGAATTTAGGATAGCTTTTTCTAGGGTTTTAAAGCTTGCAAAGCATTCTCACAGCAGTCTAGTGAAGCAGATAGTGCGAGTACCACCATTCCCATTTTACAGATGAGAAATTTAGTCTAAGAGTTTCTGTGATTTTTTTCACAACTGCAGTCCCTAAGTGTCAGTACAGATTTTCTGAGTCCCATGCTTTTTCCATTTTATACCACAGAAGGATCATCAGACCACAGACTGAGAAGTAGAAGGTAGTAGAAATAGAAGGGATCATCCAGTTTGATTCCTTATTTACAGATCATAATCGTATCTAACATTCACATAGTACTCGATGGCTTACAAAGCATATTACACAGATGAGAAAACAGAAGGCTGAAGAGATAAAGAACCTTGCTCAAGGTCACACAAGTGGTGCTAGGGATGGGAAGTGACTTAAGGTCCTTTGACTACCAAACCAGGATGTTCTGCATTTCCTCATTCTGCTTTCAGCACCATCAGAAGTCCTGCTTTAATGATTATATGCTCTAAATCACATTTCTTATCTATGGATACTTGGTATGAAAATGTCAAGATATTTAGCTTCTTTTTCCCAATAAGTGAATCTATGGGGGGTAGGGTCAGGGGGAGGGTTTGGATGAACTAAGGGAAGGAGGGAGATTGTACTATTGAAGTCACATTGTCACTTGGCCAAAAGAGTCCTGGCATTGGAGTTAGGAGGTCTGGATGCCACTCATGGGTCAAATTACTTTACCTGAAGGCCCCCCTTACCTCACCTGGAAATTCGGGATGCCATTGTTTAGTTATTTCAGTCGTGTAGAACTCTTTTTAGGTTTTCTTTTATTGGCAAAGATCTGGGAGTGGCTTGGTATTTCCTTCTCCAGCTCATCTTACAGATGAAGGAACCGAGGCAAACTGATTTACACAGCTAGTCACACAGCTAGTAAGTATCTGAGGATGAATTTGAACTCAGCTCTTCCTGACTTCATACGCAGCACTCTATTTACTGTACTGCCTAACTGCCCTGAAAAATAGGGATAATCATATTTATACTATCTACTTCCCCAAGATCTTTATATGCAAAGTGCTTTGTGAGCCTCCCAGGGCTATAGAAAATGAAAGTCA
This sequence comes from Petaurus breviceps papuanus, assembly GCF_028583685.1. Lineage (NCBI taxonomy): Eukaryota > Metazoa > Chordata > Mammalia > Diprotodontia > Petauridae > Petaurus > Petaurus breviceps. Next base: position 34,706,415 of record NW_027185771.1, read on the forward strand.
TTCATGAGACCACTCATTAGCGCTGCCTATATCTCTTTGTGTTTGGATGGGTGTTTGGAGGATTCTCTTCTCCCAAGGAAGGCACTCTTCTGAAGAGCTTCTGGGGGAAGAGATTGTATATTTTGGCACAGTTCATTAAAGTGCCAAATTAAACCTTCCATCAGGAAGTTCTACCTGAGGTCTATTACAAATCATTTCAACTGTAACCAAAGTCCAGTGACTCTTCTCCTTTCCCAAGTAAAATGAAAAAGAGCCTTATTATTCTTTATTATGAAAAAGAGATTCTTATTCTTTCACAAAATACCATCGAAGTATAGTCATAGTTTCTCATTTCTTCCCATGTCCTATGCTCCACTCCTCAAAAGAACCCCTGTCCTGACTCATAGGGTCAGTAGGAGGGAATAAAATCATCTAGGGAGCCATCACACTAGTCTGAGCTGGCCTCCCCACCCTGTGACTAAACCTTACCTGCTTAGTTGGTTAACACTGACAAGATCTCAGGCCCAGACCATAGCAGTACAATAGATTAGAAACACCTGGATTACATTTTTTCCTAACTTAACGCCCAACCTCCTAGTGTCTCCAGAAGGAGGAAGGGTATCGATGCAATGTCTTTAACTTGAGGCTGATTCTGCCTACTAACTGTGTGACTGACCAATCCTTCTCTCCTCTCTGGGCCTCCAGTCTCCTTTTCTGTGGCTCAATGGAGTTAGATTGGATGATCTCTCAGATTCCGTCAAGTTCCAATATTCTACAATTTAACTGCTGAAAATTAGCAAGGAATTGTCCCAGTGAGTGCCTGAAAACAAGGAGACAAAATAAAACCCTACCACATACACAATAGGACGAAGGAGATGAGCCAGCAGCCATGGCTAGGAATGTGCACCAAGTGATGACAAGATTAATGAATCTCTTTCCCAATCTGAGACATGAGGGTTGTAATTAATTGAATTAGGAGTAAGGCTGGGCTGAACTATGTCATTCTGACTGCTACAGTTCAGGCCTGATGGGGAGAAATACATACAATTCAATTGCAATTGGCTGCATCGCTGTTTTTCATTTTTTTTTTTTTTGGAATCAAAAATGACTTGGAGCTTAAAATCCACTTTAGAGAAGAAGGAAAAATGGAAACAAAATGAAGGACATGGGGAGGGCAAAATCTTAAAGCCAGCTTCTAAGTTAAGGATGTCTCTACATTAATATAAGGGCCCCCAATATTATGTAGGCCCCTGAAGGGCAGAGACTGCTTGGTATGTGTCTCCGTCCCTAGCACCTTGCAAACAGAAGGAACAGAGGCCTGAGATTTGATTCCATTGATATCAGGAACTTCTGGGTGAGGAAACTCACTGCAGTGTAGGTCAGTGCCTTCTAGCCAAGAGCACCAAATGACTTGATCTAGGCCACACAGAGAGTATGTAACAAAGGGAGGATTTGAACCGAGGTCTTCTTAGCTTGGAGGCAAGCTCTCTATTTCAAACACTCTGCTGCCTTCCAGAAAACACTTCATAAATGGAGGGCTAGACTAGCAGGCAGGAAGACCAGAATTTGAATCTTCCTTAGACCTGTACTGGCTGTCGGACTCTAGGCAAGTCACATCAGTGTCTTCATCTGTAAAATGGGCATAAAAATGGCACCTGACTTCCAGGGCTGTTGTGTGGATCAAAAGAAATATTTGTAAACAAAAAAAAAACTTTGTAAGCCTTAAGGCATTCAATAAATGCTAACTGTCCTTATTGTTGAGTTGATTACTTGCTTGACATCTCCCACTATAAGTTTTTTAGCCTTCATATTAAACTTTAACAAACATTTATAAATTGCCTACTGTATGCAGGTAGAGCACCTGTGCTGGGGGCAGGGGGGAGGTCAACTAAGCATGTTCTGTTCTCCTGTGGAGCTCACAGGCTAATAGAAAACATGAAACACACACAGAGCCCCATTATATAATAATACATAGACATGCACATGAGAAGTGCAATAGTGATCAGCAGAGTCAGTAAGAAGTGGAAGACAAGCAGGAAGAATCAGGGAAAAGTCCCTGGGGAGTTGGCTTTAGTGCTGAACTTTGAAGGTTAGATAGGAATTCACAAGCTGAAGGAGAGAGAAGACAGGCCAGGCCTATGTTGCATATACAAGCACAGAGGCACTGTACTTGTGAGCAGCAGACACAAAGGAAATCCAGAGTAGTGCAGTTTGCCTGAAGTGCATGATATAAAGAGAAAGATAAAGCTGGAAAGGTAGTATAGTGGTATACTGTGGAGAGCCTTGAAGGATGAGCAAAGGAGCTTGACTTTCACTCATGGACAGTAAGGTAATCACTGGAAATTTTAGATCAGAAGGGAGATAAGAAACAGATTTCTGCAATTAGAAAGATTAGTCTGGGAGTGGAGCCTCAGAGGAAGAACAATGAAGATAGGACTTATCAGATGTCATTTTTAAGAGAGTGTCGTGCATAGAAACTGATATGGAATTATGGGTTGGAAGCATTTTTGCAATCAAGACTTACAAAATAAAGGTTAAATGCACTCTGTGGTACAGGCAGCACGTTGTGGGGAAAAGAATATGGAATCAGAAATACCAGGTTCAAATCTCAGCCTACTAACTGCAGAGGGTATATAAGATTTTATATAACATGTTCTATTTTCATAGTACTAATAAGGGGAAAGACTTTAAAAAAGGACTCTAGAGTCATAGGACCTTGAATATGGGCTTTGCTTCTTATTGCCTATATGACTTAGAATAAGTAATTTCCTTTCTCTGGGCCTTGGCTTCATTATCTGTCAGGTAAGGGGGTTGGATAAGATGATTTCCTGGGTCCCTCTCATCTGAAACTCCTATGATAACATGACAAAAGCTTTTGTTTAAGGCATAAAACATTATGTAAATATGATATTGATTATAAGGATGGTGATGAGGATGATGAGGATGGAGATATTTAAACCTCTGTTCTGGTCATTCTGATAATTAAGTGAAAGTGTGTTCAAGATGTGAACTAATAGAATCAAAGGTTTGACCTTGGGCTCAGTGAATTCTTGAGGCTCAGGGATTCCCCAGCATAGATTTAATCTTGTTGACCCCTTTCCTTCTATAGAGGACGAAATTAAGGGAAATGACTTACCAAAGGTCACAAAGCTAAGAAGAGCAGAGCCAGCATTCAAGTTCATTCAGTACTCAGGTACTTTATTCAAACCCAATTCTAGGGTCCTTCCCACTAGAACACAGTAGCTTTGCCTGCATTCACTCAGTCATCTGTACGTAGAGCCTCCAGGTTCCCTTCCCCATTTAGAGGAAACTTAGCCATCAGGAAAGGATTTAATGGCCATGTTGTTGATCATTCCTATCCTACTCTTTGTGACCCCATCTGGGGTTTCTTGTAGAAGATACTGGAATGGTTTGCCATGTCCTTATTAACTCATTTTACAGATGAGGAAACCAAGGCAAACAGGGTTAAGTGACTTGCCCAGGGTCACACAGCTAGTAAGTAACTGTCTGAGGTCAGATTTGTATTTAGGTTTTCCTGACTCCAGGCCCAGTACTCTATCCACTGTGATATCTAATTGGTCCCTTAATGGCCATATTAGATTTAAAAATGATATAACCAAGACTTTTCTTTTCTTACTTCTTGTACTCATTCTTTGAGATGTTTCTTTTCCTTCAGTTTCTTCCCCATTCCTTCTATTCCTTGAGGGGGAGAAGGGAGGACATGTAATGTGGCTCTCCATCCATGATTATCACTTAGCTGGGGACCAAACAGAGCCATTCTGGATATCAATGGCTGAGCCATGTCAGTGGACAGGTTCCCTCCCAAGGACAGTTGCTAATACTGCTTCCTACTATTTTAATATTGGGGCTGGAGTCTAATAATATTACAATAGCTAACATTTATATAATGCTTCTAAGTTTGCCAAACATTTTACATATATTATTTCATTTGTTCCTCACAACAAGACCTTGAGTCCCGGTGAACACCTGTAGTGCTTGTGGGAAGATAATAGAATGATGTTGCCCAGGTCTGGACCTAAGGAAAGGTGGCTGGTCAGTTCCTCAGCAGGGCAGCCCACAGTCTATCACAGAAGCTCAGAGGTGTGTGGTGATGTGATCAACTTCAGAGAACTCTCGTTAGCAGGGAATGGATAGATAGCATTTCCATTGTAGAAGCCTAGCAAAATGAGGGAGCAGCTGCCCAGAGAGGTTAAGTAGCTGGTTCAATGTCACACAGCAGGTATAGATGGTAGTGCAGAGAATACAGCCCCTCATCATAGATTTCTACTCCAGGGAACTCTTTTTTAGGCTATTGTGCTTCCTACCTTAGCCCACATATCCCCGATTTATGATTTTTGTTTTTCTTTTTCCTTTCTAAGCTAGCAAGGATTTTTCTCTTTTGTCAATTTGGTTAGAGGGTAGGGGACTGCCTGATGGACACACAAGCTAATGAGCTCAGGAGTTATCTTGGCTCTGATTTATTTACATCTTCCATAAATCACATTTATTGAGTGCCTGGGGTGTGCATGAAGTTGTGATGGGTCCCACACATTAAAGCAAGAGAAAATAAACATTGCAGATGCTTGTTGTATAATGTAGACTACTTAAATATCCAAAGGCATGAAATAAATCATCCCCCTTCTCTCTCTCTCTCCCCCTCTCTCTCTCTCTCTCTCCCCCCACCTCCTCCCTCACCCTTTCCTTCCTTCTCTCCCTCTATTCTCTTTCTTCTCTCTTTCTCCTTCTGTCCCCCCTCTCTCCTCTTCTCTTTTTTCTCTCCTCCTTTCCCCTCCTTTCCCTTCCCCTCCCTCTCTCTTCCCCCTCTTTCTCTCTTTCCTCTTTCATCCTTCCCTCTCTCTTTTCTTTCTTTCTCTTTCTCTCTCCCTCCCTCTCTCTCCTTCTTTCCTCCCTTTTTCCCTCCTCTCTCTCTCTCTATTCTCTTTCCCCTTCTATCCCTCCTCTCTTTTCTCTTCTTCTCTCTTCCCTTCCTCTTTTCCCTTCCACTCCTCCCAACCCCCTTGGAACTTAAAGTCTTGGCCTGGTGCCTAAATTGAACGCAGGTGCAAGATTTGAACTCAGGGTTTTTTTCCTTTCTTTCCTGACATGGAGGGTCACTCTCTATCCAGTGCCCCATGCTGCCTCAATTATTTAGCTTTTTATGCCTCGCAAAGTGCTTTCTTCTCAACAGCTTTGCCAGTATACAATGCATACAATACAAGAATGTTAGCCCAATTTTACAGAAGGGGAATCTAAACTCTGACAAGTTGAACAACTTGCCTGTGGTCCCAAAGCAATTTAGTGGGGCAAGTGGGATTTCAACCCACGTCTCTAGACTCCACATTTAGGGCCCCTCCATTCCTGCACCTACTCTGTAATTCAATGGTTTTCCTTTACTTAGTGCTTTAAGGTTCACAAAGAACTTTCTTCCTTCCCACTGTCTCTTTGTATCCCCGAGGTTGGGATATATAGTTGTCTCGGGCCAAACCTCTGGGACTTGAGCTTTTGGACTCCTTCTGTGGGGCTCTCTGCCCTCCATGGTGCTGCTTGGCTCAAATGTCAATTCCCTGCTTCCTAGTAGGTCCTTAATACTGTGAAGGCTTGTTAATTGATGGAATGTAAGGCAGCATTGTTACTAGGTTATTACTGGACTTCTGATAAAGCCCCCCATCAATGCTTCATTGAAGACTGGGGATTGCTAGCTTTGGCAGGACCAACTGGGCTGGGAAGGCTTTCTGAGGACAGATAGTGGCTGTTAACTTTTTAAATGGAAGAACTTGCTAAATAATAGCAGTTAGAACTTGGCATGACTTTTTTAAAGAGTCTGCTTTTTGTCCAAAAAGCTAATCTTGTTAGTGACTGGCTGATTAAAAGGCTCTCCTAGAGGCCTCCAAGAAATGACTTTCTTTCCAAATTGTACTTTGTCTCTTTCCCATAATGAAAGCATAAAGAACCAAGGAATTCTATAGATAGGGAGGTAGCCAGATGATAAATAGATAGACAGATTTCCCCCCCATATAGCTTCTATTCTTTGACAATTCCTCCTCCAAAGTTCATCTGTGCAGGGTACCCTTACTTCTCAAAGGGTCCCTCAAAAATGGAAGGGGTTTGAGTACAGTCCAGCAATGGACTATGGTGTGCCTGTCTCCTGAGAACCAGTCTCTACCTCAGGGAAAACCGGTAGTGATTGGAGCCATGGAATTGGAGTCAGGAAGGCCCAAGTGCAAATTTGGACTCAAATACTTACTAGCTATATGGCCCTAGGCAAGTCATTTAACCTTGGTCTGCCTTAGGTTTTTTTTTTTTAATCTATAAAGTGGGGATCATAAAAGCACCTACCTCCCAGGGTTGTTGTGAAGATCAAATGAGAATATAAATAAAGCTCTTTGCAAACCTAAAAGCACTATATAAATGCTACTTTCCACTATTATTATAATCTATTATTATCTATTTTATTTTCATTATGGTTTTCCATAAAGAAAAGCATTAAGATGGGAGGTAAGCTATATATTTGTATTCATTTCGTATATATCTGACTGACAATTACATACATGTACATTTTGCATATGTCTTATATAGATTTATTTAGGCACTTGTTGTTCTCCCCTCTCCCAAATAGAATATAGGTTTTTTGAGTGCAGACACTGGTCTTTGTATCTCCAGTGCCCAGCACAATATGTGACACTTGGGATGCAGTTTTTTTTTTTTTTTTTGCCTTTTAAGAAATTAATGTTTAGTTTTCAGAATTGTTATAGGAATGTAAACTTTTAAGATCTTCCCTGCCCCTAGGTTAAGTGTACTTGGAGCCTATGGTGGGAGGCTTGTTTTTTCAGGAATGCCCACACCTTGGTGCTTTGTGATTGGGCAGTGGGTCAAGAGGGTTGTTACATTCTCTGACCCAGGAGAAGCTTTTATAAGCCCTGATGTGAGGCTTTGCTTTGAGGCTCACTTTGAAAAGTGTTGTGTGATTTGACCACATGAGACTATGAGCAGCCTTTGAGAGCCCCCTGGCTTTGAAAAACCCAGATGTTGATGTTTCCCTCTCTGGTAACTGTGATTTGGTATGGATGTAATGGTCAAGACAGTTGGAGGCCTGTCTACTTGATATGTTTTTCTGTTTTCTTGTAACTTTTGCTTTGCAACTTTTGTCTGTATACTCTGAAATTCTGGGTGCTGACTTTTTCCCCTGAACAAGGTAAATGATATATTTGATTGATTAAAGCAAGATTGTTAACCCATTTTGAGTTGCTTTCCTTTAGAAAAGCAGATCTAAGAACCTGTATTGGCAGCCACCCTGGGGATGCAGGGGTGCTTGCTGCTACAAGCATTCATTTGCATAAGATTTTGAGTTCCAAACTTTCTCCCCATCTCCCCCCCCCCCCCCCCAGGAGTTGGGGTCATTCGGTTTACCCCTTCCCCCAGTCTGCCCTCCCTTCTATCACTTCACCCCCCCCATCTACTTCCCCCTTACTTTCTTGTAGGGCAAGAAAGTTTTCTATACCCCATTGCCTGTATATCTTAGTTCACAGTTGCATGTAAAAACCATTTTTAGACAGTTGTTTTTAAAACTTTGAGTTCCAAATTCTCTCCCTTCTTCCCTCCTCACCCACCCTCATTGAGAAGGCAAGCAACTCAATATAGGTTATACATGTGTAGTTATGCAAAATACTTCCATAACAGTCATGTTGTGAAAGACTAACTATATTTCTTTTCATCCTACTCTGCCCCCTCAGAAGGCAGTTTTAAGAAATGTTTTTGGGGTTACTGATAGGTTCATCAACAGAAATCTGACCAGCAGAAGTTGTATATTTTTTAAACAAGGTGAAGAATGTTTCAGGTACAGCAACTCACAAGGACAGTCAATTAGATTGAGTAGAGGGAACCATAATCTGTGTCAGTGGAGGAAAAGCACACATTGACAAAATCATAGTTCCTTATGGTATTAGAGAGTGGGGAGTGGATAGGGAAACTTCTGTGATGAGAAAATTCTCCCTACCAATGCAGGCCAGCAACTGTTTTCCACTTCACCCAATCAGTGAATATCAAAGTAGGGCTTGAACCCACATCTTCTTGACTATGAGATCAGATAAAAATGATAGTAATAATAGCAGCTAGCATTTCTATCGTGCATAAGCTTTACAAAACACTTTACAAATATAATCTCATCTTGCCCTATAATAAACCTGGATGGTAGCTGCAATTCCTACTCCTAGTCTACATATGAGCAAACAGAACTTAAGTGACTTGCCCAAGGTCACATAGCTAGTAAGTGTCTGAGATTGGATTTGAACTCAGGTCTTCCTGACTCCAAGTCCAATGCTCTATTAACTGCATAACCTAGCTACCTCAGATTTCTTTGTTTAGCCACACTGCCTCTTGAAGTAAATCTATTGTTCAGATCATATCCAGCAATTCCTAACCAAGTTAAGGTTGATTGGAGTGGCTTGTTTTTGTAAGTTTGAGCTACGTTCTTCCATGAAGGATCCTTAGCACCCTCCTCTTCCTTATGTACAGCATAGATCCTAATGTATACCGGAATCACTGAATTTCAGAGCTGGAAGAGATCCCAGAGGTCATTTAGCTGCCAACACAGACATGATCAAGAATCTCTTCATCATCAAAAAATGTTCACCCAAACTCTACTTGAAGACTTCCAACAAGTGACACTCACTACCCAGACAGCTCATTCTACTTTAGTCTAGTTTGGAAGGCTAGGAAACCCCTTTTCCCTTATTTTTCATTGAAATCTCTCTCTGGCAACTCCCATCTTGTGTTCCTAATTCTGTCTTGTGGGGCCACAGGGAAAACTTCACCCTCTTCTATACAACAGTTCTTTAGATAGTTGAGGACAGCAATCATGATTATTCTCCTAAATCTTATCTTCTTCAACATTTCAAAAGGTCCATGATTTCCTTGAGGTGCTTACTCCCTCCACTGACCTGGAGCAACCCCTGAGAAGATGGTTTTATGGATTGTTATAGCAAGAATATTCATCCTCTGAAAGCCATCTTTGTGCTATTGAATCTCTTCCACATTTTATCAGGAAGAAAGCTGAAATCTGTCTTCAGGAACATAACCCATTGACACAGCATTTGAAAGCCCCAGTGTCCCTTACAAGCTCCTGTACATGGCAAGCATTGGAAAAGGAACCGAATGGAGAACCATCCAGAATCATATAATTTAAAGTTAGAAGAGACCACAGCAGCCAAGTAGTCAAACCTATATCCAAAAATCAATCCCCATTATGACATAATCCAACCTTTGCTTGAAGACCTCCAATCAAAGGGTACCTACTACCTCCCAAGTCAGCCTATTCTATTTTTGGACATCTCTAATTATTAGAAAGACCCCCCCCCCAATATTGAGCCTAAATTTTCCTTCTATCTATTTCTCTTGGTCCTGCTCTATGGGACCAATCAGAACAAGACTAATCCTTCTTCCACAAGACAGGTTTTTAAATTCTTGAATGCTGTCATCCTATATCTCCTAACTTATCTCTTCTTTAGGCTATACATCCCCAGTTCCTTAAACTTTTCCTCCTATGAGAGACTCAAGACTATTCACTACTCTGATTTCCCTTTTCTTAAGATTCTTTTAAAGTGTAGAAGAAGAAAAATTAGACCCCCCCCTTCTCTAACTCTTCATACTTTCACTTTATGGAGAAGAAATGAACTACAATTTGGAGATGATTGCTTTTCTCAGGGGTCTTCAGGAGAACCTTTTAATAATCAGTCAGTCACTAACAAGATTAGCTCTTTGGGCCAAAAAGCAGGATGGATCCTTTACCCCCCTTCCCTTTAAAAGACTCGTGCCAAGTTCCAATTGCCATTATTTAGCAAGTTCTTCAATTTAAAAAGTTACCATCCACTAACCCTCCTTGTGAAGCTGTCAGTGGTTGAGAAATGGAAATCAGCCAACTGATTAGTTTTGATGGGCTGCAGTATGGAAGGCTAGTCTGTCACTAAATGTCTGTTCATCCCATTAACCAAATGACTATGGGGAACTCCAGCCAAGTGCAACACTTAGTGGATGGGCAGCTCCTAGGAGGTCAGTGCAGGGAGGAGGTATGTGAGGAGGACATTGGCTGCCCCACCCTTCCAGTCCTTCAGTCTGGGAGCTTAGAGTAAGTATCCTGTGCAGGGAGGTTGGGGAAGGTGTCCAAGGTAGCAGCAGCAGTGACATCAGGGTCAGTTAGAGAAATTGTAGGTGTGTTTTTTCCCCCAATAAAAAACAGGGGCTTCCCCCCTCTATATATTTCACAAGCTGGTGAGCACCAATTAAGTGCCAACTGTGTACAGCCTCTGAACTAAAATCCTTCTTTAATGCCGCAGTGCAGCATGGAGGTGGTCTTGGTTTCTTGAAGACTACTAAAGTAGAGTGAAGGCTTTGGAAAGTCCTAGAAAGCAGGAACGATGGGCCTGAGAGTGATGGCTGTTTGTTAGCTGAGGATCAGCCTAGCTAAGTCCATCCTTCTCCTCAATCATATAGTCATGAGATTATTTACACAAAGTGAAGACAAAGAGCTGGAAGGACCTACAGTTGTATGCATTTATAGTGCTTGTTAAGTACCCACTTAGCCTAGCTAAGTTCCTTGAGGCTTATCACTGACTTGGTCTCCAGTGAATTTTTCAGCCATAAAAATTCTTGAAAACCATTTGCTAAGTGGAAAAGGGTTTGGGAACTGTATCAGTGGAGGAAACACTGACACGAAGTAAAGAATAACAATTTTTTGAAGAGCAGTGTGCTAAATGATGGGAAAAGCTATAACATTCAGGTGAGACCTAGTCCCTGCCCCCATGGAGCCTATGTTCTAATATGAAGATCCAGTATATTTCATTGAAGTTCAATTCAACCTAGTAGGTATTAGATACCTGCTAAGTGGAGGGCTCTTCAGTAGGAGAGATAATAAGGCTAGAAAAGACAGTATCCCTGCTCCCATGGAGTTTACAGTCTAGTTTGGGAACAAAAACACATACACAACATTTATTACCTAACAAATACATTGGGAAGCTGTGAACTAAGTTTCATGAGGTTGAATGAGGAGGCAAAGCTTTTCTAGTGGTCAATAGGGGGCATAGTCTTAGCCTCCTAGAATGTTCCTTTGGGTCCATGTCCTAGTGTCTGTTGGCTAAAAGCTAGGGTAACAGGACCTCTCCTTCCCATGGGCACACCCTGGGTGATTCTCAGCCATTCCATGTATATATTCCACATATATGCCAGAAAATTCTCTAAAACCTAAATTATTTAGTTCTGCTTTTCTTAACTAGGAGGTCTGCATCCAGGCTGGCCAAATCCTTAACCCTAGAACGGCACCTCTAGAATGCCCACCTATGGTTTTCACAGCTTGTATCTTTGTACTCATTTGTTAAGAGTCCCAATGTCCCATCATAAATAGGGTGAAATTGTTACAATGAACCCACTCCACCCCCCCCCCCCCCCCTCCAACTAAGTTAATAACAATGAATCGTCTGGGAAAAAATCAGGATTTTTTCCTACTTCTTTACTTTTATGACAGAAGTTTAGTCCTTTTTTTGAATTATCTGTTACTATTGCAATTATGTAATTATGTCAGTGTGTTCAGGGAGGTGAGAAAGTCGATTTGTGATGCAGGAAGTCCCAAGGTGAGTACTAGTCTCTCTCCTGTTCAGAGTCTGCCTAGAGTTAGCAGGAGAAGCAGAGAGCCTAGGTCTCTCTCAGGGTAATGTTCCCTAAACTGGCCCTTATACTGTAAGTGTATTGGGAGATGGGAGAGCAAGAGACCAGAGTTATACCTCCCTGTAACAGAGCAGTACAGTTTAGGGGACTGATATATTTCTTTGTGTTTCTGTTATTTTCTCCTTTATTGTTTGTGTCCTTGTGGAATGTCTAGTGCTTTGTGTTGCATTGTAAACTGCCTGAGGTCTAAGGTACAGAGAACAAAGGTCTGGGCAGTGAGGAAACTGTACTTCAAGAACAGTAGCAGTTATATCCTGAAAAACATCTTTTCTTTCTTTTTTAGAACCCCAGCAGTCAAAGAGAGCAGGACTCCAACATGTTATAATCTTAACCAAATATTTCCTGTGGGAAAAACAGGACTGTCTTCACATATAACCACTTCAACTATTTCATCTCAGCTTGTTGTTTTTCAGTCATTCAATCATGTCTAACTCTTTGGGACCCCATTTATTTGTTGTTTTTTGTTTGTTTTTGGTAAAGATACTGGAATGGTTTGCCATTTCCTTCTCTGGCTCATTTTGCAGATAAGGAAACTGAGGCAAACACAGTTAAGTGACTTTCCCAAGGTCACATAGCTATTAAATGTCTGAGACTGGATTTGAATTCAGGTCTTCTTGACTCCAGCCCTAGCTTCCTATCCACTGTGCCACCTAGCTGTAATAACTTACCAGGTTATTAACTTTTATTAATTGTTTAAAAATGATTGTATTATAGATTCGTTGAATGACTAAAGTTACTTGGAGCTAGAAGGGACCAGAGAGTTCATTTCATTGTGCACAGGAGGAAACCAAGGTGGGAGAAGAGGTATGACATCCCCCAAGTCTCATGGAGACTCCTGACCCTAAGTCCAGTGTGCTTTTCCTTAAATCTTATTGTCTCCTGGTTAATTCATCCAAAATGGTGGAATCAATTATATATCTATACAGAGCTCAAAGCACATTTCCTTAAGGTATGTCAAAAACACATAAAGGCACATACTGACTATAAGAACAAGCCAAACTGTTTTGACATAGGCAAACACTGTGTAACTGTGTCATTTTCTTTATCCAGGAAACCAAGGAGTTTTCTTGCCAGGGACATGTCCACAACCTTAGTGTAATAATTGAAAAATTTCTGACCAAGACCATTGAGACAAGTAAACTCCTGCTTTTTGATCAATAATCTTTAAAATGTTAGCTGGATTATGTCTCTACTGGGTTATTTGTCACCTGGTTTCTGCCTACTACAAACAGGACGTTAGATGTGCCTGCCTTTGGCAATGTCTGAAAAGTCTTAAATGTTTCATTGACTTTGAGTTCCCTTTAATAGGTCAGGTGTAGTGACATACAAAGTAACTGGGGTGCAACTCCCAGAGCAAAAGGGAGAGATATGCCTGTTCAGCAAAATGAATCTGGTGATCGCCTTGACGTCAGTTATCCAACCTTTGAGAAAGGAAATCTTTTCTCGTCAGTCCCTGCTCTGTGCCTCCCACTCAGCCCTCTAGGCCCCTTCAAATCACAGAAGCTATCCATGCTCAACAGATTCAAAACATCCTTCTTGTTTGCTTAATGGTATTTCCATTCAGTAACCTTATGCATTTGTTGGAGGACTAGTCGAGTCAGGACCTAAATTTCTCTGGTCTAGGGATTCTGAACTTTCTCCATTCAATTCCACAAACTTCCTTCCTATACTTAAAGAGTAATGGCACTAATCCCTCCTCAACTCCTGGCTTGCCACTCTCTTCATCAAAAACCTTCAGTTGCTCCCTGTTGTCTATGGGAAACAATAATAACAGCAACAATCATGATAATGACAACATCTACTACGACAAACTCCTTATAAGGTCTGACATTCAAGGCTCACTCCAACCTACTTTATATAATTGAATAGCAACCTACTTTTTAAGCTTTCTTTCATACTATACTCTCATGTACCCTGAGCCCTTTATCATAGAATCTACCAGATGAAAGAAACCTCAGTTGATTTCCAATATAACCTATACCTGAGCAAAAAATTGTCCTCTGTAGCGGTGGTATCAAACTCAAATAGAAACAAGGTCACTAATCTGCACATTAAGAATACCCATGAACTGAATGTGCACTTAGTTTTGAAATATGATGTTATTTATGTTTTATTTTATTTTTGTTTATTTTGTTAAATATTTCCCAATTCTATTTTAATCTGGTTTGGACCATACTCAGGAACATGTCGTATAGGCCGTGTGTTTGATACCTCTGCCCTGCAGCATTCCCAATAAGATGCTAACTCTTCTTCTGGTGACCACCCATTCCTTTTTTGGAGAGCTCCATTTGTTAGGAAGATTTCTTTTCTGCTCAATTGAAATCTTCCTGCCTGTAACATTGCTCTATAAGTGCCAGTTTTGTCCTCTGGGGCCAAGCAGACTAAAGTTTCCTCCTTCGTTTTGCCAGCCATTCAAATACTTTAAATGTCACGTAGCAAGCTTTTGCCTCACCATTTCTTGTAGTCATTTGAGGTTGAAAATCTTCTACTTTGACAATTATAGACATCATGTTCTGAATGTTGTTCTTTCAAGTAATGTGGTTGTACAATTATTCCATTTATCACTGATTGCTATTGCTTATCATGATCAAAGAAGATAATACAAAGTGAAAACATACCCATTTTACAGGCATAAAAACTGAGACTCACAGAGCTTACTCTGATGCCCCCCTCCATCTTTAGAATTCTCCATATTATGTTTTTCTTTAATACAAACAAGATCCCATAGTG
>NW_027185771.1:34721235-34744573 GCF_028583685.1 Petaurus breviceps papuanus
CTCTCTCTCTCTCTCTCTCTCTCTCTCTCTCTCTCTCTCTCTCTATCGTTTCTCTCTCTCTCTCCTACCATGTGCCAGTGCTAGGTGTTAGGGATATAAAAACTAAGGTGTCATAGTGCCTGTCCTCAGAGAGATTACATTCTACAAGATGAAGACAAATAAGTAAATACAAGGTCCCAAAATACAGCAATGGTGATGGGGGCACTAACAATAGGGAAAATCAGGAAAACTATCTGAAACTTAAACTGAGTCTTGAAAGGAGTGAGGGGTTCCAAGAAACAGAATAAAGAAAGGAGATATTCTAAGAATCTGGGGCAGCTTTTACAAGGGCATTATTGCTAGAGATGTAATGTTGTATCCTGGGAACAAAAAGCAGGCCAATTGATTGGAGCATAGATAGTGGGAGGGGTAAGAATGTGTGATCAGTACAGAAAAAATAGGCTGGCACCAGACTGGGAAGGGCTTCCAATGAAAAACTAATGAGTTCATAGTTTATCTAAAGGCAAATGGGGAAGCTTCTAGAATGGAGGAGTAACATGCTTGGACCTCTAAGAATATCAGTTTGGAAGTTTGTATGGAGGATGGATTAGAGAGGGCAGACAACATGGGTGGCTATTGCCATAGTTGAGGTGAGAGGTGATGAGGGCTTGGGGTCCGGTGGTTGTGGTACAAGTAGAAAGGTCAGAAATATATTGAAGAAAAATCACCATGAATTGAGAAATGATTGGATATTGAGTTTTGGTGAGAGTAGAATTGAAGTTGACTTCTAGATTGTAAATCTGGGTGACTGTAAGAATGGGATATCCTTGGTTGAAATGAGGATGGTAGGATACTTACGGGGAAAGGGTTTAAGGTAATACATTATTTTGGACATGCTGAATGGCAAAATTCATTTTTCATTTTGAAAGTCATAGAAGGCAGTGTGGTATAGTGAGGAGAGTGTTAGATATGGAGCCAAAAACATGAGATGCAAATCCCCTCTCTGATATTTATCTTCTTTAGATGTCAATTTCCTTATCTATAAAATGGGGAGAGTAATAGCAATGCTCCCTAAATCACAGTATTATTGCAATACAAAGAGTTTTTTTAATAAACTTTATATTGATATAGAAAAGAGAATTGTCATGATCATCGTGATCGGCACTATCATAGTAGTAGATGACCTCTGACATCCCTTTCAACTCCTATATGATAACAATTAGCCAATCAATAAGTGAATCAATCAATTGATCAATATTTATCAAATACCTTCTATGTGCCAGGCACTGTGTTAAGTGCTGGGAATACAATAAGAGGCAAAAGATTGTTCCTGCCCTCCAGGAACTTGCAATCTAATAGATCGTTATGTTTCTACCTGATGGATGGAAAGGTTTTCTGATTGAAGTTGGATTGATTCTATTTAATTCAATAGGGATCAATTTTGACTCTCTTCATGGGACATGGAAAACCTTCCCTTCCTCATCTTCCCCTCAGACCCCAGCATGAGCAGTGTTTCTGTTGTGTGCAGTGGGCAGAGGCTGTTGTTGGAACAACAAACACATTAGGTTCCATCTGCATTTCTGTGTTTATGAAAAAAAGAACTAGCCTTCCAAGGGGGTGGGAGGAATGCACCAAACAGAAAGGAAATGGACAGGTATTTGGCAAGTTTTCATTTCTTGGCCACATAATTTTCTGCCAGCTGCGCTTCTTTTTAAGCAAAGAAATGAGAAGGGGGGTGGGAAGGAGAAGAGCCTGCAATGCCTGATGAAACACTCACAACAGCTGGCTTTCTAGGGGAAAGGCCAGTCCATTGTCAAGGCAGGCTCTCTTCCATCTTCCTCCTGTTATTTGGAAATAGTCCTGCAGAGTTATGCCTAGGCCTATAAGGGGGTAAGTAGATAAAGCCAAGGGAGAGAAGGGAGTGTGTGGCTTCACTACCATCAAAGGATGGGATGTCTAAGTCAGAGGCTGCATGAGGCCGACTACCATTGGCCAATGTCCCATTCTGTCCCCCCCCCTGTGAGGTTACTTGGCCTACCCCCAGCTTAGCATCTCTGTTTCACAATTCCTTCCTCAAACTTTGAAGATGTTTACCCAGAGAACTCTTTGGTTTCACACCAGCCCAAGATTTTGGTTACCCATTCATATCGTGGTTTGGACTGGACCTTTTTGCTCTATGTATATTCTCTTCTTCCAACCTTGCTAATTGCCACTAATCATCTACATACCAGCCTTATCCCTGAGCATGCGGAGACTGAACAAATATCTGTATTCTCAGACCAGGGTTTCTGCACCATCCACACCTTCGATCCAAAATAGTCCAGAGGTGTTCACATGCCCACTAAGGCAATGTGATATAGTGGAAAGATCACCTGGATTTTGTTTCAAAGGATAAAGGCTTAAATACTATCTCTAGTTACTGTCAGTGTGACCTTGGACAAGTGATTTTCCTCCCTGAGCCTCAGTTGGCTCACATGAACTAGATAATATCTAAGGTTCAAAATAACTCTAAGTTCTTTTCTTTGTCAATTAAATACAGGCTAGCTGATGCAAAGGATCACATTCTCCAATCACTTGCAAAAAGTACAAAAAATAAAAAGTATCAAAGTGATTTAAGAAAAAAAAAAGCCCAAGGAGAACCTGCCCACTTACTCCATTTTAATTGGTATCACTGACTTCTGTCCTCTGCGCAGCTGGAAGCTGGCTTTCCTGATGCTACTCTCAACCTTACCTATTATCGTGAAAAGTTCCCATCCTTTCCACAAACCAGGCAGAGAACAAAAGCAGGAGAAAGACAGTGTCAGAGAAACACTTGGAAGAGGGCTTAAAAATGGCACCCTGGCTGTTCAACTGGTCTGGGGGCTCTCTAGTCATTAAAAAAAGTTAGCATGGCTCCTGGCCCAGCCATAGGATTCCACCCCACTCCCATGCTACTCCCCCATCCTCCTCGCCATCACCATTTCCAAGCCGATGGCCTTCATTTGAAGGCAACAGAAAATGGGGACGGTTGGCTTTTTCCTGTTAAAGCAAGATCGACAAAACCAAGGGGAACTGCTGATCTGGGCCACGCTGGAGAAAGGGCCCCATTTTTAAATGAAGGAAAGAGGAAAATACAATATTTTTTTATATCGTCCTTTCAAGGATGTCTCTATTTGCATAGCGTGATTCTCTTCTTTTGTATAGCGCTAACATTAGTGTGACCTTTTCCTACTAATTGGAAAATCTTACGGAAATAAACCCTGTCAGAAAATGAGAAGTGACTCCCCTTTTGGATGGCCAAACGACCTCAGAGGGGGAAAGAAGTTCTGAATTTCTGTTCCTTTTGCACACACTGCAAAATCTTTATTACTTCGGAGAGCCTTGAAGCTCAGTAATGCCCCTCCAGTGCAAAGAGGAGTAAATAAATTTCTTCTTATGACCACTTTGGAGAAACACACAACCAGATTTACTCAGCAGGGATAGATACTGGACAAGATAATGAAGAGAGAATAAGAATATGATAGGGGTTTACAGCCTCTTCTGTCTCTTTAAAGTGTTTTAATCCTTCAGAAACAGGATATCGGGTCCATTTCCTTAAAGATACAGTATCCCTTCTGGGACAAGTAATGTTATAAAAAGCTAAGATGTAACATCTATCTCGCAATATTGATTGGCACTTTAGTGTGATAAAAGGGGTTGAACCTGAAGGGGAAAAGAGGAAAAAAGGTAAGCGGGAATTACTCTTTGAAGAATTGAAAGAGTCCCTATCATATCAGGTCAAACTTCAGTTATTAATGTGTGTGTGGACCCGCTGAACAAAATGGCATTTCTGGGCATACATCGCCTGATTCTCTGCACTTTCAGGGATAATAGATTTCTAGGTGTTGTGATGTTGTTGTCATTTTAAAAAGCAATTAATTAATTCCTTGTGACTTGATACTGCCCATGCTTGCTCAGGTTGTGTCTTTGAGGCACGTGGACAAACTGGACCAGACCGTTCTATATTCCCTGACCAGTGGTGGCCCCACACATCTGCAGTGCAGTGGAGAGGAGCCTGGATTTGGAGTCAGAAGGCTTGGGTTTGAGTCTTTGCTCTTCTATTTAGCTGTGTGCAAGTTGCTTATGGACTCAGGAAAATCACCCCCCCTATTTCTGATCCTCAGTACTATTCCCTATAAAATAAGGAGAATTGAGTCCATGAATACTGATATCTTGTCCAGCTCTGAATCCTCTCTTTCTATATACCCTGCAACCAATCCACATCCCTGTTCAATAAAAGACCTCAATATACCAGCCTTACCCCTAGAAAGGGTGTTCAAATGGCAGCCCTGTAAGTGCCCTGGTCACCCAGCTGTTTCCTTTGCGCCACAGCCAAAGGCTGTCATGGCCTGCATATATACACTGGTTTTAAGAAACAGAAATAGAGGATGGATTCCCTCAAACTAGCTGTTTGTCAGTCACTTGTTTAAAAAAAATCCAAACACCTGAAGTCATCTGCAATTTTTATTTCCCACTGGGCATGTGTGCAGGGACACTACTTGACTGAAGAAGAAAGAGGAGAAAAAGAGCAAATGGGCAAGTGTGAAGAATGAGGGGGGAGTGGAAGAAAGCTGAATTCCAAGCCTCCTCCCGACCAAGAAGATAAGAGCTGCCCCATACATTACCGTACTTAGCCTGAGGACAGCTGACTCACCCGAGAGACAGGCATCTATCTCTGCTCTTTTTGGGGCATTCGTGATTTAGAGGATGCGTAGAAAGACAGGAGGTTGTACAACATCTGTTAGCCCACATCTGTCGGAGTCTGCATCCACTCAGTGGCAAGCTGAGATAGAGAATTCTTCAACACTGACTTGCCAGCCTAGGGAGGAAGGGAGGCTATCCACATAGTCCTTTCAGGGAAGATGGAAAAGGAGGCCCTAGCTGTGCCATAGGTCAAGGATCTGAAAAGCACCTTGGAAGTCAGTTACTTCGTGTAAGTGCCTTATTTAAAGGTTTCTTTATCTACAAAATGGGGGTAATAACAGCACCCAGCCTCCCAGGGCTGTTGTAAGGATAGAATAAGCTAATATTTGTAAAGCACTTTGCAAACCTTCTAGTACTAGATAAATGTTAGCATCAATCCCTGCCCCTAATTATCATCAGGTAAGGGAATTAAGGCCCAAAGAGCATTAGTCTGACTTGCTCAAGGTCAAATGGATGGTAGGTGAAAGAAGCAGGATTTGAAACCAGCTCCCCTGACTCCAAACCCAGGCCTTTCTACTCTAGCATGAGTCTTCCCTCACAAAACAAACTAAGTAAATAGAGAATTTTTAAAAACAGACTCTTTTTGAAGATGTCTCTCTCACCAAAAAAAAGGTGATTGTGGCTAGTAATAACAATAAAATGGGTGGCATTTTAAAAATTGCTTTCAGGTATGAAAGATACGTTACATTTGTTATCTCCTTTGACACTGATGAGTTAGGTATTATCTTGTCCCCATTTTACAGATTAGGAAATTGAGGCTCAGGGAGGGCAAGTGATTTGCCCATTGTCACATACAGCCAATAATATCTAAGAAATATTTCTAACTTGGACTTTCCTGACTCAATTCTCTACATCAGAGCTGGAATGATTGGGCAAGAGTCACAAAAACATTTTTAGTTTAAACAAGAAATAGAATCCTTACTAGTGTCTCCCTCTGATGCTGTCATCAAATCTGCTTCAGCATGAAGAGGTTTAGGGTTGGACCCCACTCAAGGTAGTTACAGAAAGTTATAGCAAGAATTGATCCCAGTCCATTGTACAACAGGGTTATAATACTAGCATACATTTACATAACACTTTAAGATGGGCCAAACATGCTAAATACAAGATGTAGCAAAAGTCTCAGTGATGTTTTCAGCTCTAAAAAGGCCATGGGCTGCCTCTTGTTCCATATCACTTGAGCACTTCTGGAAGAGTCAAGATGACTTTTTGCTGATCATATTTGAGAGGAGATTCTTAGTCCAGGGAGGGTTCTGCTCTATGGGCTATGAAGTCCCTTCCTCATTTCTGAGAATCTAGGAAATTAAGCCTGTCTAGTCCCAGAATCGTGGGGTATCAGAGACCTCAGGGCCTATAATCTAATCCATTCCGAAATGTACCCATAAAGAATCACCAGTAAAAACACTCATCCTTTTTAAATGGCCAACCAGCCTCTTCCTGAAGAAAACAAAGAGGGTTTGGCACCCCCACCCCTTAAAGGAGTCCACTGCATTTCTGGATAACTCTAAGTATTAAAAACCTGTTTTTATTTTATTTTATTTTATTTTTGTTCTTTATCTACATCAAGCCTAAATCTGTCTCTTTTGGCTCCCTATATTATTGCTACTGGTTTTACCCTTCATTGCCCAACAGAACGAGTCTGATCTCTCTTCCATATGACAAACTTCCAAATAGTTGAAGTCCACTTTCATGACCTCCTTGCACCCCACCCAGATCTTAACTTCTGATTTGCAAGATGTTTTATTTTTTATGTGGAACAGACTCAGAAGTTAATGCTGACTTATGACTTCTGCATTTGTTCTTCTGGGGCCCAGATGGTAGAAATGATGGCGGAGAGGGAGGGGGGAGAGGGAACAGATTTCCACTCACATAGGATGAAAAAATTACATGCTCAAATAGGATGTAATAATACAAGCTGAGCTGTCCAAAGGTGGAGGGAGTTGTCTGAGGTGGAGTTGGCTTCCCCTTTGGAAATCTTTGGATAGAGGCTAGATCACTTGTCAGCAATGTTGCATAAGGGATTCCTATTCAGATAGGAGGTGGACTAAGGACCCCTAAAACTCCTTCCAAATTCTGTGACTATGAAGGTAGTCCATTGAAGCATCTGACCTATCAAGCAGGAGTGTACAGATCAGGTGGAATAAAGACCAGGTGGGTTTCTACTAAATTGAGAAAGTAACACAAGTAGAGTTGTGGTTACAGAGAAGAGGCTAGATGACCTTCCTAGACTGACGTTATAGGTGGGAGTTCAACCCAGGGCCTTTGACACCAGAGTAAAGGTTAATTCTCAGAGTCCTGGTATGTAAAACATTGTTAGTAATCACATCCTCTAACCCATGGACCATCCTGGAAAGAAAACAAACGAACAAAAAAAAAAACATCCCCCCCCCTAAAACAAACAAACAAAAAACCCCAAACAAATCATGGACTATTTACTTAACACTTCTTAAATTCAGTTTCCTCATCTGTAAAATGGGAACGATAACATTTGGACTATACCTTAATGCTGTCATGAAACCACAGAGAGAGGAATTAGTATCAATAAGAGGAAGTTATAGGGAGATAGATTTAGGCTTAAGTTAGGGAGGGGAAGACTTCCTATCAGTTAGGGCTATCCCAAAGTGGAATGGGCTGATTTGGGAAGTGATGGTTTCTCCTTCATAGGTCTTTAAAGGATGGAATGGTTGACATCTTCTCAGATGTGTTACAAAGCCAGAGAAGATTCTTGTTCAGTTCCTGGCTGGACTAGATGGCTTCTGGGGTCCCTTCCAACCCTGAAATTCTATGGTTAGCAATTTGGGGGTTGTCTGTCAGATGGACTAGGTGTCCTAGACTCAGATCTATGATATACAGACCTCATAAAGATCCCCCACAACATTTAAATAGTTTAAATGCTTCTCAGGGATCATGCCAGTCTTCTTCTTAGGACCTTGTCATATCACAGACTAATTCCAAGTCCTTACCCAACATTCAAAGCTTCCTATTGGTAGGGTATCTTCAACTTCCATACTTCTTCATTCCTTCTGATGTTCCCTTTCTGTATCTTTCTTTCAGTTATTCCACTTCAACCCCCAAGCTTTATTTCCAACAGTCCTTCTGCCCTTGACCCAGAAACACCCTCTTCTTCCCATCATTCAGCTAGCACCCTGAAATCCCACCTCTTCCAGGAAGCCTTCCTGCTCTCCTTCCTTGACAAGAAGTGAGCTGACAGCTTCCTCTCTCTGGAAATTACTACTCTCTCTATTGTCCACCTCAGCTGTACAATTACCCTCACTCTTCTGCTGCAATGCACTTAACCTTGACCTGGGTAGGATGTAAATGTTTTCCGGTCCATTTATGTGGTGGTTTGAAGTTTGCATTCTTTGGTCTGTGACTTGTAGCGGTGTTCCAGTCAAACTTAACTAGCCAGAGTTGAGGAGCATCCATCAATTAACTTCTAGAGGCCAAAGGGAAGGTTAGGGGTGATGGAATTCTGTTTGTGCAGAGTTTTAGCCCAACCTAGGACAAACCTAGTGCCAGTTCAGATACAGGCTCCTCTGGTTTAAATACTAGCTCTGATACTAGAGAATGTGAGTGGAATCACAGCATCTTAGATCCAGGAGGGAAGGGACCTCAGGGGCCATCTAGCCGTACCCTTCTCAGTTTACAGATAAGGAAACTGAGGCCCAGAGAGGCTGAGTGAGGAACTCAACTAAGATAACAGGGAGACTAAACATCAGAGGAGGGAGTTCAACTCAAGTCCTTGGAGTCCAGAAACAGCATCAAGTTTCAGATTCCTTATTTGTAAAATAGGCATAATGATAATTGTACCCTCTTCCCCACAGAGCTGGTATGGGAGCGGGGGGACACCGACAAAAAACAAATCCTAATAAACTACTAATCCATTATCTTTTTTTGTTTGTTTTTTTGCAGGGGGGAAGGCAGGGCAATTGGGTTAGGTGACTTGCCCAAGGTCACACGACTAGTAAGTGTTAAGTGTCTGAGGCCAGATTTGAACTCAGGTCCTCCTGACTATAGGGCCAGTTCTCTATTCACTGTGTCACCTAGCCACCCCCTAATCCTTTCTTTAACTCAGGTTCCTCATCAGCAAAATGGGGATAATCATGTTTGTACTCCTTGTTTCATAGCCCTATAGAAATAGATAACGTACCATCATAATTTCTGAATGAATGTGACCTAATTTATTCTTTGGTTAATTTTATGACTTAGAATGAGTGTAAATAGCATTTGTTTTCTGTTCAGACCAGGGACTTTGAAGGTCTTACCCTCCCAGACTGATATTTTTAATGGCAAATTAAGTCATCTTTTGTTTCAATTCTTACCTATCCCTTAGACATTGGACAGGCAAGACATCCAGACAAACTGAGACCTGAAAAAGATCTTAATTTAGAAAGGCCAATGTCACTCACTCTATCCCCGGCCATCATTACTCTTGACCTTTGTCCTGCTACTGGACTTTTGATGACTCTGAAAGAGAGAGTGAAGCTGGAGACTTTGTGCAACTCTGTCTCACTTAAATCCAATTAATGGGCATGTCAAGACATCACCCCTGTGACATCATGGTCCTCTTCAAAAATGAAGGATGAACAACAATATAGAAATTGGGGCTTTTTTTATTTTGAGAAGGTTCTTTTGATTGTGAAAATTATCACAGTTCCATTATTATTATTATTGCTGTCATTGTGACTTATACAATAGTAACAATAACAATACTAATAATACTAAATGTTGATGATTATGAAGACTTCTTTTTTTAAGTTCAGAGAGTTTAAGTTCAGTTTACTTTAGTAAAGTTCAATTTAACACAACAGTCTATCATTCTGTATTTCATTTACAGGGGAATTATCTAGACCAACTTCTTCATTTTTTTAGAGGGGTAAGTTGAGGTCCAGGAAGAAGATGTGACTGCCCCAATGGTCTACAGTGAAGCAGAGCTAGAATTGAAATCCAGATGTGGCTCAATAAGCATCTTCCCTGTCAGGCAGCCTCTAGCCCATCAGTGTCCATCAGTAAAATGGAAAGATCACTGGTTTTGGAGTCAGGGGACCAGGTTCAAATCCTAACATCTATTGATTTTGGTTGAGGTGCTGGTCATCACTCAGACTCCTTTCACCTCAGTTTTCTCATCTGTAAGAAATGAGAAAATTGAACTGGCTGGCCTCTGAGGTCTCTTCCTGCTCTATTTCCATGATCCCATGATCTTATTCCAATGAACAGTCATTAGAATGCTCAAGAATTGGGGTCTGGGGGGGGCACTTCTGTCACTCTCCCAGTGAAGCCCTGAGCCAGCAGCAGCACTATCCGTCACAGAGAGTTTCTTGCTAAGCTGAAATGTCACTTTTAAAAGGACGGGGAAGAGCTCACTATTTATTCCTTGTCTTTGAGACTTGACAACATTCCCTGTGGGTTCATCTTTCTCCTTCTCCATTTAGCAAGGACTGGATGTCTTCATCCTGGGAGCTCTGCAGAGGCTAAATTATGGCCTTCCCTGTCTTTGGCATTCTCTCTCTCTCTCTCTCTCTCTCTCTCTCTCTCCTTTGTCTGTCTGTCTCTGCCTCTGTGTGTGTGTGTCTCTCTCTTTGTCTCTGTCTCTGTGTCTCCATCTGTCTGTCTGTCTCCCACATCACTGGAGGATGCCTGGTTCAACTGAGTAAATACTGAGCTGCAGGAAGTATCTGACTTCCAGCCAGGAGAGACCTGCAAAAGACAACCAATAAACTCTGGCCTGGGCAATTTTGGGGAGGGAAGACGGGGTTTATTATGGCTTCCATTCAAGGTTTTATGGGAGAGACTTCATTTAATGGTGCAATCCTGCCAAACCGTAGGCACTGTAATTGTGTTCTTATGACATGTCACTCCACATAATCCTCCCCTACCCCCAGCTACTTCTTCAGTCTTTATAGCCATGAATCCTTTCAAGTGACATTGTTTATCAGCTGTTATCACATGAACTCCCAATATAATGGACAGATTCTAGAAAAGAAAGAGTTTTTAATCTAAGAATACATGTAAGCCTGGATGTAAATGTATATTCTATACAGTGAACTATAGTTTTCTAGTTTCCAGAGGTAGCCCAGATGGTAGAGGGCCGGATTTGGAGGTCAGGAAAATGTGAGTTCAAATTCTGTTGTTATGACTTATTAGCTCAGTGATTCTGAAATCCTTTAGCCTCTCCTAGCCTCAGTTTCCTCATCTGTAAAATGAGGGACTGGCTCAATGGCCTCTAAGATCTCTTCTAGCTCTAAAGCTCTATTTTGGTGATAAGGCAGGGTGGTATAGTAGAAAGATCCCTAGACCTGAATTCAGAAGTCCAGGGTTCTATGGAAATGTTTTGCACATGACTGCACATGTATACATTATATTTTATTGCTTACCATTTCAGGGAGGGCAGAGAGTAGAGGGTAGCCTGGGAGAAATAGAATTTGGAACTTAAAACTTAAAAGTTGTTTTAGCATGTAATTCGGGAAAAATAAAATATTATAAAAAATACCCAGGATTACAAAAGAAACTGTCAAAAAAAAAAAGTACCAGGTTCAAATTCTGGCTCTTCCAGATACTAGTTTGGGGACTTTGGGTTACAACCTTCCCCTCTCCTCGGGCATCAGTTTCCCTTTCTGTAAAGTGAGGGAGTTGGACGACATAATCTGTAATTCAGATCTAAGAAGATACGAGTCTCAAAGTTCATTAGGCTTTGAATATAGAGAGTCAAAATCATAAGCCTGTCTTCTATCAGGAAAGACTTCTAATCGTCAATCTATTTTTGTCAACACCCCCTACACATACCTCTGATTCAATTCAGTGTGACCACAGAACAATGCATGACTTTCTGCTACAATTACTATGGGGAAGGGGAGGTAGATTTGCTTTTACCCCAGAGGACAGAAATAGGAGCGATGAGGGACTGGGGGTATGGGTGGGGTGGGGGTGGAGGGGCATTATAGAGAGGTAAATTTCAGGTCTACCTTACAAGGAGTGGTTTTCCCATTTAAGCAGCTTTGTCTAACTTGCTCTCCATGGGGCATGTCAGGCAGGGCTGGCTCTGATTGGCCAGCAGCAGTGAAAGCCTGGGCATCTGCTATCAGGATCAGATTTCTTGGAGGAAGTGACACCTTTTTGAGAGGCCATGAAAAATTCCCGAATCACAAGATGTACTGCCAATATGGACTTGAGCTGGGGTGAGAGGGGTGTAAGATTTTCTGACAGTTTTAGATTCAAGGAACTTCCCTAGAAAAATACATTGGATGCTCGAAACAGATGACTGAGTTTGAATTCAGACTCTTGCCACTTGCTAGTTTGTGTGACCTTAGACAAGTCAGTTCTTTCACTAAGAGTCTCAGTTTCTTCATCTGTCAAATAGAGATAGTAATAGCATTATTAGAGTGCTGGATGCCAGGAAATCCTGAATTCAAATCTAGTCTCAGACACTTACTAGCTGTGTGACCCTGAGCAAGTGGTTTAGCCTCAGTTTTCTTACCTATAAAATGGGCATAGTAAAAGCACCTATCTCCCAGAGCTGTTGTGAAGGTTAGTTGGTTAATAAACCCTTGTTTTCTTCTTTCCAATAAACATTCTGCCTATCTCATGTGATTATTATAAGGATCAAATGAGATCATAAGATTAGTAATGTTAGTAACTGTAACTGTAGAGTGATATTTTAGAAATATTTTTGTAAGACGATGGTGTAGATATACTTTGGGTCTTTGGTGTTTAGTGGATCTGAGAACATATACATGTGTGGTAACAAACAACAGATGCAAACCTGGGTTTTGCATTATCTTTTCTTTGTCATTCAGAATCTTGCTATCTTCAAGAGAATATGGAATCATCTTAAATCCATAGAATGATGCAGTTAAGAGAGAGCCAGACTAAATTTGGGAAGCTGGGTTCAAGTCCTGGTATGGTCACTAACTGATTGTGTGACCTTAGATGAGTCAATTCCCTTCTCTTGACTTCAGTCTTATCTGTAAGGGGAGGAAGGGTTAGATGATATGATCTCAGGATTTTTCCTGCTCTGACATTCTATGAATCTTTGAATTAGCTTCTCACAGGGATGGGGACTGGGATTTTTAACACCCATGACCACCCAAATTACACAGGCCACCCACACATTTTTCTGGGGATTTAGCCAAATTTCTGGGAATTATATTCAGTTGACTAACTTTCCACCATGCAATCAATAGCAAATGCTAAGGAGGGGGCTGCCGGGTTCTGGCATGTATAGGCCCTGTTTCCCAATAGAGAACTGGCCTTGGGAAGAGAGATATATCCTGTGAATGGAATGATCATTTCCTTACCATCTAGAAGAGGGCATCCATGTTTTCTGCTGCTTGGATCAATGAGAAGGAAAACGACACCTTCAAAACTGAATGATAATTTAGTGTCTTTTTGTGAAAGAAATATCTGAATATGTTCATTGTAAATATAAGTGTGTCTGTGTATGTGTGTGTGTGAAAGAGAGAGAGAGATTGAGAGAGAGAGAGAGGATGGAGGGAGGGAGGGAGGGGAGTGAGATAAAAAGATAGAGAGACACACAGAGACAGGGACAGAGATAGAGACAGACTGAAATAAAGATAGAGAGGGAGAGAGTCAGAGAGAGAAGCAAGAAGGAGAGAAGTGAGAAAAATAAAAAGGAAGAAAGGTAAGGAGAAAAGATAGAGAAAATAGGAAGAAGAGAGAGGAGAATGAGAAGGTAGAGAAGAAAGATTAAAGAAGAGAGCAGGGGAAGGAAAAGGGGTAAGAGAAACAGAGATGGGGGAGATAAGGAAAAGAGAGGTGGAGGGAGCAAGGAGAAAAATTCACAGGTTACAGAAAGGAAAGTGGGGTGGGGTTGTGGGGGAAAGAGGGAAGGAGCAAGAGAGGAAGAGAGAGAAGAGGAGGAAGGGAGAGATAGATAGAGACAGAGAGACAGAGACAGACAGAGAGAGACAGAGAGATTTGATAAAGCTAAATGTGTTTGGAAACAATCAATCAGAATTTGTTACATAACATATTTTTAAAACCAAAGTTGGCTCAAATATCAAAGGTTTCTCCTTTCTCAACAAGATTATTCTCATTTTCTCCTATCAACCATTTTAGCAGTGTTTAAATAATTTCCTCCTTAGTGTTGTAATATAGAGTGTATCTTTCTGAAGGAAATGAAAATGAAGATGAAGATGCCTTCAACGGCTGGCAGCAGCAATTGAAACCATCTCCCTCATATTTCACAACTTCCCCTGCTGGAAAACCTGTCCCATAGTCTTCATCTCTGGCTTATGTTTGTGTTTAGGGAATTGAGTTAATAGCAGGAAGAAAGTAGGTCTGGTAAAGGCTTGGCATTGTTCAGAAGTGGGGGGCCAGGCCAGACTCTGGGAGGGCCCAGGAGGGAAACGAGTGGGAGGATGACTGGAGAGAAGATACCTCATTTTATATGAGCTCTCCCTCCCTCTTGCTAGGGACTTTTCCATGGAACTCAGGAACACTAGAGTCATAGGATCTCATCGTTGGAAAAGAAATCAGAGGTCATTTGGTCTCATCAGTACTAGAGAAGAAATGCCCTCTATAACATTTCAATGAAAGGTTATCCAGGATCCTCTGGAAACCCTCCAGAAATGGGGAAATTGCTACCTACCCCAATGGTGGTATGCATCCTCTGGCATTCACAGAATGTTCCAGTGTGTTTTGAGTAAGTCTGGAGATTCTCCAAAGGTCTTGGAGTTAAAGAAGGAAGAACCAAAGGATCAAAAGTTAAATGGCAAAATGTTAAGCTTTGAGTAAAGAGAACCTGAGTTCAAACCCTATCTCAGAGATTTACAAACTGTGTAACCCTGGGCAAGTCACTTAACCACCATCTGCTACATTTTTCTTTTCTGTAAAATGGGGATAATGATAATAATGTAACCTATAATATATGTAACTATATGTAATAATTATATGACATATAGTATAATAATAATACCTCTACCCCAGGGTCATAAGGATAAAACAAAATAAAAATATATGTATGTGTATACATAAACATACACACATACACATATATACACAGTACATATTTTGTATATATGTATTATGTATACACACATGCACACATGCTTAGAACATTTAAAAGTTGTATGTCCTCAGTTTCCAATGACTATATCCAGAATTACAGAACTTCAGAGCTGGAAGGTGTCACCAATGACCATAGGTCTCCCTGTACCTGGGCAAGAATTCCCTGCTCTATGTACCTGATAAGTGCCATCTGCCTCACTCAAAAAAAACCAACAGTGAAGAAGACAGAACTAACTCTCAGGGTTAGACTTTTGTCTAATGCTTCCTAGTGACATCAAAGAAACATCTTGATCTTTTAATTCAATTCAGTAAACAATTATTAAGCACCTACTCATTGTGTGACAGGATCAGAGTTAGGCTTTGCAGATACAAAGATAATAAATGAAAAAAATCCCTGCCCTCAAGGAGCTTATAGGTTAATAGGGAAAGGAGGCATAGGGCACATAAACAATACATATGAGACCAGGTGGAATGGATGTGGACGTAGAAGAGATTCACGACGTTCTAGAGGTATTTCAAGATGTAGATGTTACTCCCATTTTTGGTCGATTGGGTAGGTGGGAGGGGAATCAAGGAAAGTTTTGGAAAGAATATGACACCTGACCTAGAAAGGAAACATATTCCAATAGATGGTGAATATAGGGCCAGTTTCATGGATGGGTTATAGTCTACATGAGTGTATAGATTTGGGAGAAGAAAGGATGAGATCTGGGAAAAGCACTAATTGTTGGAAGAGAAGAACTATGAAATATAGGTTGGATGTTCTTTTAGAGTCACATTAGGGAAGACTCCAAAAGCCAAGGGGCAGCTAGATGGCACAGTGGTTAGAGCACTGGGCTTGGAATCAGGAAGATTCATTTTCTTGAGTTCAAATTTGGCCTCAGAGACTTACTAGCTGTGTTTCCCTGGGCAAGTCACTTAACCTGGCTTGTCTCAGTTTCCTTTTCTGTAAAATGAGCTGGAGAAGGAGACCACAAGCCACACCAGTGTCTTTGCCAAGAAAACCCCAAATGGGGTCATAAAGCATCAGACATGACTGAAACTACTCAACAACAACAATTGAACACCAACTTCACAAATCTATACGGCCAACAGGGAGTCCCTGAAAGTTTAAGCAGGGGAATAACATGATGAGATCCACATCTCAGGAAGATTATTTGTCAGTCCATGAAGGATGGATGAGAAAGGAAAGAAACTGGAGACATTGCTGCCATTTTAGAGGATATTGAGCAGTCCGAGGGAGAGCTGATATGAGACTGACGAGGCTAGGGGAAGGAAGGACAGGAAGAAAGAGAGAATCAATAGGACTTGTCAACTGAGGAGAGAGGAAGAGTCCAAGATGATTGAGGAGACAAAGTTGAGTGACTGGGTGATGTCATTAAACCAGAGATATTTCAAGGAGCTTAGGGGTGAAGACTTTAAATTTGGTTTTGGGCATACTGAATTTGATGTACCAGCGGTTCATTAAGATGGAAATGTCAACAGACCATTTCCACTGGAGTTCAGGGGAGAGATTTCAGCTGGAGCAAAAGATACTTTCTGAAGTATTCTTAGGAAACAATCCCTAAACCAAACCTGCTAAGTTCTGAAGGAGAATGACCTTTATCATCATAGCAGTAGTAGTAGCAACAAATCCTTCTCTGGAATGTGGGAACCCAAACCATGCACTGTTTGAGCTACTTTGTAAGGATTACAAAATGATTTTTATCCAACAGCTCCAGGACGTAGGAAGTGTGACAATTATTATCCTCATTTTACAGATGAGGCAATCACAGCTTCAAAAGGTTAAGTGATCTGTCCAGCACGACACAGCTAGTAAGAGTTGGAACCAGGATTTGAACCCAGGTCCTTTGATTCTAAATCCAGTGTCCTTTCTATTACTCCATGCTACATTTTTTTTTTTTTGAGGAGGGAAGGCAAGGCAATTGGGGTCAAGTGACTTGCTCAAGGTCATACAGCTAATAAGTGTCACGTGTCTGAAGTCAAATTTGAACTCAGGTCCTTCTGACTCCAGGGCCAGCGCTCTTTTCACTGTGCCATCTAGCTGCCCCCATGCTATATTCTTTTGGGAGACATCATCCTTTTCAAAACCAGGTTTCCCTTCCCAAATTCCTGTATTTCCTCATCTGAAGAAACCTTATTAACAGTGTCTCCCTTCTATTGAGGGTTTAAGGTTTATAAAGAAATTTCCTGATAATACCCTTGTATTAAACCCATTATCCAGATGAGGACACTGAGGCTCAGGGAGTGAGCAGCTTGCCTTAGCTCACACCACCTCACTCAGCCACAGCTGAGATTTGAATCCAGGCTTCCTTGCTCTTTGCTCTATCACTCTTCCCACTCTGATTTTGCTGCTTAAGTCTGTAGGATGCAATGCCATGGCTTGTGCTTGGGTCAAGAAACAGCCTGGGGGCAACTGGAAAACCTAGTTTCCCCTCTGCCCAAGGACTCTGATACAGGCATTGGTCCACAGGTTAATGGACGATCTGTTTAGAATCATTTTAGGACCTAAAGAGACATAAGGGGTCATCCTGTGCGGCTCCCTGATTTTACAGATGAGGAAACTGAAGCCCAGACTGTCAGAACACTTTGCCCATAGGCGCCAATGGAAGGGGCAGAGGTGGGACTTAAACCCAGGCCTCTCAGTCCTGCTTTAGAGCTCTCCCACGGAGCCTGCTCCCAGGACTTTGGTTCCTCTGGGGTTAAACTGCACTTGGCTAGGGGAGCCAAGCTGGACCCTTTTGGCAGGAGGACAAACCTGTGTGGTGCTGAATGCCTGCCTGACACCACATGAAGGAATGTGAATTGTCAATTTGTTGACAGTGTCATGTTCTTGCTCCCAGTGTCTCTTAGCTATTTGGATAGAACTCAAGGCAGCGCATTTCCCAGACTCTGCTTCCTCACATTACAGCCATGAACACCCAAGGAAAAGCAGGGCCCACTGCCTGCCCCCCCCCCCCGCCCCAATAGACATATAAGCTGTTTGTTTTTCAAATACCAGCATTGTTATTAGAGCTGGGGGAGCTGGGGCAATTGGACCAGGGTATCCGGCTGGGTCTCCAAAGACAGATTTAGATCCTCCCAGCAGGCTTCAGGACACTGACCCAAACCTTAAGAGGGCAATTCTCTGGGATCTCTGGCTGGGCGTCACAGTGACAGCCGTCAGACTTCCAGGGACAAGAAAAAGACAGACAGCTCCCCACTCTACGCTTCCCCTTTTGAGCTGCTTCCAAGCTGAGATTATTTTAATTTTAATCTAATACTCCAACAAGTTTCAGCATAAAATAAAACGTCCCAAGTGGGTATTCCCATCTACGGTTCAGATTGTAACCCACGCATCCTTGATCATCCTGTGCTCCTCCTGTACTTATCTGCCATAAATTTGATGTCTAGTGGGCTGGGGCCCTTCCTCGCATGCTTCGGACATCCCGATGATCCCGCTGGTGTGCACCACTTGTCCCTTGCTCAGGCTAGGTGACCAGCCTATCTCTTTCCTGGTTGTCCCTTTTGCTGATGACATCTTTCACACCATTTGTCCTGCATAACTACTTATTTGTAACATGCCATAATCTGTTCACACCCTCTGGGTGCCTCTTCATTGCCCTCTGGGTAATCCTTGCTTTCAGCTCTTTGGCAAAGGCAACGTTCACATGACTCACAGCCATGTGGCACCAGCAAGAGAATTTGGAAATTGAAAAGATTTTGTTTTTTATAGAAGAGTGATTGTGATGATGAGAACAACAATTCACATGTCCCTAAATGTTACAGAGTGCTTTTCTCCTAATTGTCCTGGGTGGTGTGAGAAGCAATGTAATGTAGTGAGAATTTACTTCTCCATCTGTAGTCAAGGAGACAGTCAACAAGCTTTTATTAAACACCTTCTATTTACCAGGCATTATGCTAAGTGCTAAGGAAACAAAAGGCCCAATACAGTCCCGTCCATTAAGAAACTCACAGTCTAATTGGGAGGAGACAGCATGCAAACAATTATGTTCACACAGGACATATAGAGGATGTCATAGCCAGAGATTTACTTGCTGTGTGACCCCAGGCACGTCACCTCCTTTGACTCCCTTTGAAAAGAACTGGGATTGAAAATGAGAAGGTGAGGTTTCATGGGCTCCCAGGACCCTTCTGTCTCTAAATCTATGATGCTAAGTATCCAAACCCCAGGTTAAAAATGAGTAAACAGGCTAGAGTTGGTTAAAGAATTTGTCTGGGATCACATAGCTTGTGACTTTGAATCCTGGGTCACTATCCAAGGTAAGTGAAACTCAACTTCCTCATTTTCATTCCCCTTCCTTTTAGAGGAAGCCAAGAGAGGTGACCCTGGGCAAGTCTCACTTTATGTGATTTTTGAAGTCAGCATCAGGTCTGGAGGGATCCTTACATAGGGTTTGGTGACCTGTGTTTCTTTTTAAGCTGGACGCCACTGTCCAACACCCACATTTACAGGCAGAGAAACTGAAATCCAGTGAGGGGAATTCATATTTCAAAGGTCATACAGGTTTTAAGGAGAAAAAGGCAGGGTTTGATTCCAGGTCATAAAATCATAGATTGAAAGCTGTAAAGGACCTTAGAGGGTCATCTACTTCAACTCTCCCTTTAAAAATGAAGAAACTGAGGCCCAGGGAAGTTAAGCACTATCTCCAAAATCACCAATGGTGAGCTGAGATTGGACTGCTGTCCCCTACCCCTCTTTCCGCTGAGCTACTGGCCCCTCCAATGCTAAACCCAGTACACGAGCACACACACGCACACACACACACACATACACATACATCTATAAATATACTCTATCTAAAGGAACACATTTCATCCAATGTTTACGTCTACCTATCCAATGTTTTTTTGTGTGTATATGGGTGTGTGTGTGTACGTGTGTCTGTACATAAATATATACAGACACTGGATTTTACATATGTGTGTATATTATATATACATGCATATAAACACTGGATTTTGTATATCTACAGGAACATAAGATTATGCATATATGTATAGACAAAACACTCAATATATAGTACACACATATGAGATGTGTTACATGTATTTGTGTTTATACATTTATATGTATATATTATATATGTAGTATATATTATATATATAATATATGTAATATATGCTCAGATATACATATGTGTATGTATATATATACATGCACATACACATACAATACTGTTTTTAAACATAATATTCTGCATTGGATTCTGTGATCCCATGGCCCCTCCCCCCTGCAACATGAAGGCCTGCTCAAACAATGTCGATATTTCATAGACAATCATTTTCTGTGTGTCCTCGTCCTTCCTCTGGTTCGCAGCCAGAGAATGCAGCACTAACTCCTGGTTGTGCTCTAATTCATAGACACATTGACTCCATTAGGAAAAGAGAGAGGCATGTGCCAACATCCAGAGTGAGTCCAAAATTTCCCACTCATCCTTCCAAGCTTCCTGCTTTGCAACCTGTTTCAACCAATGATCTTGCTCAGGGGAGCAAAGGGGTTGAAACCAGCAAACAAGACGGCAGAGACCATCTCTCCCTGCTGGGAGGGAGTATCAAGGGAAGAGGGAGGGGCTGCTCAGGTTTGCCCAGGGGCTTTCTTTGCAGTAATTTTCAGCTTGTAGATGACTTCAGCACATGTTTGCATTTTATCATTCTGACCCAAGAAAGGAGCCTTCTCTAATGGCTGAGTGAGAAAAGGTCCCTTTCCTTGCCCAGCACTTCGAGGGAGAGAATGCATTCATTCAGGGTAAGCTATGGCATGCAGAGTCCTGTCCAGAATTAAGGCCCAGTACCCCTTCTGGTTGACCTTGCAAAGCCTAATAGATGAGAGGCCATATGAAGAGAAAGGTATTAGACTCAGAGTCAGAGGACCTGTGTTCCAGTGTCTCTGCTACTGACCACCTATGTGGCTTTGGTCAATTCATTTTCCTGCTTTGGTATTCACATTTTGCCTATAAAATGGGGAGACTTGAAGCCCTTCTGGCTCTGCCATTCTGGTACCAAGGTCCCTTTCAACTCTGACATTCTGTATTCTGAGGTCCTTTCCAGCTGTCATTCTGTGCTCTGTGAACCATTTCAGCTCCAATGTTCTGTGGCTTGAGGTCCCTCCCAGTTCTGATATTTCATGATTCTAAGTGGGGTGTTGGCTAACCAGAGGGAGATGCATGGGGATGTTCACTTTTATAGGTTCCAAAGCAAAAGCATGCACTTCTAGGCTCCTCGAAGTAACCTTACACCAGAACCCTTTTGGTCGGCAGAGCTGAGGCTCAAAGCAGTCACCCTGTCTTCAGTTCCAATGTCTCATTCTTGAGCTGCAATAGACGCTTGTCTGGCAGGGCATGCACAAATGATCACTGTTCTGAACCCCAAGAGCAAGTAAGGTTTAAAGTGACATATGCTGGGTGACCCAGTGGAGAAAGGGCTAGACTTGAAGAACTGAATTCAAATTCTGCCTCAGACACTTACTAGCTGAGTGATTTAGGGTGAGTCACTTTCTTAGGTCAGTTTCCTCATCTGTAAAGTGGGGATAGTAATAGCACTTTCCTTATCAGAATGTTGTGAGGTTCAAATGAAATAACACTTATAAATGACAGGTCACATAATTACATAATATCCATTACTACAACATATTGCCATATTATAATATGCATAATATTATAATGTGAAGTGATATAAAATAACACAATGTAATAGTTATGCAATAAATAATGTAATAAAATAGCTATTGTTATAACATATATAATAATGTGATAAGATAGTTATCATTATAACACATTGGCATATCATTATAAATGCAATATATTATTTTATAATATGATAGAATATAATAAGCAAGCTATTATTCTAGCATGTGACATTATTATCTATACAACATATGTTATATAATGTGATATTATATAATATAGGTAAGCTATTATAAGACATTGACATTATAATATGTGTAATAGTATATACTATTTTATTATATAATATGATATTATATAATATAGACAAACTATTATAATAAAGTATTGTCATATAATATGTGCAATAATATATGCTATATTATTATGTGATGTGATATTATATAATATAGGCAAGCTATTATAAGATATTGACATTATAATATGTGTAATAGTATATACTATATTATAACATGATATGATAAATACAAGCAATTATTGCAACATACGTGGCATTTTAGAATGTGAATGATATTGTAGACTATATTAAAATATGATATAATATAATAAATACAAGTTATTGCTGTAACACATATGGCCTATTAGAATATTATAGTATTATATGTTACAATGTGCTATGATATGATATAATATAAGCCATGTGCAGCATTCACAAAATAAAAAGAGAAACACCCCAGAAGACTAGGTTCAGGATACACCGAAATCCCAAGTGACTTGTCACAAATCTGAGATAGTTTCTGACAATAGTTTCTGAGCGAGAATTCGAACCCAAGCCTTATTACTCCTAAATCCAGGGCTTCCCCCCACCCCTCGCCCCATTATAAGATGCTGCTTCTATCCACAGGACATCCGTGAATGGAAATCAGGGGCCAGGCAGAAGCTTGCTAGGGGGCAGATGGGTGAAATGCTTTGGATCTTTTCCTTCCCTTAGAAGGGGCTGATGATGCTCAAATAAAGTGTTGAAGTTTGATTAGTAATAAGAACATGGAAGCTTAACCTCTAACATTTAACTCTCTTCTCTGCATCGAATTACTGATCTCTATCTGGTGAGCCAGGCCTGGCAGTCAGCTCGGGAACACTACACCTTTCGAAAAGCTGTCAATCTTTGTCAGTGTCTCTGCACAATGGGTCTGAATAGCTATTTTTAAAGGACTGTGTCACCTTTATATAGAAATGGAGTTTGAACGCCATATTGATTTTTTCCTAGGCACATATTTGGTCATGTTTTTTCTCCCATGGTAAGGCCCTGCTCAGGCCATTCTGGGTGGCACATTTAAGGGTGGCCATTGACAGGATGGACTGCATCCAGAAGAAGGTTACCAGATTGGGAAGGGGACTGGAGGCCATGAAATATAAGGAATAGTTGAATGAGCTGGGTATGTTTAGCTAAGAGAAGAAAAGCATTGGGAGGGGGGAAGGGGGAAATTAGGGGCATGGCAGCTGTCTTCAGATATCTAAAGGGCTGTCATGTTGAAAGGGATGAAATGTATTTCTTTCCTCACTCTTTTCTTTGAATAATCATTAAGTAAGTACTGTGTTCAGAGCACTGTGCTAAACAGCAAGAGAGTCAACTTGTTCTGCTGGGCCCCAAGGCGTGTAACTGAGGATTCGGGGAAGTAGACATAGGGCGGATTTCAGGGAAAATCAAAACCCAAACAAAGCACTCAAACAATTAGAGCCACCCTAAATGGGAATGGGCTGCCATTGCAAGACAGTGACTGCCCCCTTACAGGAGATTTTGAAGCCAAGACTGGATAGTTAGTGGTTGGGGATTCCTGTCCACATATAGGTTGGATTAGAAGACTTTTGAGATACTGGTTGACTCTGGGCTTCCATGAACAGTCTGAAAACTTGTCATTCAGTCATTTCAATCATGTCTGACTCTTCATTACTCCATGTGGGGTTTTCTTGGCAAGGATACTAGA
>NW_027185771.1:34744583-34758343 GCF_028583685.1 Petaurus breviceps papuanus
TCTTCTTCTTCTTCTTCTTCTTCTTCTTCTTCTTCTTCTTCTTCTTCCTAAACCACAGAGTCCTTTACACAAACCCCAACATTCATTTACCAACCAGAGTCGATTTATGTGCCTTCCAACAAAAGTATCTGCTCAGCTTCCTGCAAGGGGTCTTCCCTTCCTTTGAATGTTCCATGATAGACTCAAAGGTAGGCATCACATTTGATTTTTCCCAGCGGTTGGCATAACACTAACATATCCAGCTGTGTAAATAGGTGAAAGTAGACTGACACCCAATGTTAAGTGTCCAGGTCTTGAAGGAAGTTGGGAGTCTAAAATCAGATCTTACACTCACTCACTTTTCTCATCTGTGAAACAGGGGTACTGGTGACTGGATGTGATCAATTCCACACGGGTGCTTGGAGGTATTGTTTTTCTATAGAAAAATAGCACTAACAGACATTTGTATAGTAATTCCTTTCATTGAGGGGAAGGGGATGTTAAAGAATCAAAGATTTCTTTTGTTGAGAACAGATTTCCATGTTGAGAAACAACATGGGGTATAGAAATGTTATATTTGGGATCAGAGGTCCTAATAGTCCAGGGGAAAGAGTAATAGATTGGAGCCTCACAAAAAAACCCTGGACTATAGCTATTATTATCCCCATTTGACAGAATTGGAAACTGAGGCTCAGAGGAATTTGGTGATTTGCTCATGAGTCACATGGCATGGGGTGGTGTTGGAGTTAATAGCTGAACTTAAAAAGTAGTCGAGGAGGTCACTCATTACACAACTTTAGTGTTTCTCTACACATGGTATTTTGGGGCAGGACCATTGAAAGAAAGCTCTCCAGAATGACAGGAGTGTGTGAATAGAATCACAGGATTTTTTTTTCTTGTAAGAATGTTGGAGGTTATTTGATTAAATTCTTTCATTGATCAGAGAAGGAAACTGAGACCCAGAGAGGGGAAGGGATTTGAAAGTCACAAGCAAATCAAGAGTAGTACCAACATTTGAAAGCAGGTACTTCGACTTTAAATACAACATCCTTTGTACAATGGTGCTCAACAATAACTTGGTGATTTGATCTGGATATTTTTAGCACATTGAGGTTCTAAGGCTATAAAGAAAATGGTCTCTTAACATGGTGCCTGACTCAGAAAATAATCATCTTAGAGAGATACAATGGACTAGGTTGGGGGTTGGATTTGGAAGCCAAAGATTTAGGTTCAAGAAATAGCTCTGCCATTATCTCTGACATCTTGGGCAAGTTACTACCCCTCGACAAACCTCAGTTTCTTCCTATCCAAAACCAGACTATAAGCCTTTCCCTGTCTCTCTCATGGCAGGGTAGGGGGTGGTGGGGGTGGGGGGTGGGGGGTGTATTTATTTTGTGGAAAGTGATTTCTAAGTCAGAAGCAGTGTCAAAGGTAGGGCAAAGAGCTCAAGATTTGGAGCCAAAACAGCTGGAAATGAATCCTAGAATAGTGCCTACATGACCTTGGTCAAGTTAATTCCCCTCTGTGGGCCTTGTTCTTCTAAGGTCCCTCTAAACTTTAAAATCTGATAAGCCCTAAAGAACTATAGAACCATGAACAATTATGCTTTAGGAGTGTTCTTGTTGCTCAAGTTTCTAACAAAAGAGTTAATATTTTTCTCCCTAAGGAGGAAATGGGGGACATTTTTAAGGGTATTTAAAATGCGTCATGACAAAGTAATTGGAGAGCTGATCTTGAAGCTATGTAGACCTGGGTTCAAATCCTTCATTTAATGCATCTTGTCTATATGACTCTGAACAAGTCCCCTTAATTTTTTAGGGCATTGGGAAACTCATGAAGACTTTAAGTTACAGAGAGGGTGCCCTTCTCCTTTAATAGAGAGAATTTTCTCACTTGGAATTTCCCTGTATCAATGAATCACCAGCCTAAGTCCCTATTCCCTAAGGTACACCACTATTTTCCAGCTGCTACTCTGACTTCTGGAAACCATTTCGAAGAACAGACATTAGTGACCACTAGTTGGGAACAGTCATGAATACATTTAAGATGGCCCAAAACATGGGTAAAATAACTTTGTGGTGGAAACTTGCTGACAATTGAGATGCATCAAAGGTGTTTTGACAATGCTTGTGGCCATGTAGACGCAGCCCAAGAACTCAGTGACATTCCCTTCCTCCTAAAGGTTCCAGAGCTGTCATCCCTCTCTAATTACTCCCTGGACAGTTTTCCTTTTTTCTTTCCTCCCCCATTTTAACATTTCAAAGTATACATATTTTGATATTGCGGAGATGCACGTCTCCTATGCTCTGAATGAAGCTTTTGCTCTCGCACCTCTGATTAGGACCATTCTCCTCTTCCCATCAATCCTCTCCGTCGGGCCTTCTCATCTCTGCTGAAAACCTACTTCTTTGAGGAAGTTCCCTTCTACTGACCACACTAATGATGTCCTGGTTATTGATCTGTTGTTACTGGCTCACAGCAGTAGTCAGGCTGCAGCCTCTCTGGGATGGGGCCCTTACTTTCTCTGCTCCAAAGAGGGTGGCTGATACCTGCAGGGAGAACTCTGGGGGTGGATCAAAACATCCTCAGATACACCGCCCGGCCTGTTAAGCTTCCCTCCTGAATTCCACCCTTTTGGTTGCCAAGACAATACACCAGAAATTCCTTCCTTTTCCCCTCCTGAAGTGTCCCTGCTTCAAAGAATTTAGAGCTAAACCACCATCTGGAAGACAATAAGAAACCTGGAAGATTTCATTGCCTACAGAGCTCAGCTTCAGCACACAGTTGCTAGAGAGAGAAAGCATGTCAAAATCTTTTAGGTGGGGGCAGCTAGGAGGTGCAGTGAATATAGCACCTGCCCTGGAGTCAGGAGCTCAAATCTGTCCTCAGACACTTAATGCTTACTAGCTGTGTGACCTTTGGCAAGTCACTTAACCTAATTGCCCTGCCTTCCCCCCTCCAAAAAACAAAATTAAAAAAAATCTTTTAGGTGGAGAGATTCCATGGTGTAGTAGAAAGTGGGTAGGCTTTGGAACTGGAAAATTCAGGTTTTAGCCACATGTACAATTAGTGTCATGGTCAACTTCTCTGTGCCTCCATTGTTCATCTGTAAAATGGGGTTAATAACATTAGTGTTAGATTAGATGTTTTCTAGCATCTCTTCCAGTTCTAAACCTCTCTCTCAGAGATGTTATGAGTAAAACACATTGATAACTTCAAAAACCTTACAAAACCTGTAGAAGTGGCAACTATTATTATTATTGAGTTCCTGTTTGTCCTTATTCTTCAATTTTACAAAACTTTAAAAAGCACCTACTATGTGCATGCCCATGTGGTAGGTGTTGAGGATATAATGATGAAAATGACAGGCTTCTGTCCTCAAGGAGCTTACAATCTAACGGCAGGATATGGCAGCCATGTAGGTAAGTACACTACAAGTTAGGATAGAATCAGGTCAAAGATGAGATCGAGATAAACGGTTCTAGGAAAAATGAGGAGGAAGTGATCTCTTGGAGGTGGGGAGAATCAAGTCAGGCTTCATGGAGGAGGTGTAACCTACACTTAGCCTTGAAGAAACACAAGAATTCCAATAGATGGAGATCAGGAAGAAGAATGGTACAGACATGGGAAATGCCCTGTGTGGATGTACAGAGAGGCATGAGACGGTGCCACAAGATCGAGAAACAACTAGTCATTGATTTTTTGCTGGAACTTTGTGTGTACAAAGGAGAGAAGTGTAAGAAAATCCTAGAAGGGGTGGATTGGAGCTATACTATAAAGGGCCTTGAACACCAGACTGGGGAGTTTGCATTTTGTCTTCTAAGCCAAAGACTCCAAGCTTT
This sequence comes from Petaurus breviceps papuanus, assembly GCF_028583685.1. NCBI lineage: Eukaryota > Metazoa > Chordata > Mammalia > Diprotodontia > Petauridae > Petaurus > Petaurus breviceps. The sequence continues at coordinate 34,748,405 of NW_027185771.1, forward strand.
TTTTTCATCCCATACCCCTATTACTATGTATCCCCAACACCTGTGTATCTATTTATAATGATTTACATATAGTGTTGTAGTAACATACCATGTATTATAAATCATATTCAAAATAGAAAAACGTGAAAAAGGAAATAAACAGTATTTAAAATTTTTATTTTATTTACAAAAACCTTTTCTATCTTGATATAAATATGCTCCATTATTCTTGAAAATATTTGTTTAACACTTCATGAATTAGCTATTTGAAGGTCTGATCTGAAGTTGTCTGTTTAAAATGTGTGAGTTTTTTGGTGGTGGTAGAAGATACCTCATAGAGATTCACAGATGCAAATGGAAGAAATATATCATTGACTGTACTTGCTGAGTCAAGACATTCATGTTTCAGTCCGACCCACCAATCATGCAAAGGCTTTTGTTGAAATCTAACTAGTAAATTTCCATCTTCCTTGATGTCAACCAGTTTGTTCTTATAAATTAATTGGAAGGCTTTGTACTGTATTGTGTTTAACAAATGGGCTCAAAACCCACTAAAAATCTTCATTGAGAAGGTTTTTCAACATGTTAAAAAATGTGATCATACATTTTAAAGGTATATAGGTAGCAGAGTTCTCATGGTGACACCCATCATTTTCAGCAACAAAAGCAGCTAGGTGACATAGTGGATAGAGCCCTGGGCCTAAAGTCAGGAAGACCTGAATTCAAATCCAGCCTCAGAAACTTGATAGCTTTGTGATGCTAGGGAAGTACTTAACCTCTGTCAGCCTTAGTTTCCTCCACTGTAAACTGGGGATATAATAATGGCACCTCTCTCACAGAGTTGTTTCAAATGAGGTGATTAGCAAAGTCCCTGGTACATAGTAGGTACTTTTTTGGATTGTTGTTCATTATTTTTCAGTTGGGTCTGAATCTTCGTGAACCTATTTGGGGTTTTCTTGGCAGAGATAATGGAGTTGTTTGCCATTTCCTTCTCCCCCTCATCTTACAGATAAGGAAACTGAGGAAGAGAGGGTTAAGGGCCACATAGCCAATAAGTGTCTGAGGTCAGATTTGAACTTAGAAAGAGGAGTTTTCCTGACTCCAGGCCTAACACTCTATCTGCTACACCACCTAGCTGCTTAATAAATAATTATTTCCATCCTCCTTCCCTCCCTTCCTTTCTCCCTTCCTTCCTCCCTCCCTCCCTCCCTTCCTTCCTTCCTTCCTTCCTTTCTTCCTTCCTTCCTTCCTCCCTCCCTTCCTCCCTTCCTCCCTTCCTTCCTCCCTTCCTCCCTTCCTGTGAAGCAGTTAGAGTTTTGGGTTTAGAATCAGAGTGAGAGTTCCACCACATGGAATGGGAAGAGCCTGACGCCATTACCATTACTCCTTTGTCCTCTTGCATGACATTGTTTCATTTACACGAGTCCAGTAAAGTGCTTCTGTGGTATGTATTTTCTGGTTCTCACTAAACTAACCCTCATAAAGTGGGTGAGCAGCTAAAAAAGATTCTTGCAAAAAAATCAGCTATTGAAGACAATCCTAATGATGCGAATTCAAGCAAATGAGAAAATGGACATTCTTAATCCAAGGTCTCTGTCAGCTCCATTACAAAGTAACAACAATAACAATCTGGAATTGTCACATCTGACAAAGAGTCAGCCAAAAAAGGTGAAATCCTCGGGAAGAGTCTTTGAAATAGGGGTTTGTATCTTCTATCATTAACAATGAGCCTTGTCACAAGTGGCTGTTGTGCTTGGATATATGAGCTGCTTACAGACTGAAAACATAACCATTATTAGCAAGACTTTTTAAAAAAAAGAGAAGAGAAGAGAAGGGAATAAGCATTTTTATAGCACCTAGTATGTGCTAGGTGCTACTCTAAGCACTGTACAAATATTATCCCATTTGCTTCTCATAACAACCCTGGGGGTGGGGTGGAATATTACTATTGTCCCCATTTTACAGACAAGGAAACAAGGCAAAGACTCAGGATCACACAGCTAGAAAGTGTCTGAGGCCCAGATCTGAATTCAGTTCACCCTGAGTTGTGCCAAATAAGATTATGGGGTAGTGAGAGCCACCTCCTCAGAGGCGAACATAGCAGAGATTAACTGCTGACATCCGAAGGGAGTCCTGTTCCCTTCATCCCCACACCTCGGGAAAGCCTGTGAGTTCATATCAGTTTTCTCTGGGTCTAAAAAAAGATGCTGCAATGGAGTGAGCCTGTTCATGGCAGACACCCTCCCTGATGCCTCCTTCTGTTTTTATAAAGCATTGCAGTGAGGTTGCTTGGGATAATGGATTAAAATCTCAGACTCCAGGTCAAGAAACCTGAGTTTGGATCACTCCTCTGATACCTATGAGTTATGTGTGACCCTGGGGAGGTCACCTAGCCTCTCTAAAATTCACCTTCCTTATGAATAATATGGAAATAATAATACCTCTAATACCTACCTCACGTAGTTGTTAGACTCATTAAATCATGGAAGAGAAGCACTGTGTAAACTCAAAGGCAGGACATAGAGGTCGAGTATTACAGGCTTCTCCAACTCTGCTCTGATGCTTAGGATAATTCTGTGAGTCAGGCAGGGTGGTATTTGTGTCTCCATTTTACAGATGGAGACACTAAGGCCACGAGAGAAGAAATAACAGAGCCAGGAGTCCGATGGACTAACCCTGGTTTGGGGTCCAGTGATCTCTACACTATATAAGCTACCACACCACTTGGTAAAGCTCCAAGTACATTCACATGTAGCAGGATGGTCATGCTGTTGTGACAGTCACTGAAGCATCTTCTGCTTCCCCCTTTTAAAGGAAGGCTCGGCTCTCAACTGAATTGGGGTTCCATTCTTGCAGGGGTTGAGTCTGAGAACTTTTTAAAAAATTTTTTGATAACTTTTTTGTTGTTGTTTTGTTTCGGTCATGTCTGATTCTTTGTGACCCAATTTGGGGTTTTCTTGGCAGAGATACTGTAGTGGTTTGCCATTTCCTTCTCTAGCTCATTTTACAGATGAAGAAATGGAGGCAAACAGGGTTAAGTGACTTGCCCAGGGTCACACAGCTAGTAAGTGTCTGAGGCCAGATTTGAATTTGGGAACATGAATCTTTCTAATTTCAGGCCTGTCATTCCATCCACTGAGACTGTGAAGAGTCAGATGCCATTTAAACAACTGAACAACAAAAACAGTGGGGGGGATACCCCTGATGATGGCTACCCAAAAGTAGCCTAGGATGCACCAGAAGACTATGGGTTCCCCCTCACTCAAGGTTTTCAGGTAAATGCTGAATGAGCATGTGTTGGAGTGTGATAGAGTATTTAGATTCCTGTGGTCCCTTCCAAAGCTAAGATTCTGGGATTTTCTTACCTTGTGGTTCCCCAGGAAAAGGAGGCAAACAGGGAACCAGCCCTCTCAAAGGGCCCTGCTCTCCACACTGGCAGAGCCCCAGAGGTTGGGGGTGCCAACCAACTGAGTTCTCCTTCATGGTTGTGTTCTCCTTGGTTTCTGGCAGCTTTCTCTTGACCTGCCTAGGCTAAGAAACACCACTCCAGGTAGACAGATCCAGAATCGATATCAAAACCCACACATCAGCCTGGCTTTCACACCAAATCTGGCAGTTCCCACCTGCTGCTTCTCATCTTTACAGAAATGTGCGGAGGATCCATGTGAGGATATTTGAGGAGCTGGCATGACTACAGAAAGGTGTTAGATAAGCTTCTAGATTCTCGGAGCTGGAAGGAAACTAACCCAATGCCTGCCTGAAGCACAGAGCTCTTCCCAACGTAGCAAGCCTAGGTTCTAGAGTTAGATCTTAAGAGTACATTCTAATTTGACAGATGAGGAAACAGATTCAAAAAATACATGTGACTTGCCCAGTATTGTATAAGTTGTAAGTAGCAGAGACAGATTTGTACCATAGTCTTTCAGTGTCTTGTTTTCTCCCCCCCAGCCCCTGCCTCATATAATAGGCATTGGTCTGTGGTTTCATGACATAAGATGATAGTCTCATATCCTTGACAAATGGTCTCTGCATGAACATTTCCAGTGATGGTGAAATAATTACCTAAGAAGACAGCCTTTCCATTTTCAGAAAGCTCTAATTGTTAGGAAGTGTTTCCTTATATTTGGCCAGTAACTGCCTCTATGCAACAGCCCCCCAAACACACACATACACACACACACACACCACAGCATTCCACACACACACATGCACACACACAGAGCTCCTAATTCTGCCCCTTGGAGACCAAGCAGAGTAATAGTACACATTCAAATAATCTTATCATCAACCAAAATAGAAAAAAAAAAGTTAATTTCTTATGTAGGCCCCTGGCCAAGCTATTAGTATTTCCACATAGCATGGCAGGAAATTCAGAGTGACAGAAGCGGTTTCACCTTGTCATGATCTAACATGTTTCATGTGCCTTCCCCTTAGTAATACCTTTCTGCTGAGGCCTGGAGACCATCTGGGTAAATAGAACATTGTTAACTCCGTTCCTGAACTTCACATTTCCCAAGCAGAATTCAATCCAATTCAATTACTAACTACCTCCTATGTACAAAATACTGTGCTAGGTTCTGGGATACACAGACAACACTGTACAGTCTTTGAAGAGTTTACGTTCTACCGGGCAGATGCAACATCCACGCAGAGAAATAACTGTAGAAGCATACATAAGAAGTAATATGAGTGGGGCAGGGTACTAACACCTGGAAGGGGTGGAGGGGGTGGTGTGGGGGGTTATGGGAGGTGACCTCTGAGCTGAGCCTGGAAGGGAAGGAGGGGATTCCAAGAGGGAGAGGTCAGATGCAAGGGCAGAGATAAAAGATGGTGTGTTGAGTAGGAGAAAGAGCCAGTAAAAGAGTTAATGTTTTAACTGGCCTGTAGTGTAGAAAGAGCAATTAATTTGGATTCAAGATACCTGAATTCAGGCATGTGCTCGAAGCCCCTCTGGCTTCCAAGAGCTGATTGTTAAATTTTCAGTGTATTTATTTACACCTCAGAAATCATCAAATGCTCCAAATCAGGGTTTGATTTATTATTTTTGTTGCTTGTCTAGAACAGGCCTGTACAACCTGCAGCTCAAGGGCTGTTTTCCTCTACATTTTTCTGGGCTGCCCGAAATCTTTGGCATGCCTCAAATGCTCATGGGGGGACTTGAGGGCTACAGGTTATGCAGGCCTGGTCTAGACATAAGAAAGTGATATAGAAAAATCTTAATAATGCAGACTAAGCTTAACATGTGTCCCCTTACTCTATCAATACAAACTATTTGTACCTGACGATAGAGCCTTGTGATAGAACCTGTGATAGAGCCTTCTGAGCTCACATAGGTCTGAGCAACCACGGTCAGACACATTGTATCTTGACCCCAACATAGGGATGTCATTTTGGTCCTTTTCAAGGATTATGGACAACAACCAATCAATTTGCCAGAGAGTAGGTTGTTAAACATTTACTAGCACACCTCTGCCTAGGTTTGAATCCTACTTTACCTCTTTACTAACTGGGTAACCTTGAACAAGTCACTTCCTCTATCAGAGTCTTGGGTTCCTCCTCTACAAAATGAGATGTTTCAACTAGAAACTAAGGTCTCTCCCAACTTTAAATCCTATAAGACCTACCAAGGACCTCATAGGTTTAATGTGTCATATTTCCTCACTTGTTATATTTTATTTTCTTTGTCCCTAGAAAAATGCTACAGTAGCTTCCCCCCGCCCCATATTGGCAAAGTCACAGTTTGAAAAGCAGAGAAGAAAAGAGCTCAGTGGAGTATTTGTGAGAAAATTCTGCAAAGATTCTGAAGACTAAAAAACCCCAACACTAAAACAAGTCTATTGTCATTCCTTTGCTGAGGTGCAATTTCACAGAATCACAGAATTTCCTGTAATCCAATCTTCCATATGGTGTGAGAATTCCTTCTAACCCATCCTAGCCAAGGGTTATGAGCTTGAATGCCTCTGGTGATGGAGGGGGAACTCATTACTTTTCAGGCAAACCTACTGCCTTCTAAGATGGTTTTGGTTGGTAGGTAGTACCTCTTTATATTGAGACAAAATCACTTTCTTTCTATTTATCACTCATTTTAATCCACACAGGGGCCCATCTCCAGTTATCCTGATCTATATCTTGCCATTCGACCCAGATGGCTCCAGAGGAGAAAGTGAGGCTGGTGACCTTGCACAGCCCTGCATCCCTTAAAATCGATCTGCTTGCATGTCATGGTATCACCTTCCTGATGTCATGGTCCTCTTCAAGAACAAAGGACAAACAACAGCGACAACTCAAACAGCATTTATGGAGAAGGCACACCGCTAGATCCTAGGATAGGAAGATGAAACAATGACAATAGCCTCTACCACAAAGGAGTTTACAGTCTAGTTGATGGAGAAGACAAACACAGAAGAAGTTATATGATAATTGCCCGGGAGAAGTCCAAACAGTCATCGGAGATATTGGAGGAAGAAGAGATCATCTGCACCTGGGGAGAAAGCAGGGAAGTCTTCATGAAGCCCCCAAGATGAGCCTTGAAGAAAGTGAAGGCGATAGTTGGGAATAAGAGGCGGAAATGCTTTTGGGATGGGATTCAGCCTGTACAAAGGTAGGAAGGCTCAGGATGAAGGCATAGAAGAAGGAGATATCCAGCTTCCTCTTTTAGCTTATCTCTAGGATCCTTCCCAACTCTCAATCCTGTAAACAGGCTTAATATTTCATTGATTATGCTAGGTGGCATAGTGGATAGAGTACTCTAGGCACTGCACTCAGAGTCAGGAAGACCTGAATTCAAATCCATGTTCAAATACTTCCTAACTGCTTGACTCTGGGCAAGTCAACCTCTGTTTGCCTCAGTTTACTCAGCTGTAAAATGGGGATAATAATAACACTCCCTCCCAGGATTTTTGTTAGAATCAAATGCGATAGCATTTGTAAAGTACTTAGCATAAGTGTCTAGAACACAGTAGGCATTTCATACATGTTTGCTCCTTCCTTTCTAATGTTTCCCTACTTCTAACATCCTTTCTCTGTCCCCAGAAGCATGTTGTCCCTAGATAAGTACAAGAAGAGTGAAATAAGTGAAAAAAGACAAGAAAGGTAGATTGTAACCTGCTTGAGTTCCTAGCTCCAGAATTTGTATTTTATCCAGGAGCCAATGAAAGGTTTTGATTAGAAGAGTTACATAGTCCCCATTCTTCCCTCTGGAGTCAAACATAAAAATCTAATTTCTTGGTTTCTAAATCAAGGTTAAGGTTCTGCAGATGCTTGAAGGTAGATGTCATGTTCCCAGGCCAACCCTCCCAATTTCCACGTTGACTACATCACTCTCTGATCTTTGTAGAAAAAAATAGATTTCTATAAAGAGGTTTGCTTCCTCAAAAAGACACACTACAGAAAGTCTGTGCTTCTTGGCCAACAGCCAGCCAAAGCACCCATTACTCCATTGACACCATCCCATGTTTTGTTTAGTCTGACCCCTTTCTTTCTGCTCTCTATGCCCACCCAAGCAAGGCAGGTTTGAGAGCTGAGGAACTGGCGTGTATCTAGCACACAGAAAGGTGAAGTGTCTGGGGAGGAAAGAAGAGAGTTGTGGTTAGCAGATTTGTGTGCCTAGGACAAAGGAAGGGAAGTTCACCAGGGATGCAGCTTCCAGATGGAACACAGCATGTCCCAGGATGGTGCCATTGGAACTCTAAATTCAGACACTCTGAGAAGTCCCAGTCAGCCTGCCCTACTTATGGTTCTGGGAAAGGGTGCTGCTTTTGACGTCAGAAGACCTGGGTTTGACTTTGGTCTCAACTGGCTGGTATTGTGATCCTGGTGTAAGGCACAGACATTTATCTCAGTCTCAGAGTTCTTCCTCTGGGAATCAAGACTCTATTTATCTACCCTCTTTACAAAGTTGTTTGGAGGGGACCACTTTATAAAGCACTATGGAAAAGTAGGCTTTATGATCATTGGCTGGGGACCCCCAACAGACATACATAGACTTTTTAAACTGCAAAACTCTATATAAATGTGTCATTACCATTGTTGCTACTGTTACTGCTGTTACCATGACTATTACCAGTATTATTATCATTTTGAACTGAGTTGGTTATCTTATTTGCATAGGGAATTTCCACTGTGGAAATTTCCTATACCAATGCAGAGGTGTGCCTGCTTAATAACTAATAGTCATGAAAAATGACTTGGGACACCCAGAAGTTAAGTGATTTGCCCATGATTCCACAGCCAGTAGGTATGAGAAGTAAGATGTGAACCCAGACCTTCCATCTCAGAGGTCAGCTCTCTAGCCTCTAAGAGTTCTCTATCAACTTACATTGCATTTCCTCTTCAATAATCTTGTTATTATTATTAAAAATATCATTAGTATCATGAACACCACCACCACTACCATTGCCACATAATCACTGTCATCATTGGACATCTAGGGAGCACAGTGGATAGAGTGCCAGGCTTAGAGTCAGAAAGATTTCGGCTCAGACCCAGCCTCAGACACTAGCTGTGAGCAAACCTCTGTTTGCCTCAGTTTCCTCAACTGTAAAATAGGTGTTAGCTGTTATCATTATCTCCTTCTCATCTTCTTCATTAAGAGTTCAGATAGAAATGACCTAGGGGGGTGGCTAGGTGGCGCAGTCAGTAAAGCGCCGGCCCCTGAGTCAGGAGGACCTGAGTTCGGTTCTGGCCTCAGACACTTAACACCCACACAACAAACTAGCCTGTAACCTTGGGCAAGTTACTTAACCCCAATTGACCTCCAAAAAGCAAAAAAAATAATGACCTAGAGTCCTTCGTCCTGGTCACTTTACACTGTAGGATTTGGGCACTTAACCTTTCCAAGCCTCAGTTGCTATCTCGCTATTATTCTACAGATTATTAGACAGGTGGGTAGATCAAGGTGCTCAGTGGATAGAGAACTGGACTTGGAATCAGGAATTCATCAGTACCTTCATGAGTTCAAATTTGGCTTTGGACACTTATTAGCTGTGTGACCCTGGGCAAGTCACTTAACCCTGTTTGTCTCAGTCCCTCATCTGTAAATGAGCTACAGAAGGAAACAGCAAGTATCTTTGCCAAGAAAACTCCAAATGGAGTCATGAAAAGTTGGACATGACTGATATGACTCAACAAAACCTTAGGATAGAAGCTTATCCTCTACTGGCTCACTGAAAACAGCCTCAGTACAAATCCAGTAGCATGTAAGATGAAGGAGATGGTCATCCTATTCCCACATGGTTCTAACTTGCTTTGCTCAGTCTCTTTATATGGAAAGTCTTCATTCTATGTAGCTTGGTGCTTATAAGTATTTGGCTTGACGATATCTATTTAGGAACGTTGTTCTTAAGTTTCTCTGGGCCAATGTTATATTAGAGCAATTGTGGGCATGGTTCAGTCTGTGCTAATAATGGTCTGTTTCCAATACAGTTTATTGGTTGACTTCATCAGGATATTTTGAGGTCTGTGTTTCTAGTATGAGGTTCTGGCATCTATTAGTTCATGGAAGACAGCATATTTCTCTTGTGTAATTCTAGCCACCCATCCCTGTCTCAGTAAGTCTTCAGTAGGCACTAATTTTTTTTACAGCCTATAATGATGTGTCATGTAGTTTCTGGTTTTTCCTTACAAAATCTTCATTGATCACTAAGTTCTGGTTCCCTTAGGATAGTTTCTTGTGGCAATGACCTAGTGTCTCCTATTTCACAAAATCTTATGACTCAGTTGACTTTTTTCTTCTCTTCCTCCTTTTCTTCTCTCCTCTCTCTCCTTCTCCTCATCCTCCTTCTCTCTTCCTCCTCCTCCTCTTCTCCTCTTCTTTGTCCTCCTTCTAGTCCTCTTCTCCTTCTCTGCCTCTTCTTTCTCCCCCTTTTCTCCTTTTCTCCTCCTTCTACGCTTCCTCCTCCTTCCTACCCTCCTCCTCCTCCTTCTCCTTGTTCTCCTCATCCTCCTTGTCCTTCTTCTTCT
>NW_027185771.1:34763343-34780696 GCF_028583685.1 Petaurus breviceps papuanus
CTTCTCCTCCTCCTCCTCCTCCTCCTTCTTCTTCTTCTTCTTCTTCTTCTTCTTCTTCTTCTTCTTCTTCTTCTTCTTCTTCTTCTTCTTCTTCTTCTTCTTCTTCTTCTTCTTCTTCTTCTTCTTCTTCTTCTTCTTCTTCCTACTAACACTAATGCTAAAACTAATAGCGCACAAATCTCATAGTCTTGTCCACTGCTACACATCGCAGCCCTCCTATACTTTCTCATATTTGGTGAGTTTTGTACACAGAGAACCTATCCAAAAGTTTTGCTGCTTTAAATTTCGTCAAATGTTTCAGTTTAAATTTTGTCGAATGTTTCAATTCTCCATTTGTCTAGTACATACGTGGGCTAGTACGTTATACTTTGTCTACACTGGCTATAAGGAGAGTAGAAGCAATTGTTGAGATACTTCAGGCTCCAACAGCTCTGAATGATGACAAGGGTTTCCATTTCCCCCTGTGATCACACTTGGCTGACCACATTTATCAGATTCACCAGGGACCTGTTCATCTCTTCACTTGGCAGTCGCGGCTACCTGATGAAATGTTCTTGAAATGGCAAGTGTAAGTTTCTTGGGCGCGAGAGTCACCCTGATGCTCTACAGTCGTCTTGTAGGAGAACTGTCATCACTCTCTTCTTGGTCACAGTTCCCCCCTCTGCCTGGCGACAGTCTGATGGCTCCAGACTATACCCTTCACTTGCTGGTTGAGTTTTTGGCCAGGATCCCCTCAGCAATCAGATCACTATGCCACCCCATCTAACAAGGATACATAGCCATGGAAGCTGATTCTGTGAGGGTGAGGCATCAGGGGGAGGGACAGTTCTGGGAGGCGCAGACCAGGCAAGTCCAAGTGTAACCCTGGAGTCATTGGGTGAGAGTCAGAGGGTCATATTCACAGATTCACACAATTACAAATCACTTCCCCTCTCAGAGGTTCAACTTTCTCTTTTGTAAAGCAGGAATAATAACAGATGTGCAACCTACAACCCCCATCTTGAGAAAGGATATTTCCAGGTCTATAGTAAGTCTTCCCTGAAACTTAGGATCATAACTCTAGATCTCGGGGGCTGTTAAGTACAACTTCTTTCTATGTGAAGAAATTGCTTCCTAGCTAGGCTAAGTGAATTTTTCAAGATCACATAGGAAGCAAGGATCTTATATAAAATTTGAACTCAGGTCTTCTGACTCCAAATCAGATTTTTTTTTCAACTGTAACAATTCATGGCTTCTGCCTGAGAAATAAGAAAATACTTGCTTCAAGGGTGGAACAGAGGGGGACAAGGAATTGAAGTCTATGAAAGGAGTGGGAAGGTTGATTTCTGAGGTCCCTTCCTTCCAGCTCTGACATGTCTTATGTTTGGTGTTGTAAGGACTATTCCATGTCAGATACTCTTTAAATCATTGAGTTTGGCCTCTTTCTCTAAAATGTGTCTCATGCTCAGGTTTGTAAGGGTCTCTAAAATCTCCTTTCTCCAGGAGCAAGGAGAAATGAGAGAGGAAAAGGCAGGAAGGCCATATATCAACTGGGACATGAAAGGGATGCTCCATTTTCTGGGATGTGTTGCATCTGCTAGGGCTTCCAGGTAAGAGACAGGTTCAAAGCCTGGCATGGATACTATGGTTATTATGTCACCTTGGGCAAATCACTTCTCTCTGAGCCTCAGCTTCCCCATCTTGGAAACAGGGATAATAATGACTGCATTACCTACCCATGAACCTACCTCACAGAACTGTTGTGAAGAAAGGGTTTTATAAACCTCCAAGTGCTCCAGAAATATGAGTTGTGAATTATTAATACTTAACCTCACAGGTTTATCATGAGGAAAAATATTTTGTAAAGTGTAAATCACTATAGAAAGGCAAATTATTAGTAAGATCGTAGATTCAGAGCTTGAAGGGACCTTAGAGGTTATCCACTTCAACACTCTCATTTGACAAATGAGGAATCAGAAGTCCTCATGACTGGACTTAGAATCAGAAAGCCCTTAGTTCAAATCCAGTCTCAGACACTAGTTATGTAACTGCTGGACAAATCATTGAACCTTTGTCTGCCTTGGTTTCCTCATCCATAAAATGGGAATATTAATTGTACCTCCCTCCCAGGGCTGTTGTAATACTAAACTGAGATATTTGCAGAGTACTTTGTAAACCTTAAAATGCTACCTCAATGCTATTATTATAATGTATCATTTTGCCCAAGGTCAGACAATTGGTGATAGAGACAGATTCGAACATAGCCTTTTGACTTCAAATTAAGCATTTTCCTCTTAGGAATATGAACTCTTTGCAAACAGGGATTATTTTAGTCTTTATATTAGTATCCCCAGCACTTATCCCAGTGCTAGGTATATAGTAAGCATCTAATAAATACTTGTTAATTGATCAATCTAATGATTTCCACTGACTCTCCCTAGAGACTGAACTTGATTTACTCAAGTCCCTCCCACCCCAGTACACCAGCATCTCAGCATCCACTCTACCTCACACCTTTCACTAGAGGGCTTCCCAAAGACTAGACAGAAAAAGGTTTGAATGGATACCTCTCCTTGCTATAATAAATAATAAAAATAAAAATAATAAAAAAATTCACATGTACATAACACTTTAAGGTTTGCCAAGCTCTTTCAATGCATACTCTTATTTGATCCACTAAATCCTATGAAGTGGCACTCTCATCTTTGCCAAGAAAACCCCAAATGGGGTCATGAAAAGTCAGAAGAAATTGAAAAATGACTCAACAAGAAAGGTAGTGTTATTCCCATTTCTGAGATGCGAAGACTGAGGCTAGAAGAAATTAAGTGACTTGCCTAGGTTTTTAATTTTTTTTTTTTTGCTATTTTTGGAGGGGGGGGCAGGTCAATCGGGATTAAGTGACTTGTTCAGGGTCACACAGCTAGTTTTGTGTTAAGTGTCTGAGGCTGGCTTTGAACCCAGGTCCTCCTGACTCCAGGGTTGGTGCTCTATTTACTGCACCACCTACCTGCCCCAACTTTCCTAGGTTTTTAAAGCTATTTGAGATGAGATTTGAACTCAGGTTCTCCCCAGCATTCTCTGCTATGTCATATAAATTGGGGAATTTTATAAATAGAGGCCTTCAGTTAGATCCTGCCTTGATGTTTATCCAGTTTGAGACTAAGAGCTTCCACAGGGGAATGAACTGTGTGTTAGAAGGTGTTATCTTCAACATGGAAGCATTGAATTTAATGAGGGACAAGCGTAATCCTAACCCAAGGGTCTGTGTAAAGTCTACAGCCACAGCAGTCTCATAGTAACATAGCCATCTCTTCACGTGGCCATTTCATTTCATGGAAAAGTATAAAAGAACCAATGCAGTCCCGGAAAGAGAAATCTGCAAGCTTTGTTGTTCTCCTAAAAGACCCAGAACTCTGTCATCATGGCATTGACTGCCAAGAAAGACCAGCTAGACTAGTAAATTTGTATTTCAGTGAAGCTCAGCATAATGGAATATGTTGTACTATAAGTCATTCCATTAAGTAAGACAGAGAGGTACTTGAGAATGGTATATTGTCTTTATTCCTCCCGGAAGGGGAAATGTTACTTTCCAAATGCTTTAGAGCTTGTAAATACATTGAAATAATTTTGACAAAAACCCTGGCAGCTTACCGGACCACACTTCTGAGAGTATACTCAGGAATATGGGACAGGACCAGGAGCTGAAATTGAGAAGGTCAACTCAAACCATCCCTTTGATGGCTATGCTTCTCTTCCTGAGGCTCCCAGTGTTTACCTTGGCAACCAGTACAACGTTTTACTGCAGTAGAATCCTATGGCTTACTACTCTGCAGAAATTGATTAATGTCTTGCAAGGGAACAGATGTTTCATGTAGACCCCATGAAAAAAAATCACGACTTTCCCAACAACTAGTCTGCTTCAGATTATTGATGTGGCCTTGCAGGAGTACTAGACTTGAAATCAAGAATTCAGTTCCCTGAGCCTTAGTCTTCCCATTTGTAAAATGAATTAAGCAAGTAACACCTGCCCTATCTACTCTTGTTAAGTGGTTGTGGGGAAGAAAGGGATAAGAGGGGATGATGGCCACCTAAGTGTTAGAGGATGGTGTCAGACTCAAACAGGTTCCTGTTGGCCATACATTCACTTAGAAAACCACAAACTAACATTATCTGTGTTGTATTATATTTTAATTTGATTCCTAATGGTTTCTTTTTTTGCTTTTTGGAGGGGGCAAGGTAGTACGATTGGGGTTAAGTGACTTCCCCAAGGTCACACGGCTAGTTTTTTGTGTTAAGTGTCTGAGGCCGGATTTGAACGCAGGTCCTCCTGACTCTAGGGCCAGTGCTCTATTCACTGTGCCACTTAGCCACCCCATTCTGATTCCACTTGGGAGTTTTGTGGGTGCCGGTGGGGGCAAGGGAAGTTTGACACTCCTGGGTAGGAGAGAGAGTATCAGACTTAGAGGAAGAGGTGAATTCAAATTCAGTTTCAGTCACTTACTAGCTGTATTCCCTGGTCAAGTCACTTAACCTGTCACAGCCTCAGTTTTCTCATCTTTAAAATGGGGATAATAGTAACACCTGTATCACAGGATTGTTGTAAGAGACAAGTAAAATAATATATGGAAAGTGTTTTATAAATGCTAAAATGCTCTATAAATGATGGCTGTGGTGGTAATGATGCTGAAGCTGATAGGGAAATCAGCTTACTACATGGGGAAGGAGGCCGGATTTGGAGTCAGAAGACCTTTGTTCTGTTGTCATTACTGCCAGCTAACTGTAATCTTGGATAAGTCATTTAACCTTTGTGGGCCTCAGTTTCCTTGTCTGTAAAATGAAAAGGGCAGACCAGATGATATCAGAGATCTCTTTCAGTCATTAATCTTTTTATTTTCTTGGTTTATCCTCACCACAACTTTATGAGGTAGGTGCCATTATTATTCCTATTTTACAGATGAGAAAATCCAGGGTGAGATCAGTTAAGTGATTTGACCAGGGACTCACAGCTAGTAAGTATCTGAGACAGGATTTGAACATGGATCTCCCTGACTCTAAGTTTAACACTCTGTTTACCATATAATTACTGTCACTCACTGTTTCTGGTATGACGGTTAGCAAAAAATTAAAAGCACAGATGCGGAGCGTCTGAAATCTAGAAGGGACCATTGAGGGCATATGATCCAGCCTGTAGACCTGACTAGGAATTCTCTCCATAATGGAAATAAAAGAAACAACTGACCCCTTAAAATGACTGCATCCACAGCATGAGAAATGCAGAATTTTGTCTCCTTCAAGTACATTCATCCCCCAGAAAATGTCAGGTGAAAACTTATAAGTCAGGTGCCTACATGGAAGGAGGATTGGAGCCTGTGATTTCCCATCAGGTCTGAGCAGCAACTGTGATGTGTGGCTGGAACAGAACTATTGTTATTTTTGGTTTTGACTGTGGGCAAATATATAGATAGATGTGTTGCTGATGGCTAGAATTAGGAGGGCATGATGGAGGCCAGTGGAGTTTTGTATGGAAAGGAGTGATATAGGACCCTATAGGCCAGACCAAAGCTGCCATTAATCACTGAGAGCCAAGGTATTCAGTGTAATGGGAAGCCTCAGTAACTGTGATTCATCTAGATAACACAGGCTCTACAAAGATGGCTCCCACCTATCTGGCTGCCATATTGAAGCTCTCTCAAAGGTGGGCAAGCTCCTGTCTCTCACCTAGGTCAGAGGAGAGTTTGGACAGTGGCTTGTTGGGCAACAGATGTCTCAATTTAGGGCTACCAGGGGCATCTCTCAGATGGGAACCAATGTTTTTTCTGCCTCAGTCCCAAAGCAGCCCCTCCAATTGACAGTGATTAGGGAAATTTCTAGGTGGGGGGAGGGTAACTCTGCCCTGGGCAGAAGAGGCAGAGAGAGGTGAGGTCATTTGAAGTCTAGGTCAGGGTCCATTAACAGAGTATCTGCATGGTTACCCTGATGTTGAAAGGTCAATTCACAATAGGTGTATTGAAATTGTTCGGGGAAGCTGAAGGGAGGGATTTCTGCTGAGGTTTAAGGAACCAAATGCAGTGAGTGAGTGCCAAGGAGTTAATAGTTGGTGCAAACTCAAGCTGCTTCCCAGAAGGTCATTTTATTCAGGAGGATGGGTGCCTCTTCCAGCTGGTGCTGACACCCCATGTGGTCCTAGGAAAATCTTACTGCTTCCTGAGGACTAAGTCACCCCTTCAGAGCCATGGGCCCATAGAGTCGAACCATTTGGGTCCCTCTCCCTCCTTGCATTGAGACCCTGCATATAAAATATAGGTATGTTCAGGAATTCGGTGAAAACTGAAACAGAAATGGCCCCCATTATATTTGGCTTTTGATTCTTAGAAAATATAAATAAACCAAAAAGGCTAATTCCTTTTCAAATTAAGTTGATAACCTTTAGTTTGAATCTCTCTCTCTCTCTCTCTCTCTCTCTCTCTCTCTCTCTCTCTCTCTCTCTCTCTCTCTCTCTCTCTCTCTTTTGCATTTGAGAAGGACCATGGGATCATGAATTTAGAAATGGAAGGGAAGGGGCATCGGGAAAGACTTTTATGAACGGATGCAAAGCAAAGTGAACAGAACTAGGAGAATATTGTACACAGCAACAGTAACATTGTTTGATAAATAAGTGTGGATAATTTAGGTATTCTCAGCAGTACAATAATCCAAAAAAATCCCAAAGGATTAATGATGAAGCATACTTTTTACCACCAGAGAAAGAACTGATATTGTTTGAATACACACTGAAGCATGCTACTTTTCACTTTCTTTCATTCTTTTTCTTTTGAGTTTTCTTATACAAAATGACTAATATGGAAATGTTTTGAGTGATTGAACATGTATAACCTCTATCTTATTGCTTACAGTCTCAGGAAGGGTAGAAGGGAGGGAAGAAAGGAGGGAGAAATAGAATTTGGAACTCAAAACTTTTTTTAAAATGTTAAAAAATTGTTTTAACATGTAATTAGGGGGAAATTTATATATTTATAAATTTATATATATTGTATATTTATAAATTTATATATATATATTTATAAATATATATTTATATATAATATAGGGGGAAAATATATTTGCTTTTTGGAGCACAATTGGGGTTAAGTGGCTTGCCCAAAGTCACATGGCTAGTAAGAGTGTGAAATGTCTGAGGCCAGATTTGAACTCAGGTCCTTCTGACTCCAGGGGCAGTGCTCTATTCACTGTGCCACCTAGCTACCCCCTGGAAATATATATATTTAAAAAAAGAAATGTAAGAGGTTTCAGAGGTTATTAAGTTGAACACACTTTACAATCTAGCTACAACAGTCTTCTCACTGATCCTCAAACCCTTCCTCTCCCCTCTCCATACCTTTGCTTTGTACTGCTTGTTCCCCCATGCCTGGAATGCTCCATGCTTTCTTACCTCTACCTAGTCACCTTGGCTTCCTTCAAGATAGCTCAGATCCCACCATCTTTAGGAGTTCTTCCCCGATCACTAACCCACTTGTCCTCTTCCTTCCCTGTCTCCCAATTCCAGTGCCTTCCCCTTTGAGATTTTCCTTCCATTTACTCTGTATGGAGTACATTTACCTTGAATGGAGCTTGTATGGCTTTTTCACATGTCCTCCCCAATAGAATGTGAGCTTCTGGAGGGCAGGGACTGTTTTTTTTTTCTTTCTTTGTGTCTCCAGCATTTAGAACAATGTGTGGAACATAGCAAGTGCTTAATATAAATTTGCAGACTGATTGAATCCCTCTTTTAACAGAAGGTGAAACTCAATACACCACATAGTCTACTACTGTGATCATGACTCTTCTACTCAAAATCCTTCATTGGCTCCTCATTGCCTTATAAACCTCAAACATTGGCATTCAAGACGACTATGTGACTCCATCTAGATCTCTGATTTCCTTCCTTCCCTTAGTTCCAGACAAATTTTACTATTCTCTATCCCCTTTTTCTTGTGGTTCTTAGTATTTAGAACTGAAAGATACCTTAAAGATTTAATCCAATTAGCCCATATTTTAAGATTTAGTCCAATTTTCATATTTTAAACTAGTAAGTGAAACTTAGAAACAAGAAGGAGAAGGAACCTGACCAAGGTAACACAAGGGGACAAAGGGAGAAGAGCTGAGGGGAATAAGGAGACAGCTCTCATAGAACTGGAATTTGGACCCATGTCCACTGACTCCAAATCTGAATGTCCTTTTATGGAGGTATATTATTTAGAGAGTTTCAACTTTGAATAAACAAAGCCAGCTCCCCATCCCACTCCCTGAGACCCAAGATTCTCTGTTAGTATGTTTGGAAACAGCATCCACACTAAAGGTCACAGGCACATACAGCTGATATAGAACAGTGATAAAGAACACATACAGCTGATCTGAAGATGAATAACTCAGTACTTGTTTTCAGGAGCATATCTTGCTTTCCAAACTGTCGCTACCTAACGAGGCACTTGGACAAGTAGGCTGGAGGAAATGCTCCATCCTGAGCCACGATCATCAGTGTGTCTTTCATCCTGTTCATGATGGCTTTGTCATCACTCGAGTTCTCCCTGCCCGCTCCCTTGAACCTCTCCCTTCTTCTAATTCATAGCCCTTCTAACAGCATATTTGGTGCCTTTTCTCTCCTTTCCCACAGTTCATAGGCTAAGTTGATATCCCATGACCTTCACCTTCATGTACACATTTGCCCTTCCCTAATTTCCTCTTCTTACCTCTACCACTCTTATTTTGATTTCTAACCCTCAACTTCACCTTAACTTTCTCACCTCAACTGTCAAACTTGAACTCTCACCCTTACCCTGTTTTGAACTTAGACACTGGGATTTCTGCCAGTTTAAGTCAGTTCAAACTGCATGGCAATGATTCTTTTGAAAAATTCTGAAAAGAACTTACTCTCCCTCTGAGCTCTCTCTTTACCTAAGTCATATCTCTTTTTCAAAATCTCTTCTTTGAGAGAAATGATTATTTCTATCATATTGATAATCAATTACTATTGGGGAGACCCATGACTTTTCCCTTATGCTCTACTAGAACAAATCAGCCCCTGAAGAATAGGGCTGATAATGACATTGGATTTAACATTCTCCTCAATCTTGTTCAGACCCCACATGACTGAGGAAGCCCATTGTATCCTACTCAGGCTTGGGGGGGTATAGATCCTTTGCTTAGATAGCCCAAGGTTGGGGGTGGTTTGGGAATAAGAGTGACCTAATCAAAGTCATATCCCTCAGCCTTTCACTAGAATAGGTCTATCTTTCATTACAATATTCATTCTCATTAATTATTAACCAATCAGAGTTAATTATCATCTGTTGAGAAAACCCACTTTTCCAAGGGCATATAATGTGTCAGCATGATGTGTCTTTGGTTTATGAGAGACAGTTGAATGATCATCATTTAATTTATTATTTTCTAGCATAATTAATAAAATGATTAATTACCCAGAAATTATATCTCCTGAACTTTTTATGTCATATCCTGATTTTGGAGCCCTTCTCTGCTCCTGTCTCTGTTAGTCCAAGGGGTTCTCTCCTTTTGTGTTCAGAAGCTATAAAATAACAAACCTTTTGGTGGCTCCCCATTGTCTTCCAAATGGAATAGCAACTTCAGACTGCATTGAATGTCCTTTACAATCTGTTACTAACTTCCATCTAGTACATCTCTTACTATTTACTCCCTTTCATATACTCTATGTTCTAGGCAAGTGAGAATATTCTTCTTCCCTGTTCCCTCTCCTGTTCTTTCTTGTTGTGTATTTTAGGATCTTAGAATTTAGAATTGAAAAGAACCTTTTGGTTCATCCAATCCAAGGCATTCATTTTTATAAAAAGGAAACTGAGGTCAAGAGAGGGGAAGTAACTTAGCGTTATTATAATGGCAGACCTGGGATTTCATCCTAGGTTTTTGGATTCCAAGACATTAATTCAGTTAAGCACCAACTATGTTCAGATAACTGCTTTCTTCTAAGAGGTATGCAATGCTTAGATAAAATACCAACTCTCCCTACATGGAGTTCACACACACGTAAGAGGATATTACATGTTCAACTCAGTAAATATTTATTTGCTACTTCCTATGTTACCTACTATGGCAGACCCCAGTTATAAGTAAGATATGATCCTTGTCCTTACACAATTTGGTAGATATACAGGTATCTAGAAGCATTAAGGAATAGAAATAGTTCTCTATTTGGAGTCATAAGAATCTTAACTCTTCTATTTCCTACCAGTGACTAGGTGGTTCAATGAACAGAACGCCAGGCTTGTAGTTTAGAAGACCTGAGTTCAAATCCTGCCTCAGATATTTGCTAGCTGGGTATCCCTGAGTAAATTACTTCATCTCTGTCTCAGTTTTGTCAGTTATAAATTGGGAATCATTATAGCACTTAGAGCCTAGAATTGTTATGATGATAGTATTTGCCAAATTCTTAGTACAGTGCTTGGCACATAGTCGTTACTTAAGAAATTCATCTTTCCCTCATCACTCTGTGTTATTTTGGTCAAGTCTCTTCTCCTACTTGTTCCTATGTTTCCTCTGGTTTACAATATGGAGGTCGGACTAGAGTAGACCTTTAAGGTAACTTCCATCTCCAAATCTAAGAACCCAAAAGTCACAGTAGAAAAGGGCAGGACAAGAAAAGGAGATGGAGAACAGTCCAGTTTGTCTGGACCGTAGATAACACTAGGAAAGGGAAGGAAATCAGAGATGACTAGATGGTTACTTTGGAGTCACTTGGTAGAGGCTCTGGAATACACTTGTTAGAAGCCTTGAATGTCAATGTTCAAGATTTAAAGGGTGATAAAGAGCAATGAAGGATTTTGAGTAGATGAGTGATGACCACAGCAGTATGTTAAGGAATTTACTGGGACACAGATGGATTGGGGAAGGGGAACACTGAAGGGGGCCCTTTGAGGAAACTCTTATAGTAGTTCAGGCAAAAGGCAATAAAAAGTCTACTCTAATGGGATTGATTTGTAAATGGAGAGGGAGGGAGATGAGGAATATGTAGAAGTAATTATCAATAGGACTTGTCAACTAAATGGTTATACATAAGGAGGGAGTGACAAGAGTCAAAAATAACTCTGAGATAGAGAACATTGGGAAGAAGGTCGTGCCATCAATAGAGACAGAGAAGGTAGGGCAAGAGAAAGATTTTTAAAAGGGAAAGATGATGAGAGCAGATAACGCTGGACAATGTTAAAGAATGTACAGACCATGAGCAGAGGCCAAGGAAGGTAAGTGATATCTCCTAGATAAATATAAGAGATTAGTTTCTTCCAAGTGACCAGCCAAGTTTGTGACTGAAGGTATTTAATCCCAACCCTTTTGAGCCCCAGACCAGCACCAAATAAACATCAGAAGAAAAAGCCCAGCCAGACCACACTTAGGATCTTACAATATGACTCCCACCTACCTTTCTTGTCATTTCATGCTTTTACTTTGTCTTTGTATCTCCAGCACTTAGCTTGGAAAATGTAAATGCTTCATAAATGCCGATTGATTCATTGAGTGATTTGCATTACTCTGTCTCCTTAATTCAAGCTCCAGCCACACTGTACTCTTAGCTATTTGCCACACATGACATTCCATGGGTCCCCTCTGTGTCTTTGCATAAGTGATCAACCATGTCTGGAATGCACTCCCTCCGAACCTCTGCTTTGTAGAATCCCTAGCTTCCTTTGGAACACAGCTCACTGCCAAGCCCACATCTTCCTAATTGTTTATTATCCTTCTCTTCCTCTAGAAATTTCTTTGTCTCACTCTGTGTGCTTTGTCCTTACTCACTTGAGAATATACTTGTATTCTCCCAGCAGAGTGGAAGCTCCTTGAAGACAAAAGATATTTCATTTTTGTTATTGTATCCCCAGTTCTTGGCACACAAGAGGGGCCTGAGAAATATTTGTGGACTCGAATTGAATTGAACCACACAAGGATCGAAGGAGGTTTGCTTAGAGTAAACAAGTTTATGGACTGAAGGAGCAAACACATAACTGGCAAGGAATATTTTTTAATAATAGATGTTAAAAAATGACTCCAAATAAGAAAAATATATCCACTGAATGGGGACTCAGAGCGTAATATCTATCATTACCCGTTATATATGTCTGCTCCGAGACACTCTACAAAAGGCCAACTTTTCTTAAAAGCATGTTAAAATATTAATAGAGATCTGAAACAGGTTTCTTGCAAGTGCTGCCAGTCTTCTCAAAGATTACATCACGCGGGATGTAATGAGGAGAGAAGCTGTAATGTCTTTGAAGTGGTGACCCGAGGAGGTAGCTCGGAACCAACCACACAGAGGCATGTGCTTTGATGCTTGATTTGGCAACAACACCAGAGGGAATCAGTCTGGAGAAATCTACTGCCCAAGATGATGAGTGCTCAACCAGATGCTTCTGAATGATGAATGGCCGTGAACGACACACTCCTCCCCATCCCAAGCCTCCACAAAGTAAGTAAAGTGAACCATCAAGACAATCATTGGAGCATTGAGATTAGGGGGGGAAGGGGGGGCTCAGAGACCTTGGAGTCCGATTCCCTCCTTTTACAGGCCTACAGAGGGGGAGGGGCATGGCCAAGGTCACACAGGGAGTTGGAGAGGTCACTGTAAGCTCATGTAATGGGAGAAATGGGAAAGATCTTAGACACCAGACAGTCTCCAAATGAGAGGGTTTAACCAGATGACCCTGAGATCCCTTCTCTGAGCTTATGATCCCTATAGTTTACCAAGGAGGAGGAAGGAGCCACAGAGAAGGAAAAGGACTTGCCCAAAGTCTCACAATCAGTCCAAGAGGGACCAGCACTAAATTCTTCTTGATCCACATGGACCATTGATTTTTTTCTACTACATCACCATGCCCACTTGGGATAATTGAAACATAATCCTAGCCACTGAATGTGGTTTTTCACAGGGTCAGAGGAAGTATAGCTGGAAGGCAACTTAGAAGTCAATTAGTCCAAACTCTTCTTGTTACTAATGGATGAAGAAACTGGGGTCCAGGGAGATTAAGTAATTTGCCTAAGGTAGCATAATCAACCAATCAATAAACATTTCTGAAGTGCCTATTATGCCAAAAAATAAAATAATCTTTGCCCTCAAGGAGTTTATATTCTATGGGAGTATGTAAAAGAACACACAAAGCATATTCCAAAAGTGCAGATTGATTTACGGGAGATGGGGGAAGATAGTAATGGCTAGGGGAGAGATCAGGAACATAGTCATGCAGAAGGTAATACCTGAGTTGAGTTGTGAAGGAAATAAGGAATCCTGAATGGCAATTTTGATGAGAGACTAAATTTCAGGTATGGAAGACAATCAAGTAAAGTGTCATGGGTGAAGAACAATGATGAAGTTAGAAAGGTGGATGGGGCCAGAGTTTTAACATCAAGCAGAGACATTTATGTTTGATGCTAGAGGTTAGAGGGAGCTATTGTAGTTTACTGATCAGGGGACCAATGGGGTCAAACCTGGGTTTTAGGAAAATCATTTTGGTAGTTGTGCGGAGAATGGATTTGAGATGAGGGAGACTTGAGGCAGGGAGACCAACTAGGAGGCTACTGAAACAGTCTGGGTCAGAGGTGATGAGGGTCATTGGTCTCATGAGCAGAGAGAACAGGACAGATATGAGATGTGTCAGACAGGTAGAAATGACAAATGAGTCAACTGATTGGATTTACAGAGTGACGGGGAGTGATTTTCCTCATCTATAAAAGGAAGACTTTTGCCTAGATGATGTTTAAGGGACTTTCCAGTTTTCAAATCCTATAATTCAGACACAAAGGTGGTTTTAATATTTGTTGAATTGAAATGAATGGAATTGAAATATAAATATAGCATATGTATTTTGATGATTATTTTCAAAGTAACACAGTTCTTTGTGTTCTTCATTTAAAAAAAGTCTCTGCTTCTTCCAACTTGACTCAATTCAATTCAATACTCTTTTATTAAGCACCTACTATATGCAAGGCACTATGTTAAGGTCTAGGGGCACAAAAAGAGGCAAAATACAGTTTCTGTCCTCAAGGAGCTCACAGTCTAATGGATCAACCACTTATTCACTTGACCTCTACGTACTAGGTAACTTCCATTCACATAAGTCCCTGTGCCCAGGCACTGGAAGTAGGGGTAGGATAAATAAAGAATTAAAACCGTAGTCCCTGCCTTTGAGGTCATCTGCTGTAATACCCTTATTTTGCAAAGGAGGAAACTGAGGTCTAGAAAGGTTAAATTACTTTCCCAAGATCACATAGAAAGTAGCAAAACCATACATCAAACCTAGGTCCTTGAATTTCAACCCTAAAATGTTGAGCTTTTTACACAAAAACTCTCTTACACTATTCTTCTCCCCTTGCCCCCACCCCAAGCAAATAGATTCCCTAGATAATTGCTCATCTTACCACACACATAGTAGTCTTCAAGCACAGAAGAAACTTTCATTTTGATTCTGAAATCAGTTGCAAATTTTGATTTTTCATTTAGATTATAAGCTCCTTGAGGTAAAGAGTATGTCTTTTCTCTTTTGTAACCCTTGTTTCTAGTACAAGAACTTGAAATAGGAGAAGTCTTAATATGGGAATTACAGTATATTTGTTTGAGTCTCTTCTCTGGTATTTACTGCTTGTATGTTCTTATGAGTCCCTTCCTCTCTCTGGTACTTATTTTTCTCATCTGTAAAGTGAGGGGTTTGGAATGGGTGATCTTTAATGACCCTTCCATAGCTAAAATTCTACCATTCAGATACAGAGGTGCTTAAAATATTTGTTGAATTGAAATAGAAACATGGCAGGTGTAATTGGATGACTAAGTCCAAGGTAATGTGATTAATATTGTTCTCAATTTAAAACAAAATCTCTTTGATGCTCCCAACTTCACTCATTCATTCATTCAATCTCTTCACTGAATAACTGACTCATACAAGGCTCTGTCTCCAATACTGGGGTTGTTAGCAGGTGACATATAAAAAGGGATATAAATCTTGGTCCCTTTCTTCAAGGATCATAGAATTATAAAGCTGGGAATGACCTTTCATGTCATTTAATCCAAGACCTTCTTTTTAAAGATGAAGAAACTAAAGCCCAGAGGTGATACTTCGATCTCTCTCTCTCTCTCTCTCTCTCTCTCTCTCTCTCTCTCTCTCTCTCTCTCTCATCCAGGATCACAGAACTACCACAGAAAGTTGCAGTCCGGATTTGAACACAGATCTTTTGATTCCCAATCCAATGTGTTTCCACACCAGGAGCTCATAAACTGCATGAGATGACAATCACTTTATATGTTAAGATTGGGCCAAAAGGGAGAATATCTACTTGCATGATAACCCATAATATATATACATGGGCATTTGTATCTATATATGCACACATATCTCTACATGTACATATATGTATATACACACTTGCACACACACTGCAATTAATCAGTAGGTCCAGGTTGTAATACTAATTGCTTCCAGTAAGAAAAGAAGTTATGTTTTCATAGCAAGGGAAAAAAAATCTCCATAATTGGACAGTCAATAAGAAAAGCTACATAGTAGAAGCTGTCTTGTGAGCAACTGGGCTCTGTTCCCATTATTGTACATTTGGCCCCTAGTGATATGCCCTTGTGGATACCGGAGAGAGAATGGCCCTTGTCCTATAGATTTTTCCCTCCCTTTTCAGCTGCCTTAAGAGGCAGTTTGGTACCATAGAAACCATGCCACACTTGGAGTCCTAATGAGTGACTTTGGGAAAGCCACTTCAGCTCTAAGTTTTTGCTTCCTCTTCTGCAAAATGTGGGTAAGAGTCCTTGGGCTACCTCCCTCATCCATCTGTGGTGTGACATTCACCTTGTAACCCCCATGGGATCAGGAGGAATCACAAAGCCTTTGACTTGGAAGGATCATAGAGGGCACCAGCTCCTTCCCTGGATCTGAGCAGGAGTGACATCTACAATGTTCTTGCAGAGTGGTCATGGAGCTTTTCTGTGAGGCCTTCAGGGCAGGGAAACACGATGAACTCTGGAGGCATCCTCTTAGTTATCCTTTGTACAACTCTAATTGTTAGGAAGGTTTTGTTTTGTTTTGTTTTTCCCCAGTGTCAAGCTGAAATCTCTGTAAATGACACCAGTAGTCCCTAATTTTCTCTCTTCTGGAGCCAAGCTGAACAATCCTGAAGGCAGTTTTTATATTGCCCTAGAGTCTTCTCCTTCCCAGGCTAAACATCCCTACTTCCTTCAACTAGTCATTGTGTGGCTTCAGTCTCCCTTGCCATTTTAATCTTGATCCTCCAGACACTTTCCAGGTTATTAATATATTTCCTAAAATGTGGCACCCAAAACCAAACTTTCAGTCTGACCTAGGAAAATACCTCCCTAGTTCTGGAGACTATCCCTCTCTGAACAGTGCCTGACATGACATTAACCTTTTTGTTCCTTGAGGGAAGAGGGGCGCTTCCATCTTGAACTGTTGAGCTTGCAGTCCACTATAATCCCCAGATCTTTCTCATATTAACTATCACTTTGCTATCGCCGCCATCATCCTGTATTCATAGAGCTGATTTTTGACCCCAAGTTTAAGACTATAAAGTGTTAGAGAAATGTGAGCTGATATTTTTATTTATAGCTCAGCAGCCCTAGGCAATTGATACTGAAGCTGCTCTGTTCCCAGGAAGAGAGAACTAAGCTCACCATCATGGAGCTTATTTCCCCAGAGTAGGGAGGGCTGGATGAGTGGGAGAGTCACCACTATTCTCTGCTCTGTAACTCTTTAGCAGATCTGATTCCCTGCTGGATATTTTTGCTTTGGGAATCACCTTATCTATAGTGCACTATATAATGGGAACACACAGCTTCTCTGTGGTGTGAAATAATTCCTTTGTATTCATGCCCTTCCTGTACTCTGCCCCACCACTGCTCCCCCCATCCAAATAATCCCAGTGCTGGGCATAGGACCTTATGCATAATAGTCACTCAGTATATAGATGTTAAATGAATGAGGGAATTAATCAAGGTAGGAGCAGCAGAGAGAGCTGTTTAAATTGAGAACAATCCCAATAACTTGTTCTGCAATTAGTCATCAAATATAATTTTGCTCTATCATTTGGAAAGAACTACAATTTGGTATGTTATCTCTTCTCTTCACAAAATTGACTAAAATCCCATTAAAATGTGGCATGGCCAAAAACCATTATTACCTCCTGTCAGCCAAGCTTCTGGAGAGTGAGGTCACCACAGCATTCTTTGATGTTGCCAGCTGGCCACTGAGAGCATCTCCCCGGCCCCCTTCCAGTTCTCTTTTATGTGTCCTGTTCCTGCATTAGAAAGTAGGTTCTTTCCTTTCCTTCCTTCCTTCCTTCCTTCCTTCCTTCCTTCCTTCCTTCCTTC
>NW_027185771.1:34780706-34801057 GCF_028583685.1 Petaurus breviceps papuanus
TCCTTCCTTCCTTCCTTCCTTCCTTCCTTCCTTCCTTCCTTCCTTCCCGCCTTCCTGCCTTCCTTCCTGCCTTCTTTCCTGCCTTCCTGCACTACTCATTCCCCGGACTGGACAATCCAACCCCAACTTTGTGTATTTGCATGAGCCCCCCACCATGCCTGCAAAACACTTCCTTCCTCCTTACCCTTGCTTCTTAGAAGCCTTAGCTTCCTTCAAGACTTAACTCCCTTCTCCCCAAAGCCTTTCCAGATTCTTCAGGGTGTTAAGTGTTTTCTATTTCCTAAAGCTACTCTCTATTTTTTTTTGTTATGTGCATGTTCTACCCCCACTTTGCCCCAGCAGAATATTAACTCCTTGAGAGCAGGGACTATTTGGAGACTTGAGCATCTTAGGTGCTTAATCCATATTTATCATATTGAACTGCCTATCTCTCAGACTCAGGGAAATAAAGGAGTTGAAATGAATGATCACAAGGGTCCTGTTCAGTTTAAAATTAGGTGAATTCCTCCATTCAGCTAGGCTGGTCCTTGGACAAAGAGACCCAGACAATAATCAGACCCATCACTCAAAACACGTCTAACTTTGTAGGACCAGTGTGTTGCAGTAATGAGAGCTGGATTTGTAGTCTGAGGCCCTGGATTCAAATCTCAGCTGTATAGTCTTTTCCCTGTATGACCTTGGGCAAGTCATTTAGGTTCACAGATCTCTAGAGCTGGAGAGGGAAGATCTCAGAGACCAACAAATCCAACTCCTTCATTTTACAGATGGAGAAACTGAGGCCTATGGAGGTGAGGTTCCTTACCCAAGGTCCTCACACAGGCAGCACTCACCCATTCCAGGGGGGATTTGAATACATTCCCTCTGACTCCAGAGACAGTGCCCTCTTTCCAACCACTACTATAAAATGACCTTTAAGATCCAGGTTCCCTTCTGCAAATTCAAGTATACAAATATTCACTGAGTACCTATTGTGTGTAAAATCCTGTGTTTGGGGTTGGAGAAGGGCCAATCCTTGGTTTTTTTTTTTCTTTTAGGCTTCCAAGAAGCCTTCCCTGCTTTCTCTAGTTCACCTATGTCTGAGCTGAAGCAAAGAGGTGATCCAGTGTGTGGTGCAGCGCATATGGAGCTGGATCTGGAGTCATGAAGACCTGAGTTCAAATCCAGCCTTGGACACTTACTAGCTGTGTGATCCTGGGCCAGTCACTCAAACTTAGTTTCCTCATCTCTGAAATGGAGATAATAATAGCACCCAACTCCCAGGGTTGTTGTGAGAATCAAATGAGAAAATATTTGTAAAGTGTTTTGCAAACCTTAAAGTACTATGTAAATGCTAGATAGGTTTATCATTGTAAAGCTCTTTATATACTTCTGCCACAGTAAGCCAATGAGTTTAGAATGTGATGTCTACCAAGCATTGAATATAGCCTTTCACCCAGGTGCCTCTGGGGCCCATCATCATGGAGTCTGTTCTGACACCTTTCTCTGTAGAGCCACTTCTTTCTGAACTGGGGACATTTTCCTGCTAATTCTGTAGGGCAGGTGGAGCTGGTACTCACAGATTTTACAGATGAGATAACTGAGGCTGAGAGATGAAAAAGCTTCCTTAGGTGCTCAAAGCTAGTGAATGACAGTTGAAATTTAAACCCAGCTCCTCTGGCTCTGGGACCAGTACTTTTCCAACTATCACATGATTTCTCTCCTACCATGGACACTAAAGGACAGGTTAGTGAGATGTAGTCCAACGATCTGAGGGATATAAGTCATATAACACTCACAGAAATGGGAACTCTCTTATATGGGTGGATATAAGTCATACAACACTCTTAGAAATGGAATGATGGTTCCCAACTGCCACAGAATAAAGACCAAACTCCTGATCATGTCATTCATGGCCCTATGTAGTCTGGCTCTAAACTACCTTTCCGGGATTATTTCATCTTGATTCCCCTCAGCCTCTATTCTCTAGGCAAACTATACTACCTCCATCACTGTCTGCATGTTGTCTTCCCTCCCCCATTATATTATGAGCTCCTTGAGATCAGGGATTATCTTTTGCCTTTCTTTGTACTGCTAGTGCTTAACACATAGTAGGGGCTAAATAAATGCTTGTTGACTGACTAACTGATGACTATTTTCTTGTCTCTTTGCCTTTCCCCCCACACCATCCATTATGTCTGGAATGTCTTCTTCTCCATCTTCACCTGCTGACATTCCTTTCATCCTTCAGGGCCTAGTTCAGATGTCACTTACTCCAGGAGCCTTCCCTGCTTCCCCTGACGCCCTTTATCTGATCTTAGAGGACTTTATTTTCCTCTTGGGCATTTATTGTAAAATATTAAGACATATGCTGGGAAGGGATCAACCATGTAGTCCATCTCTCTTCATTTTATAGAGGAAGAAAGTGAGAACCAGAGAGTTTTAAGTGACTCTCCCAAGGTCACAAAGATAGTAAACAAGTAGATTCTAAAAAGTAGAAGCAATATTTGACCCTGAAACTGCTCTTTTCAAATCCACTTTTCTCTTGGCTACACTGTGCTGTTATATTTTGTATTGCATTATGTTTCGCATATCTTTTCTGCCCACACTAGAGTACAAGCTCCCTGAGGGCAGGAGCTCTCTCATGTTTCCTTTTGTTATTGTTTGTCTTTCATTTTCAAAGAGGAACAATGACATCATGGGGTTTAAGTGAGGCAGAGTTGCACAAAGTCATTAGCCTCCTTCTCTCTTCCAGAGTCATTGAAGTCTGGTGAGACAGGACAAAAGTCTATTGGCAAGACAAAAGTCAGGATGACTGATGATGACCTGGGTTGTTGTGGATGATCTTGGCATCTTTAAGGTCTTGACCAAGCCCCAAGCACTCTACAGTGCCTGCTTCAGCCTTCTTCATGGGCATTGGAACAAATTGTTCTCATCTGCCCATTTTGTGGGGGGAAGTCTTCACCTGTATGGGATAGACACTCCCCTAACTTATAGAAAGGTTTGAGGCCAGGTTAGGCCTGAGATGGTTTTACTGGGGTGTGGCTGATGCCTATTTCCTATTATTACTCCCCAAATGCCTAAGGAAATGTTTTCTAGGTAGTAGATGTATAATGCATATTTCTTTAATGAATCAATGAACACATGAATGAATGACTTAATTTCCTTTATAAACTGATAAGTTTAATTTAGATCATCTTTGCTGACCTAAATGTCCAGCTAACCCAAGATAATTCATTCTGTTATCAACAGCTGGTGTTGGTTAGAGTACTGGACCTGGAGTCAAAAAGACCTGAGTTCAAATTTGGCCCCAGATACTTACTAACTGTGTGACCCTGGGCAAGTCACTTAACTTCTGCTTGCCTCTATTTCCTCATCTGTAAAATGATAACTATATCCCAAGATTGTTATGAGAATCAAATGAGACAATAACTATAAAGCTCATAGTACAGTGACTGGCACAGAATAATTACTATTTAAATGTTAGCTGTGATGATGATGGTGATGATGATGTTGACTAGCTATGTGACCTTGAGCAAGCCATTTAGCCTCTGTCTGCCTCAGTTTCCTGAACTGTAAAATAGGAGTAATAATAACTCTTAACTTCCAGGGTTATTGTGAGGATCAAATGAGATAATATTTATAAAATAGCACAATGTCTGGCACATAGTAGGCACTTAATGAATTATTGTGTCCACATTGGCTCCATATTGATCTGGACAAACCTTGAGAACCAAGAGTGCTTTTCTTCAATAACAATAATAGTAATATTGACAAGAATGGAGAATTCCATTGGGCTTCAAAGTCTGTAATGTATTTTAAAAGTATCATCTTAATTGATAATGAAATAGATCATGGATAAGAGTCAGATATGATAGACAGGTATGGATGAGTGGTGATCTATATTATTGGACTCATGTATTCAAACTGATGAGATCACAGCTTCATTTCAGGATCTCACTTGGCACTTAAATCTTGGTATGCAGGATCTTTATGATCAACTTCTCAAAGAGGAGAAAATTGGGGTTCTAAGAAGAAGGGAGCTTGCCTGGAATTTCCTAGCTGATAAATGTCAGTGCCAACGCTTCAGCTCTAGTCTCCAGATTTTTCCCTTCCCTATGGAATCCACCTCCCCATTCGTTCTTTCAACCTTTTGTCCTTCCTTCAGCAAATCTATTCTGGTATTTGTTCAGGAAGGGCCAGCCACTTTACCGGGTTCTTTGAAACAGCAAAGATGGGCTAATATCTATGTTAACCTTTCTGTTCCCTAAACAGTAGCCTCAGATCAATGATAAGTTGGATTCATGTACATTCAGAGGCATGTATATGCTTTCTGTATGAATCATGTGATTTCCTATTAACGATATCTCTCTTCTTACCAAGCTAATATTTCCTGTAAAGGGTTTAGGCTAATTGTGGTTTTAACAGGGGTCACATCATGCACTTCTATGTGAGTGAACAACACAGGTCAGAAAGTCAGACGGTCAGTCTGGAAAACAGATCCATACTCCTAATGTTGCAGGCTGATTTGAAGCAGAGATAAGTGTGTTTGTGATTTGGAAGCTACTCTGGGAAAACAGAATGGGAAAGAACTTAATTCTTGAGAGAGCAAACAGGCAAGTGAACTTTTTCTGAAGAAAGATTCCTAAAAAGACGAACCCCTTTGGTTTTCTTTAGTATGTTTCTGGGAAAAGAAACAGGAAACTTCCAAATATATAAAAATGTTGTATAGTAGAATTATTTATGTTGATGCCTCCCTCTCCCCCACCACTAGACTGTAGGTTCTAAGTGAGAAGGGACAATGTTGCATCCAAAATGTGTGCCCTTCCCAGGTTGCATACCACTTTAGAAATTGGATCAAGGTCTGTTGTTGAATTAACAAATCTTCCTGCTCCTGGAAAATGAATGGGAAAGCCCTGAGTATTATGGTGGGTACCACTTTCTGAATCCTTCCCCCCCCCATTCCCTATATTTACTGTGAGGTTAATTTCTAAAGAACCATCCAATTCTAATCTTCCATGATCCTATCACTAGTTTATAAATGTTATAAGCCCTCAATGCTATGAAATGCCTCAAGAGAACTCCATTTATGAGAGACTCTTTTATTGTCTCTTTCTTCCTGGGCTACAACTGATGAACAGGATTTAGGGATGGGGAGAAGATTCTTTCTGTTTCGTTTAATCACCAAATCTCAGGACTGGAGTAAACTTTTGGGAAAGCCTCTAGGGATGGGGTTTCTTATTTTTGGACTGTGAACTTTAAAAAAGTATTTTGATACTTATTTCAATATAATTGGTTTCTTTTATAATCTTAAGCATTTTATTTTACACATTTACAAATATTCTGAGAAGAGATCCAGTGGTTTCACCAGGCTGCCCAAGGGGCCCATGGCACAAAAAAAAAGGTTAAGAATCCCTGATGTAGACCAACCCATCCCTGAATAGGAATCCCCTATGCCACATCCCTGGCAAGTCAACCTACTTCATCTGCAGATCTCCAGGGGAACTTACTACCTCCTGAGGCAATTCATTGCACTTTTGGACAACTTTAATTGTTAGAAGTTTTTCCTAACATCAAGCTAAAATCTGCCACTCTTGTAACTTCTCTGCACTACTCCTGATTCAGCCTTCTAGGTCCATGCTGACCAAATCGAATTCTTTTTTCACATGATAGCCCTTGAAAAAACTGAAGCCATCATATTTTTCCTACACCCTGTCAAGTTTACCCTTCCCCTAAAGCTTAATAAATGCTTTTTCATTCATTCATTCATTCATTCATTCATTCATTCATTCATTCATTCATTCACATACTAGGCTAACTATTCATTGTTTCTTCAACTGATACTCATATGGGATGGTCTCTAGTCCTCCCTTTCCTACATCACTTTGGTCAGTTTCCTCTGTATGTTCTCCATCTTGTCAATGTCCATCATAAAATATATCACTTAGAATTGAACACCACACTCCAGAAGTGGCCTAACCAGGACCAAGGACAGCGAACTCCCTGTCATCCTCATTCTAGACATCTGGATGTTATGCTTTAATTTACACAGAGCTTATTTGGTTGGGTTTTATTTATTTATTTTGGACCACCATCTCTTACTATTGATTCTTAATGAGTTTGAAAACCTGGATTTTTTTTTCCTCTATATGAATTATTGTCCAGTTACATGTTCTGTAATTGTGCTGCTTGGCCTGTTACCCAACCCAGCTGTGACTGACCGTGGAAACACCCAGAGCCTTGGGAACCAGCAAAACAAACAAATAAACAACACACACACACACACACACACACACACACACACACACACATACACACACACTGAGGTGTGAGCCTCCTCAGCATTATTCACATTTGGCTCAGTTACACATCTCTGGTGAAAGGTTCAAATTTGAAATGATACCGGATAATGAATCACTTAATTTCTCAGATGTCTCCCTCTCCTCCCTCCCTCCCTCTCCCAGTGACTTAAGGTCATCCAAAGAAACCTCTTTTAGCGGAGATTTTTCCTTCCATGACATCTGCCTAACTTTGCATTTGTCTCAGAACAGCACAGAGAGGAACGTTGCCTGCGTGGGCTGGAAAGCATACGCTCTCCGGCTGATGCTTTATTTAACAGATTTGCTTTGCAGAGGCTGCTCCATCATATTTCTTCTATGTCAAATATGAATCTCATCTTGTAATTGTTATTGATCCTGCCTGAAGAAGTTTCCTTTCTAAAACTAACCTATATATTGGAAAGACCATAGAATAGACTACCTAATATCGGTAATAAAAAAAAAATAGAATCATGTGCATTTTTAGCACTTCATGCTTTAAAAATGCTTTCTTCATGACACCATTGGAAGATAAGGGGCATAAACATGACTTTTTCCCATTTAGCAGATGAGGTTTAGAGAGGCAATTTTCCCAAGACACACAGCAGAGTGGGAAGAATATTAGCTCTGGGGTCAGAAACCCTGAGTTCAAATCTCATTCTTGATCATTACAATTTATATGACCTCCGAGTAAGTCATTTAACCTCTCTGGGTCTCACTTTCCCCATATGGAAAATAAGGAAGTTAGACTAGAAGACCTCTGAGTTCTTTCCCAGCTCTAGATCTATGACCCTATGAAGGTCACATTGCTACAGAGTGGAAGGGCTGGGACTCAAACCCGGGTCCAGGGCTTTGTAATCTACACCACACTAAATACTGTAACAGTTAAATGGTCTCTGCAAGGAGGTCATTTAAAAAAATCAAAACAAACCCTCCACACAAACACTTTCTATTCTTAATTTTATTTTTAAAAATTTATTTATTTATTTTATTCTTAGTTTTAAAAAATTACTTATTCTTTTTTTTTGGAGGGCAATTGGGGTTAAGTGACTTGCCCAAGGTCACATGGCTAGTTTTTGTGTTAAGTGTCTGAGACTGGATCTGAACTCAGGTCCTTCTGACTCCAGGGCTGGTTCTACTCACTGTGCCACTTAGCTTCCCCCTTATTTATTCTTTTTAGCCTGGAACATTTAGTGGACTTTCTACACTGATCAAATCCACCATAAGGCTGCTTAACTCTTGATATCATATTGTGGAAATATAGCCAGGATGTCTCAGAACAAGCTAAAACTTGCTAAAAAATTGTTAAAGAGAACAAAAGTAGGTTTTTGCTGCTTTTAGACAAGTTATACATTAAAGGCATATCTGACTGAAGAAAGAAGGTAGATTAGTCATCTATCGAGCAAAGGATAGTGACGGACACCTAGAACGTGGTGCAGATCTATACACTATATTAGAAAAATTCCAACACGATTCCAACACAATTTAGATTGGGAACTCCCTGAGGCAGGAACTGCTTTTGCCTCTCTTTGTACTCTCCAAGTTTACCATGGTGCCTGGAAAAGTGTAGCTACTAAATGAATGCTTCCTGACTTAACTAGATATTGGGTAAATTCTCTTATATATAGACTGTTAGGTGGGATAGTGGGTCTTAAATCAGGAAGACCTGTGTTCAAATCTAGTCTTAGGACCTTACTAGCTGTGTTACCTTGGGTAAGTCATTAAATTTCTATTTGCCTCAGTTTCCTTATCTGGAAAACGGTGATAGTAATAGTACCTATTTCCCAGAGCTGTTGTGAGGATCAAATGAAATAATATTGTAAAGTGCTTAGCCCAGTGCCTGGCACATAGCAAACACTACACAAGTACTAGCTATTTTTATTATTATTATAGAGTATTTGACTTGAAGACATGAAGACCTGAATGAATTCAAATCCTTCCTCAGATATGTATTTAGCTCTATGACCCTGAGCAAGTCATTTGAACATTGTTTGCTTTAATGTTCTCATCTGAAAAATGAGGCTAGTAACAGCTCCTGCCTCCCTGGGGTGTGGGAAGGATCAAATAAGATGATATAATCTATTAGACTGTGCAAACTTAAGTGCTATGCCAATGCTTACTATTGCTATTGTTACACATGGGATAAGGATGTTGAGAAGGCATGCAGAGGTTATAATCTGCTCTAGTGGTATGGTCAAAGCAAGGAGGTCACAGATCTCTGGGTGCATTAAAAAATCAGATCCAGAAAAAAGGACAAGGAAGGGATAGGCCCTGGGTTGTATGCAGCCAATTTGAACCAGTTTGTGAGAGCCAATTGTTAAATATTCAGTGTGAGCATTTATACTTTGGAAATTGGCAAATGCTTGATTTGTTGTTTTGTTAATAGCTTAGACTTAAGAAAGTAATGCAGAAAATGTCCATGATGCAGATTAAACTTTAAAAAATGTATGTGCCTTTGGGAAAGTCATTAAATTTTTTAAAAATAATGTTTATTATTTATGTATATTTTAGCATTAATTTAAACAAATTTTTTGGGTTCCAAATTCTCTCTCTCCCTCCAGCCCTCCCCCACCCATTCAGAAGGCAAGCAATGTGATATCAGTTATGAAATCATATAAAACATATTTTCATGTTAGCCATGCTGTAAAAAAAAACACAAGAAAAATGAAGCGAAAGAGGCAGTTGTTAAACACTGACTAGCACACCATTGGAAGGTCTCACCACTTGATGAAGATACAGTAATATCTAGAGATGACAAAAAGAAAAGTGAATGATTCAGCTCTTGCCACACTTCTACATTTGCCAGCAAGGACATTAATATTCAAGTTAGAAGGGGAAGAGCCAAAACTTTCAAACAAGAACTGAAGACCAAGAGAAGAAGAGATAATTAGGGGGTTTGTTGTTAAGTCATTTGAGTCATGCATTACCCTGTTTGGGGTTTTCTTGACAAATATACTTGAGTAGTTTGTCATTTCCTTCTCCAGTTCATTTTACAGATGGGGAAACGGAGGCAAAAAGATTAAGTGACTTGCTGAGGGTCACATACAGAGTATTTGAGGTTGGATTTGAATTCAAGTCTTCCTAACTCCAGACCCAGTGCTCTATCCACTACACCACATAGCTACCCCTGTTGGGAATTCTGGTGGTAGTGGGTGGGGCAGCATTTAACTTCTAATTCAAGTTTTCTGAAAGAACTCTCAGATATGGTCATGAAACCACTGACATCAATCTTTGCAAAGTAAGAATGGTTAGTGGAAGATCAAGGTTAACAAATATTGTTACAATTTTTTTTAATGGGATGGGGTGGAAAGAGTTCCAGAAACTGCAGACTACTAATCTTAATCTTGACCAAATTCTAGATTATATTATGAAAAAGATAATTCATGAGTGTTGGGAAAAGAAAGACATGATCACTAGAAATCAGCATAGGTTCACTAAGAATGTCATGCTAAGCCTTAATGTTTTTTTTTGGTGGAGGAAGGGGGTAATGTTTCAAGACTGATTAATAAGAAGAATGCCTGAGTTATATTTTATTTTTACTTCAGCAACATATTGGGCCAACCCTTTCACATTTTCCAAATGAAGAGAGGTGGACTCATAGATGGTCAGACCGCTGTATCCTTAGAGTGTTGATTACTGAATCAATATCAATCCGGATAGAAATCTTTATCAGTATTTAAAGGGCTGTGTCCTTGATCCTGTCCTGTGTACCTTTCTCATCAATAACTGGGATGCAGACAGAAGGTATGTTTATCAACAGATATGCTGGTAGGGTATGTCGAATAAGAGAGCCAAAATCCAAAAATATCTTGATAGACTGGAAACAATGGGCCAAAACCAAAAGGATAAAATTTAACAAGGATAAATATAAAGTCCTGCATTTAGGTTTAAGAAAAATCAATTACACAAGCATAAGATGAAGGGGGATGGGCTTGACAGCAGCAGTTCATGTGAAAAGACCCGGCAGTTTGAGGTAACAGCAAGCCCAATGAATCAGCCAAGAGCCATGGCATCTTTAAAAGCTAATGTGACCTTTGGCTGCATTACTACAAGTTCAGTGTACAAAAGCAAGGGAGGAGGCAGCATCACTGTTTTCTCATGAAGTTCAGTTGCATTTGGAGTTCTGTGCTCAGTTTTGATGAGGTGTTGAGGAAGGATAGCAGGGTGGTTAAGGGTATGGAAACTCTATCATGGGAAATAGTTGAAGAAAAGAGGCATGTTTAGCTTGAAGAAGAGAAGACTTAAGGGAGGCATGATTGATATCTTCAAATATCTGAAGAACTGGCTTGTAGAAGCACCATTTTACTTGTCCTGATTGTTCCCAGAGGGGAGAAAAAAATGGAATAGTGGGTGTGCTGAAGCCAATGATACTAATTTATGAGAGCCAATTATTAAAATTTCAAGATGAGCATTTATACATTGGAAATAGGTAAATGCCACAAATCAGAGCTTGATGAGACAATAAATGGGAACTTTAAGGTGCTGCAAAAATGTCAGCTATGATTACTATTGTACCTTATCTCTGGCTTTGCCATTCCCCATTAAGATGAGTCTATGAGCAAACTGGTCCTGTAATACCACAAAGAGGGTTTTTGGCTAACAAGTCATCATGTGATTGGCCAACTAGCAAGAGTTTATTTGACACCAGCTAGGTGCCAGTACCATACTGAGATACAGAAAGAGTCAAGAAGCAGGTTACACCGTGCCTGCCTTCAAGAAGCTTGCAATCTGGTGCAGAGGAAAAGACAATCAAGTGTCACAAGTTTGCCTAACACAATGTCATTCCAAGAAAACAGGCTCTCCACACACTGCTTGGGTGAGATAAATGGATAGAACCAAAATATCATTTTCTTCCTTTTCTTCATCTTTATCTTTCTCATCTCCCATTTCTGTAAGCTTTTTTTTCCTCTCTTTCAGGTCTAAAATTTACAAAGCACTTTTTTTCTGTATGACCCTAAAGGTAAATAATATCAGCCTTCTCATCTCTGCTTTATAGAATAGAAGCCTGAGTGTGAAGAAAGGAAGGGGCTTTCCTAAGAGGTGCACAGTGAGTTCATGGCGGAATCAGATTAGAACCTCCCCCTCCAGGTCTCATGCTCTTCTCAGGTCCCCAGATTGCCTCTTTGACAATGAACTTGAACACTTGAATGTCCCTGCTAGAACTCTCCCTTCTCCCTCATCCGAGATGAACTTCAGATTGTGTGGCTTTACTATGGATTGCTGAGAGACCACAGTAGAGTCAGGATCTATTCCAGACTCTACAAATAGCTGCGGGACCACAAACCAAAGGACAGTATGACATCGCCACTCATATGGTAAAGACTGCTGGCCCAGGAAAAGAAGTGATCTCTGGTGGGCAAAGAAGCCCCTTTAAGTCTCTCTAGATTCCCTTTTGTCTCCCAGAGGACCCCCCCCAAGCTGATCTCCTAGCTTATTATATTTTTTTTTTATTATCACAATAATCTGAAAAGATCAGAAGGTAAATAGATTGAAAGGTCCTTGGAGGTCATCTAATTCCTGTTTGGACAGTTGAGGCAGCTGAGGTTCAATATGTGGATGGTCCAAGGTCATAGATATTACACTAGAGAGCCAGGATTTTAACCCATGCCTTTGAATTCCAAAACATCTGCATTTTTCATTTTGCTATTTAATTATTTCTATTCTTTACCACTTTAATTTTCTACAAAGTGTTTTTTGTTGTGAGGAAAATATTGGGAACAGCATTAACCCCATTTAAAGAAGAGGAAACTGATGCTTGGAGAAGGGAGAAGATTTGCCCAGATATTAGCTTGTGATTGAACCCAGACCTCTGATGGTGGAATGAGAACTGAAAGATCTGGTTTTAAACCCTGACTCTTTGTGACTTTGGGTAAGTTCCTTCCCTTGTATTGAAACCTCAGTTTCTTCATCTGTAAATTGGCATGGTGCCCCTAGAAGATCTCTAAGGACTTTTATTCCTCTAGCAGGTAGGATGGTAAAGTGGACAGAGCCCGGAACTCAGAATCAGCCACCCTGAGTTCAAGTTCTAGCTTTAATATTGACCGGCTGTCAGCACAGCTAGGTGGAGCAGTTCATAGAGCAACAGTCCTAGAATCAGGAGGACCTGAGTTCAAATCCTGCCTCAGACACTTGACCCACTTACTAGCTGTGTGACCTTAGGCAAGTCACTTAACTGCAATTGTCCTACCTTCCCCCCTCCAAAAAAAAAAAATCGACCAGCTGTAAGACCACAAGCAGACCTCTGCTTCTACTTGAATCCCTTCATTTATTCCTTTATAAAATGGTCAGATGATACCCAAGGTCACTTCCATTCTTAAATCTTAGGAGCTTTGATCTCCTAATTTACCCTCTGATCTTTTCAGATCATTCTTATAATAATTCAATCTTCCCTCGCACCCAGTAGATTGCACATTTCATGAGGACAGGGCCTGAACGTTTTTCCCTCTTTGGATTGTCCTCTCCCTACGCTGAGCCTGCGGCTCAGTACTAACGTTTGTTGAATGAATGGATAGATATATTAAGCAATCTGGGTAATATTACCACCTTGTTAAAAATGCATGAAGACATTTGAAAGAGAGTGGAGCATCTCTATGAATTGGGCAGGCAGCTGTGAGCCTAGAGTTGGTTTTAATATGGATGTTAACACTGCCTTCCTTTGTAGCTCTAGAAGACCCTGTTTAAAAAACAAAAACAAAAAGCAAATTTGCCTTAATTTGCCCATCTGGAAAATGGGGAAATCTAAGTCAATAAGGAGAAAGGGAAGCATTTCAGTTATTTACAATGGCTGTGCAAAAAAACTAACAGGCTCAGAGGAGGCCCTTGAGAACTGCTGTTGACTGATAATAAGATTCCTTTGAAAGAATCTGATCCATTATTGGGGTCAGAATTAACTGACTCGACGTGGCTGCATCCATTCATTCTCTTCGGATTTTCCTCTCTAGAGCCTGAGTCTTAATGGTGGCCTGCTCATAGGAGGGAGGAGAAAGATAAATCAAAGAGATTTCAAACGCTGTTTTATCTTCCTTGAGAGCACACTGCTAAGTCGCTGGGTTATGATCATGAAACACTAAAGTGTTGGCCCCTGTTTTCATTTTATTTTTTTAAGGGATTAGATGATATGGTAGAAAGAGTGTTAGGCATTGAGTGAGGAGACCTAGATCTGGACCCCAAATCTGATGCTTCTGAGAGGTGTGACATTGGGTGAGTGTTTTAATTTGTCAGGGCTTCAGGTTTCTCATCTCTAAAACGGGGGTAGTAATTCTCACAATGCTGCCTCCCTGCCTCACAGAGTGCCAGGTGGGACAAGTCTGGAGGGCATCACAGAGTCAAGGAGCCTCAAAGCTGAACAGAGACCTCAGAGGGCATCTAGGCAACTCCATACTCAGTGGCAACATACCCCAAGGTAGTCACCCATCTTCTTAATCAGCCCACTCCACATCTGGGCAGCTGTAATGATTAGGGACTTTTAATAATCATAGTTAGCATTTCTATGTTGCTTTAAGTTTCGCAAAGCACTTTGTGAACATCATCTCATTTTATCTTCACAATAACTTTGGGAGGTAGGTGCTATGATTATCTTCATTTTTACAGAGGAGGAAACTAAGGTAGACAGAGTGAAGTAACTATCTGAGGCTGGATTTGAACTCAAGTCTTCTTGACTCCAGGCTCAGCACATTATTCACTAAATGATGAGCTGCCTCAGTTTTTCCTTACATCAAACAGATCTTCTACTAACAAGTCCCACCCAATGGTCCTACTTGTCCTCTGAGACAAAGCAGAACATATCCTACTGGCTTCTCTCAATTGATTGTTTCCTATTTATCATACACACACACACACACACACACACACACACAAAACTAAGGGGGTTCCCATCAATTGGGGAATGGCTGAACAAACTATGGTATATGAATGTAATGGAATACTATTGTGCCACAAGAAATGAAGGGCACAGTTTTAGAGAAACCTGGAAAGACTTGTATGAACTGATGCAGAAGGAAATGAGCAGAACTAGAAGAATGATTTATAGAACATTGTAAAGACACATGAACTTTGGAAACAATGAAATTATGTGTAAAGACACTCAAATTTGGAAGAATTAAAGGACTTTGATCAACCTAATGAGCTACCATGATTCCAGAGGATCAATGATGAAGAATGTTTCCCAATCTCCCAGTAGAGAGGAAATGGATTCTGGATACAGAAGAGACACATACTTTAGGACATGGCCAATGGGGGAATTTGTTTCTCTTAACTATGCATATTTATTACAAGAGTTATGTTTTTCTATTTTTTATTTCTCAATGGAGTAGGAGAGATGCGAGGGAGAGAAAAATAAATGTTTATTAATTGAAGAAAAATTAATTTAAAAAATAGGAAAGATTACAAAAGGTAGACACAGAAGTGGTAGGGAAGAGGTCATTCCAGTCATAGGGAATGCTGTGACCAAAGGAGCTGAGGCAGGAGAGGGCAGGCTGAGATCAGGGAAAAGACATAAATCTATTTTAACTTGAGCATAAAGAGAAGGTGGGGAGTAGCCTAAGATAAGGATGGAAAGGTAGGGTGGAGTCAGCCTGTACTGGGCCTTGAAAATCAGACTAAAGGAATTAGACTTTATTCTAAAGCATTTAAACTTTTCCTCCAGTGAATGCAAAGGTAGGAATGTGCAATTTAAATAGAATTTCTTAATCAGAGAACACCATAGTGTAAGGTGGGGCAAAGAAACACTGGATGTAGAGTGAGTAGACAAGGGCTCAGATTACTTCCTATGAAACTTACTTCCTGCTGGATGTTGGGGAAATGACTTAAATCCTCTCATTTTCCTAATCTGTCAAATGTAGGTGTTGATTCTTGATCTCCTCCTTCTTCTAAATTCTATGATTAATGATCCTTTAGAATGTGCATAGCTGGATTTTCCCCTTATCTTTCTGTGTCATCTGCATTTGACAGGTGAGCTCTAAAACAGATAATATATTTGATAATCAATCAACAGGTTGACTGACATCCACTGTGGATGGGTGTAAATTTGATACAAACTGCATACACTGAATATTCTATAGAAACCTCAACTCTGAAAGTCATTACAGGTTCTGAAAAAGACTAGAGAGGTCATGGGAATGATTGGGAATTAATTTGAATATTGGCCAATGAGGGCCTGCTTCTTAGAGTAAGCTCAAATTTACTCATCCATGGTGGGGTATAGAGAACATATGCAATACTCCCTTTCTGGATTAAAGTGAGCATGTTGAAGGTTGGTGAGGCTGTTTCTAACACCTGTGAGTGACTGGGCTGGTTTTCTGTGGTGACAAGAAGCCTTCTGGTTGACTGAGTGGTAAGAATTGAGTTTGAAAACAAATGATGCATATATCCCTGCTTTGGGCCCTTTTTGATGAGGCAAGAACTTCTGTGGAATATGAGGGATAGAGGAAGAGGCAGGAACAGCCCTCTCCCCCACTGGTTTGCCGTGTGTCCATAAACTCATGTTGCCTCTGTTACTTTTGAGTTTATCCTCTCCTGATCTTACATGGATGCGTATTTTGAAAGAGGAGTGTCCTGGCTACTGAAGAGGTTGGGAGATCCACCAAAGCCATCAGAGGTTTAATCAACAGCTGTATTTGGTGAGAAGTCACCACAGAGGTTGTGGTGGACCTGTTTGACCCATCTAGCAGCAAAATGACCCATCAGCCAAGACAGTATGCCCTATCATGAGCCAGGACAGCTGAACAAGAGAGCACCTAGTCCATCACCATAAGTAGGAGCAGTCTTATTGAGGACCAAGGGAGAAAAGGGCTCCCAAGGCAAGGAGTCATAAGGTCCCCTCTCATCACTACATTTTTCTTACTTTCATGCCTCATTAGCATCATACTTCAAGTTTGAACCCAGTTTCCCCAGGGACCTTATACATGCAAGGGGCCCTTCAGATTTCAGTAAACTTCCCTTTGTAAAAGGTAATTGTTATTAATTGGTTGTTATTGGGGAGCCATATAAAATGAGGAGTCATGAACAGAAGTAGTAAAAACATCTAACCCCCAATTCTGAGGAGAGAAATTCCCCTAGCAGCACAATGCCTGGAACACAGTATGCACTTAATAAATGTTTATTAACTGACTGACTCTGGAAACCTAATCTGCTAGTCCAGTTCAAATTGCCTAGTGATCACAGAGGGGACTGATAAAATAGGATTCTGGATTTAGGGCAGTAGGGGACCTTGCAGTCCTCTATTCTAATCCTCTTATTTTCAGATGAGAAGGTGGATACACAGAGAAGTTCAGTGATTTATTCAAAGTTGCACAGTAAGTCCTTGACAAGAAGGGGACATGAATCCAAGACTCCTTCCTCCCAGGTCTGTACTCTTTCTACCACACCAGAAGCAGCTCATATTTTTCCTAGAGTTTTAAAGTTTACAAAGACCTTTACTCCTAACAGCAAGAGCTGGAATCATTGCCTATGTTTTGTAGATGAGAAAGAGGAGCCTTGGAGAAGGATCATGCAATAGCAGTAAGTGTTAGAGTTAGGATTAAAATTCAAATCTCTCTTGACTTCTTATCCAAAGTTGATTCCACCATTGCCTCTGGTGTAATGAAAAGACCCTAGGCTCTAGAGCTGGAAGAGGACCTCAAGTGATCACCAACTCTTGTCCAGCTTCTTTAGA
This sequence comes from Petaurus breviceps papuanus, assembly GCF_028583685.1. Taxonomy (NCBI): domain Eukaryota; kingdom Metazoa; phylum Chordata; class Mammalia; order Diprotodontia; family Petauridae; genus Petaurus; species Petaurus breviceps. The sequence goes on from NW_027185771.1 coordinate 34,797,651, forward strand.
TTAGATTTGAGAAAACAGGCTCAGAGGGTTAAATGACTTATTTAAGGTCACACAGCAGTCAGTAGTAGGTTTGACATATAGACCTAGTTTTTTGATTCCAAATCCTCTGGTCTTTCCTCTATGCCACACTGAAACATCAATGACCTTGGAGTTAGGAGATGTGGGTTCAAATCCCCAACACTTAACAGTTTGGTTCTTGACCTTGACTTTTGGTATTTGACCTTGGTCATTTAAGGGTATCTGCTTCCTTCTCTATAGAATGGGGAGAGGAATATTGGCTAGTAGCATAGGGTTGTTGAAAGAAAAGAAGCTTTTTTTGTGAATCTTGAAGTGCTAGGGAAATGGGAGTTGTTTTTAGGACTTACAATAGATCTTAACTTCTATTTAACTTCCCAGTGTTTCAGTGGTAGACAGATCTACAAAGAAGTAAAATACACACATATATTTATGTGCATTTATAATGCATTTAAAAGACTTTTACTAGAATTATTTGTGGTGCTCTGATCTTGAGTGTGTCTCATATAACCTTTTTTTTTTAAAAAAAAAAAAAAGGTTTTATTTTTTGGCCATTAAGATTTCTACATTATAGAAAAAACAAAATTGTACAGACTATTTTTTTAAGCAGACTGTCTGCTCTGAAATGCATTTCTCACCACAATATCACATTAGCAAGTCAAGGCTGTCCTGAGGAAAATACACCCATTGTCCACAGAAATGTTTGTATGTTACTGCAGCCAGTTGTACAATGCATGCTGTCTGAGAATATATGTCAAGTTGTTTATACAGGAAACCATGGGCTGAGCTGCCCATCCAGGCAGTGCTGATAGAAATAGGTATGTGTATATGAATGTGTACATATAAGTGTATACATGTATGTGTATGTGTTTGTACATGTGTATCTAGCATGTACAGGTGTGCATATGTTATATACATGCACATAAATGTATACACATGTCACACATAATAAAATACAATGGTACGTGCACATAGTAGGCACGTACAATATATACATACACAGATGTGCGTGCACACGTGTGTATATATAGGCATGTGTTGTTGAGGCAATGAGGTAATTCAATAAATAAAGTCCTGGGCTTGTAGTCAGGAAGACTTGAATTCAAATCCAGCCTCAGACACTGTGTGATCCTGGGCCAGTCACTTAATCTCTGCCTTGGTTACCTCATCTGTAAAATGGAGAAAACAATAGCAGCTGCCTCACAGGGTTGTTGTGGGGATAAATGAGATAATATTTGTAAAATACTTTGCAAACCTTAAAGCTCCGTAGAGATACTTGCTAGTATAACTGTAGACTATATAGTCTATCTCATCAGAAAAGAGGCATATATAATATAGTGGATAAAGAGCTACCCTGGGAGTCTACTCCCAGAAGGAACTGAATTCAAATCCTGGCTCTGACTTATGCTAGCTATGTGGCCATGGTCCAGTCACTCACCTTCTCAGTGACCCAGACACTGGAATTATGTTACTAGTATACACAAATTCCAGATGAAATCATCAATCTTCACTCACTGGAAGAGACAATTTTCATAGTTCTCTCAGTCCTTAGGACCAATGAAATAACTGGTTCAGACCAAAATAAAAAATTTGCCTGTATGTATACAAAAAATAATGATCAATAAAATTATTATGAGAACAAAATAAGTTCATTCAAATAGTTTATGTTTGAACCTGTAAAGGTACAAAATGTCAGAGAATCTAGAATTAATTCCTAGAGCTAGAAAGGGAAGGAAATAAGCATTTATATAGTGCCTACTGTGTGCCAGGCATTATACAAAGCTCTTTATGAATATTATCTCATTTGATCCTTACCATAAACCTGTGAGGTTGGTGGTATTGTATCCTTTTTTTTTTCACCATTCAGGAAATTGAAGCAGGCAGAAGTTAAGTGACTTGCCCAAGGTCACAGCTGGTAAATGTTTGAAGATGGATTTGAATTTAAGTCTTCCTGATTCGAGGACAAGCGCTCTATCTACTGTATCTAGATGTTTGAATAGTAGATGGAAGGAAACCGATGTATTTATCTAGCCCACTGCACTCATTTTATCAATGAGGAAACTGAGTCCAGGAAAAGGGAAATGTCAAAATCCCACAACATATTTGGAGACTAGAAACCAACTTTCCTCATTCCCTTGTTACCACCATGATGCTGCTTGATGGGAGTGCTAGTGTGGTTGATTGGACCTTGGACTTGGAATCAGGACGAGCTGGGTTTGAATCCTGCATTAGATTCTTACTCTTTTAACTTGGCGTTAACTTAGTAATCTCTCCTGGTACCCAGTTTCCTTGTTTATAAAATAAGGAAGCTGAACTTGACCTCTACCTTACTGTTCTAAATCTACGATCCTTTTTTTTTTTGTGTTTGTTTGTTTCCTTATCAATAAAATAAGGAGTGTGGAGGGGGAGGGGGCTGGGCATGGGCTAGATCTAGGATTCTAAGATCTTGGCCAGTCCCCTCATTTTATAGAAAACAGACTCAAAAGGGACATATTAAGTTCATAGAGAAAGTGATGGCAGAGTCCTGGTAGAATTCTGCTCTCCTGACTCCCACCCAGTTCATTCCATCCCAAGAAGCTCAGAGCTCATCTAGTCCAATCAGTGGAACTATCTGTCCCCCTTGCTCTACTTCAGAATGACTTATCTTAAGAATGTGCTATTTTGCCCCTTCTCAACAGAGAAACTCGTTTTCTTAGCATATGCTTAAGGAACACTAACACATTAGAGCTTTCATTTCAGAGATGTGACTACACGGTTTTGAAAAGGAATCAGTTGAACTCATCCAAGCAATGGGTCAATAACCATTTATTTTCAAATAACCTATAGCTTGACTGACTTCAACCTTTCTTTCCCACCCACTGATGCGTATGTATAGATGATGCTCTGGTCTGGATTTTCATTGGCTGAAACTTCTGCTTCCCTGGCAGCTTTCTTTCCACTGTCATCTCCACCTTTGCCTTAATGGAAACCTACTTTTCAGTTCTGGAAATTAAGAAGAAATTTAAAACACCTTGGTTTTTTATGTATCTTTGTTTTATCAAAGCTCTTGAACTTCCTTTGTTCTCCTATCTCTTCTTAAATCCTCTTTACCTTTCTTCTGTCTTCTGTTATTCTCTCTCCCACCTCATTCTCTCTTTTATCCTCCCTCCCTTCTTCTCTTTTCATTTTCTCTTTATTCATTCTGATTTTGACCCTCCCCATTCTCTCTCCCAATTTATTTTCTCTTTCCTTCCTTTTTTCTCCACCCATATTCTCCCTCCCTCCCTCCCTCCCTCCCTCTCTCTCTTTCTCCCTCTCTCTCTGTCTCTGTCTCTCTCTGTCTCTGTCTCTGTCTGTCTCTGTCTGTCTGTCTCTGTCTCTCTCTCTCTCTCTCTCTCTCTCTCTCTCTCTCT
>NW_027185771.1:34801157-34806626 GCF_028583685.1 Petaurus breviceps papuanus
TCTCTGTCTCTGTCTCTGTCTCTCTCTCTGTCTCTGTCTCTGTCTCTGTCTCTCTCTCTGTCTCTCTCTCTGTCTCTCTCTCTCTCTGTCTCTCTCTGTCTCTCTGTCTCTCTCTGTCTCTCTCTGTCTCTCTCTCTCTGTCTCTCTCTGTCTCTCTCTGTCTCTCTCTGTCTCTCTCTCTCTCTCTCTCTCTCTCTGTCTCTGTCTCTCTCTGTCTCTCTCTGTCTCTCTCTCTGTCTCTCTCTCTCTGTCTCTGTCTCTGTCTCTTTCTCCATCCCTACCCACTGTCTTCCAATCTCTTTTCTTTCCCTCCCTCTTTCCTCTTTCCACCCTCCCCCATTTAATGTGTTCCCCAAATGCAGTGGTAAAATGGTTACCGTTGAAACATTTAATAGACTGGGTGAATTTGAATGTCTCTACTTGAAAGCTAGGTTTATTTCGACAATATTGCTTTTCTCCACAGTTACCCCTGACCTGCCGTATTACTCTCCATGGATTATATTTTCACTGAGGGAGATACTTAAGCATGGGCTGGAGTAGATAAGTGATATGGTCAAATCACTACTGGTGAAGCCTGGAATTACTGACCACTTTAATAGCTCCTACTGACCTCTAAATGAAACTTCACCTTCGGTTATTAACATGTCTCTCGACTTTTATGATTTGGGAGAACATAATTTGTCACAGTTTTTATCTGCACAGAGCAAGCTTTAAGCTCTAAAAAAATGTGAGTTATCTTTTTACAACTGCTAACAATTACACATCGCAGGACAGACCACTCTGAAAACCAATTATGAAAAACCCAGCGTGGGAAGGGTAGTCCGCCCGTTGAAGTTGGCTTTGGGAGTTTGAATTATAGATTTCTGAACTTTAGCCATGTAGCAGACAGCGCTCAGGAACTGGAAATGAGAAACTCAACTTTGAAATAGCTTGTAAGATTGGGGAGATAAGATAAGGGCAGAGAAATTAATTGCCCTTGTTTCGTATGATAATCTGATAGGGACCCACAGTGTTGTTCCAGGCCGGAACAAGCCTGGGAGGTGGTACCTTCCATACTCAGAGGTGAAGCTTGCCTGTGGGGCGCCCACGCTGCTTTCCCCCACTATTCCTGGGCGGGTCCCCACAGCAGGGCTGGCTGCTGCTGGTGGTGGTAACATTCAGCAAGAGACTTTTCTGAGCTGATATTTTTACCTCCCAACTCCCCAAATGTTTTTTCTTCTCTTTTTTTAACCATAGCTGGGAAAAAAGAGCTGCTTAGAGTAGTGGCAAGAACATTGATCGGGTACTCAGCACTGATCTGGGAGTTGGGATATGTGGGTTCTGAACTCGTTTTTGCAGGTTATGAGCTGTGTGACCTCTAAGTCTCTTTCTTTTGCTATCTACCCAAGGGTTCTTAGATCAGGAGCCATGAACTTGTTTTTAAAAAGCGTTTTGAAAACGATTCCAGTGTAATTGGCTTCCCTTGTAATATCGCGTGTTTTATTTTATGCCTTTGAAAACATTCTGAGAAGAGGTCCATAGCCTTCACCTGACTGCCAGAGGGGATCCATGAATAGGTTAAAAAAAAAAACCCAAACCCCAAACTCTAACCTCCATGATCCCAGGGGTAATTTCTAGCTCTGATGATTGATGTTCTCTGTTCTATCATCCCTTCCTGCCTTGATAGTCTATAGGGTCCCACCTGGCTCTGGCATTCTGCTCTAAGGTCTTCTTCCTGCTCTGACATTCTATGGTCTATGGCAAGAGTGGGGGAACTTGTAGCCTCGAGGTCACATGTGGGCCTCTAGGTCACAAATCCCCTAATAAAAGGATTTTTTCTGTAAAACTTGGACTCAGTCAAAAGGCTATACTGAAGGACCTAGAAGGCCACATGTGGCCTCAAAAATGCAGGTTCCCCACTCTGGTCTAGGGTCCCTTCCTGCTCTCACAATTCATTCTCTGTTGTAAGCTCCACTCTATGTTCTATACTTTAAAGTTCCCTCCTCCTTCTAACATTCTATATTACATGCTTTAGCATTCTACCACATATCTATCCTTTTATTAAGGAGATTTGTTCTGTGAAGTTTGGATTCAGTCAAAGAGCTACACTTGAGGACCTAGAGGGCCACATGTGACCTTGAGGCCACAGGTGCCCCATCCTTCTTCTATATTCGACATCTAGGTGGTGTGGTTTTAGAGTTAGGCTTTACTTTCACCTAATAATCAGTATGACCTTGACTATGTCCCTTTCCCTGGGCATCAGTTTTTCCAACTAGTCTCCTAATTACCCCCCTTGCTTTCAATCTTTCATTTATTCAGTCAACATTAAAAAAAAATTAATTAGCTACTATGTGCTCCCCTCTTTAACCCATAGTTTACCTCACTGTCAAATTAACCTTCTTAATGTACCCATTTGACAGTGGCAGTGTCCTGGCAAAAACCTTCAGTAATTCCCAATGAACTTTAGGATAAAATATAAGGTCTTTAGCTTGGCATTTAGTATTTCTCCTCTCCCCCACCCCTCAATCTGTATCCAGCCCATCATTCTAGCTTTGTTTTACATTACTCCCTTGCTTGCACTCTGTACCTCAGCCAAACTGGACCACCAGCTATCTTCTGATCTTGCTCTGACCTTTTAGCCTTTATATATTCATTCAGGCCACCCCTGGTGGCTAGAACACACTCCCTCCTTATCTCTGCCTTTTGAAATCCTTCTCTTCCTCTGGGACTCCAGTTCAGGTATCTCCTCCAAAGGCTTCCCTGATTTCTCTCAGCTGAAAAGGATCCCTCCCTCTTGAATATTTCCTAAAGCACCTTCTGGGAATCTTCCCTTTTCCCCAACCACATTCTACTACCATTGTTTTTCATATTTATTTATGGGTACATTTATTCCCCTTAGTAGATTATAAACTTTACGAGAGAGAATAGGGACTGAGTTTTCACCTCTGTGTTCTGATCGCTAAGCATAATGCCTTATACTAGTGGGCACTAGTTAATTTATGCTTCTCTGCTCCATTTAGGATCTCACACTGGGGTTCAAGAGATAGAGCTGGCCATCTGCAATCAGAGGACCTAGGTTCAAACCTCAGCTCGGTCCCTAGCTGTCTGTGAGACTTTGGTGTGCTCCTGAAAGTTAGGGAGTGTCTTTTGCTTTCTTTGTATCCTCAGGACCTAGCAGTGTCTGGCATATATAGTAGGTGCCTAATAAATGTTTTGTGACTGACTGATTTTACTTTTCCCTTTTTCATTTTCCTCATCTGTGGAGTTAGACTGGGTGGCATCCAAGGTGCTGCCCAGCTCTAAATCTGTGATCCTATGGGAGAACCCCAGGGCAAGTTATGCTCCAGGAGTTCTTAATCTGAGATCTATCAATTTATATTTAAAAATATTTTGATAAATTTATTTTAAAATATTTGGTTTCCTTTATAACCATGTAAAAATTCTATGCATTTAAAAAGATTATTCTGAGAAGGGGTCCATAGACTTCACTGGACTGTCAGAGGAAGCCATGACATCATCTTCATCATCATCATCATCGTCATCATCATCATCATCATCACCATCACCATCATCGTCATTGCTAGCATTTATACACTCTATGCTATTTATATGCTCAAAGTGCTTTACAAACATCATCTCACTTTATCCTCAAAATAACCCTGGGAGATAGGTATCATTTTTATTTTACAGATGAGAAAACTGAGGTAGATAGAGATTAAATGCTTTGCCCAGGGTTACCTAGCTAGTAAGTGTCTGAGGTTATATTTCAGTTAGGGTTTTCCTGACTCCAACTCTGGGAATCTATCCACTGTACCACCTAGCTAAGACTCCTGGGTTAGTCCAATCCTCTCATTGTACAGATGAGGAAACAGGCCCAGAAGAGTGAGCTAACTTTATTAACATCTCCTAGGTTAAAAAGAACAGAGCAGTAATTCAAACATAGATCTTCTATCTCCAAATCTACTCTTTTTACTACACTGGGTTGAAGTGAGCTGAATTCAGTTGAATTATATCAAATCTAAGAAATGGCTATAATGGAACCTTCCTAGGCTGGAGTAAGGCTTCCTGAAGATAATGTCCAGCCTGCACCCTGGAATCTTAAGCTGCCGTACACCTACCAAGTTCCATGCCTCTTCTTCTTGCTGAGTCCAGCCCTCACCCAATATTCATTATTCAGCAGCTTCTCCCGACTGTCTCTCTCCTGGGGTGGGCCGGGCAGACAGGGAAAGTAAAGACACCTCCACTGGGTGGACCTTCCCTCCTCTCACTACTGTCCAGTGGGCTCAGTGCCCCCTCCCCGTGCTGAAATCACACTTGAAAGACTTTCTTCCAGGAAGTTCTGCTGTTTCTCTCCTTTCCAGGACCACTGTCTGCTGCCTTGGCCCCCTGGGGACCATGTTCCCTTTGCTCCTGTCTCCCTGGCAGGAAATCTATTCCGAAAGGATGTTGATTATCCTCTTCAGCACTTACTTCCTTTGCATGATTTTGATTCAGTTACCTCTCATTATGCTCCCAATACTTTTGGCAACCTCTGTTTGCCGATGGGGAAAACAAAGACTGTCACTGTGCCGAGACATAGCCCACAAAGCCACAGAGCCAAAGGATGAGACATCCAGAGGGGCAGGGACCTCTGAGATCAGCTCATCTGACTCCTCCTTTGACAGAAGAGAATTGATTTCTCTGGAGCTCAGGGTATTTTCTTTCAGGATCCAGGCCTATATTCCAAGGCTGATCTGCATGATCACAAGCTCCCAACAGCTGGGGTGGGCTTGAAGGCCAAGGATTTCAAGGTGACCATTCTTTCCCCCAGACTGCAATGCCTCTATCGTCTCTGAGTCAGGACTACAGTGTCTGAGGCTCCTATGAGGGAGCTGAAATCACTTGTGACTATTCTAGCCCTTTCACCTTCCTGTGACAATCCAAAACCCACTGTCTTCATGGCCTGTGACATCCTTCTCTGCTCCCCCCAGATCCATAGGAATAAAGGGAGAACTCCACTGAGGATCAGCCACTCCCTATCCTGGCATGACCACACCCATGGTTGGACCATCCCCTGTACCTGCACTATTACTTCCCCATTAGATCGTCCTCTGTGTCTCTAGCCAAAGGACTATTTTAGCACCAGGAGAATGGGCTCCTAATGACTATGGTTCTGATGTTTGAGGTAGGCTGGCCAAGGCCAGATGTGTGAGAGACAAAGAGACACATATAAAGAAAAAAGGTATACACACATAAGGAGGAGAGAGATGGAGATAGAGCAGAGCAATACAAAGAAAGATAGACACAGTAAAGTGAGAATGAGAGACAAAGGGAGAGGTAGAAGTGAAGAGAAGTATAAAGGGGCACAAAGTAAAGAATAGATAGAAAGTTATACACACAGAGAGAGGAGTGCACACAGAGGGACAGAGTGAGGAGAGAAACATGTAGACAGAAAAAGAGGGGAGAGAGAGAAAGATAGAGAAAGGAGAGAGAGAGAGGAAGAGGGGGAGA
>NW_027185771.1:34806636-34821045 GCF_028583685.1 Petaurus breviceps papuanus
AGAGGGAGAGGAAAGGAGAGAAAGACAGAAGGAGGGAAAGGGAGAGAAAGAAAGAGAGAGAGAGGATACCTTTAGAGACACTTAGTAAAAAGAGAAAAGGTCACTTTTAGTTCTAGATCCCATACTTACATCCTTTTCCTGGAGAATCTGGGGTTAAATATGATAAGACCCACATAGATATAGAAGCAAGAGACCTAGGAAGAGGCAGAAAGACATGCATGCAAAGAGACACACAGAGTAAGGAGAAAACAGGAAACAAACTGAAGCAGAGAGAAGGAAATGGAGAAAAAAAGGAAAGAGAAAGAAAAAGGCTTTAAAAATTGAACAAACAACTAAAGGAAATTAGGAATAGAACCAAGAGTATTTCAGTACAGTTGAAGCCTCTCTAACACTTCTTCATGCCCCAGCAGCAGAAGGGAGGCCTTCTCCTTTGCCCTTGGAAAACTTCTATGTGGATGGTAAGAAGTAACACTAGATGACTAAACCCAAGGAGCTAGGTGCTAAGGGCATAGAGGTGCTATCTTGCCCTGGCCACCAGGACAGTTTACTCACTCCTTAGAGTTAGGGAGATATGATCCTGAACCCAGGTCCTGAAGGAAATAGAGGTGTGACCAAGATGGTCATAGTGGCATAGGAGCCCTTAGGGCTCTGGGACCCAGGCCAGCTTGGCCCCCTAGTGGTTGGTCAATGATTGAATGGGAATGAGGGAGCAAACCACACCATTCAATATAGAGTAATGAACTGCACAAGTAGGAACAAAAGATATTTTTTTTTCTACATGGGGATTGCTTCTCTAATGTAGGGATTATAAAAATAGATTAAATTAGGATTTTTTTTAAGTCTACAAGAAAAGGGATATTAAGATATAAGGTTAGGGTATCAATCTCCTACCCCTAAATGTCCTTAAACATAAACCTTAAATATCTTTGAAGTTAATCGATTCTAATCTTTTCATTTTATGGGTAGCAATGGGTGTACTGGTCTGTGAGGACCAATCTTTGAAATATACCCAAATTGTCTCTTCCTGCTTTCAATGCAATCACACGGAGACTTTGGGAAACTGGTTTCTAGCCATGTGTGACTCAGGGTTTGGTGCTGTGTGATGATGAAAAGTTTTCAAATTCTTTTTGGAGCCAGGAGAACTGATGACTCAGGAGTCACTGATCCAGACCTGAGTGTGTACACAAAAGGGCAGCCCTGCCCATCTTTCACTCTCTTTCCTTTATAGCTACTGGGAAGAAAGGTAGGTAGACTGCTTTGAGCTGGACCTCAGATTGGGGTTGGGGAGGGACATGATTTCTATCTCCTACTGGGCTATGGCAAAGGTGAACACATGCCTACCTCTGTCTCTGTGCTCATTCTTTCCTAACATTAGCTCAACAAGTATTCTGAGGTAGATCTATTCAGGTGGCAATCAGGTCAATTTGGAAGGTCCAAAGTTCCCATCAGAGGTTACACTGGTGATTGGAGCCAGCAGCAGAGGCTGCTACAACTGAGAGCAGTGGCTACAAGACTTGAGACATGACCAAACAACAAATGAATGGGATATACCCAGGCATTGACCTTGTGAGCACTGTGAGATTACAGAGCAGCTATTGAGTGACCCAGCCCAGTAACAGATGTGATTGGGGGGGGGGGGGCACAGAGCCAATGAAGTAGCCAAGTAAGCTCCTTGACCCCTACCAGCAGTGGATTCATCCAAAACACCACACCCAATGTGCATGTACAGCTGAGCTGCCTAGCCAATGGAGAGGTCATATCCTTTGACAAAGCAGTGCTGCTGAGCATCTGAGTGTGCCTTACCCCTCACCAAAGCTATACCCCATGAAAACGTCATTAAAAATTCATTTGGGGAGAAAAAGACATCAGGGCAAGGAGTAGGTAGGTACCCTTTGTGCCTCACTACCATTGTACTCCAAGTTTGAATTCACTCTTCCCTAGGGCTTACAAAGAACTATAGAATTTTAAAAAGTAATACACATGTTAATTATTGTTCTGGCTTTTGCTGTTGTTATTTGATTCTCAGGAACTTTGCCTAGGTAAGTGGAAAATGTGCCCCTAGTCTGGAATGAATGTTTTGAACCAACTCTTCTTGCTTTGCTTTCTCTGGAAATACCTTTCCCAGGAGTCAATTCATTATTTATCAGATGAGAACACACCTATAGAGCTTTATGAATGACAGCACTAAAATTCCAAACCCTCAGGATCACTTCTAGAACATCAAGAGTATCAGTAGTCAGGGCAGAACCAAGATGGCCAAGAAGAAACAGGACTTTCCCATCGCTCTAGCTTCCACATCCCCCAATACATGTAAAAAAAAATGCCTCCAAACAAATTTTAGAGCTACAGAACCCACAAAGTTACAGAGAGAAACAAATCTCCCACTGAAGACAGCCCGGCAGGCCAACAGGAAGGGGCTATTGCACTGAGCTGGGAGCTGACTGTAATACCCCTCAGCCCTGTGGTTCCAGCCCCAAGGCAGTCCTGACCAAGAGCAGCCTGAGCAGACTTCAAGAGAGTGAAGCAACAGCAGCTGTTGCAGTTTCCAGAATTCTCAACCCATAAATGCCAAAGACAAAGTAAAAGGTCAGTGTGGAACTCTGTTTGAACAGGGGTGGACATAAGAGTGTGGTCTGGCACCTGCCCCCAGGGCGAGAAGCTGCAGAGGTGTGGTGGCTGTACCCCATGGCTGTCTCAGGAGCTCCTGGCCAGCAGATCATAGGGGGACCAAGTGACCATTCAGAGGGCAATCACTCTTGCTTTGACCTGCTTGGATCTGGATAGTGATCTTGGGTGGAGGTCCTGGGGTGTGTGGCCAGTGGGCCTGAGCTTGTGGGGGCAGCAGAAACAGCACCCTCCTAATAACTCCTGCAGCTGCAAAAACCCTAGCAATTGGGACAAAGCTCTCTCCATTTTGAAAGCAGATTTCTACTGTGGCAAAGAGTTCAAAAGTCAAGTAACTGACTGGCAACATGAGCAAGCAAAGGAAATGCAATCCTACCATAGATTCCTTTTTCAGGGACAAAAGGGATCAAAATATGGAATGGGAGGAAGACAATGAAGTTAGAACTCCTGCATCAAAAGCTCCCAAGAAAAATATGAACTGATTACAAGCCATGGAGGAGCTCAAGAAGGATTTTGAAAACCAAGTAAGAAAAGTGAATGAAAAATTGGGAAGAGAAATTAGAATAGTGCAAGAAAAGCAAGTCAACAGCCTAACGGAAGAAAATAACACCTCAAAAAATAGACTAACTCAAATGGCAAAAGAGGCCCAAAAAGCCAATGAAGAGGATAATGCCTTAAAAAATCGAATTTGCCAGATGGAAAAAGAATTTCAAAAACTCACTGAAGAGAATAATTCCTTCAAAATTAGATTGAAGCAAATGGAAGCTAATGCTTTATGAGAAATCGAGGTACTACAAAACAGATCCAAACAAATGAAAGAATAGAAGGCAATGTGAAATATCTCATTGGAAAAACCACTGACCTGGAAAATAGATCCAGAAAAGATAATTTTAAAATTATTGGACTACCTGAAAGCCATGATCAAAACCAGAGCCTAGACACCATCTTTCAAGAAATTATCAAGCAAAATTGCCCTGATATTTTAGAGCCAGAGGACAAAATAGAAATTGAAAAAATTCATCCATTGCCTCTTGAAAAAGATCCCAAAAAGAAAACTAGGAATATTATAGCCAAATTCCAGAGTTCCCAGGTCAAGGAGAAAATACTCCAAGCAGTCAGGAAGAAACAATTTGAGTATCGTGGAAACACAATCAGGATAACTCAAGACCTAGCAGCTTCTACATTGAGTGATCGAAGGACTTAGAATATGATATTCTGGAGGTCAAAGGAGCTAGGATTAAAACCAAGAATCACCTACCCAGCAAAACTGAGTATAATGCTTCAGGGGAAAATATGGTCATTCAATGAAATAGAGGATTTTCAAGTATTCTTGATGAAAAAACCAGAGCTGAACAGAACATTTGACTTTCAAATACAAAAAGCAAGAGAAGCATGAGAAGGTAAACAGCGAAAAGAAATCATAAGTAACTTATTAAAGTTGAACTATTTACATTCCTACATGGAAAAACTATAAATGAAACTCAAGACTCTTCTCAGTATGAGGACAATTGAAGGGAATATATATGTGTGTGTGTATATATATATATATATATATATATATATATGTATAGGAGGGTATAGGTGTGTATAATTATATATATGTGAGGGTGTGTATATACATATTCATTTATACATAGAGGGCACAAGACGAGTTGAATATGAAGGGATGATATCTAAAAAATAAAATTAAGAGGTGAGAGAGCAATATATTGGGAGAAGGAGAAAGGGAGAGATAGATTAGGGTAAATTATCTCATATAAAAGAGGCAAGAGAAAGCTGTTACAATGGAGGACAAGGGCGGGAAGGTAAAAGGGAATGGGACAACCTTACTCTCACTGAATTTGGCTTAAGGAGGGAAAAACATACATACTCAATTGGGTATCTTACCCTACAGGAAAATAGGGGAGAAGGGGATAAGAGGGGGGATGATAGAAGGGAGGGCAGGTTGGGGGAGAGGGTAGTTAGAAGCAAGCACTTTTGAAAAAGGACAGGGTCAAAGGAGAAAATAGAGTAAGTGAGGGGCAAGATAGGATGGAGAGAAATATAGTTAGTCTTTCACAATATCCACTATGGAAATGTTTTGCGTAACTACACATGTACAACCTATATTGAATTGCTTATCTTCCCAGTGGGGGTGGGTAAGGAGGGAAGAAGGGAAAAAATCTGGAACTCAAAGTTTTAAAAACAAATGTTTATTTAAAAAAATGTTGTTGCTTTTTTACATGCAACTGGGAAATAAGATATACAGGCACTGGGGTATAGAAATCCATCTTGCCTTATTAGAAAGTTAGGGGGATGATGGGGGAGGATATAAATGAGAATAGATTGGGGAAAGGAGTATTCAGTAGGCTAGCTCTTTTGGGGTGGGGTGTAGGGGAAAGATGGAGGGAAAAATTTGTAACTCAAAATTTTGTGGAAATGAATGTTGAAAACTAAAATTAAATAAATTGAAAAATATATTTAAAAAAAAGAGTATCAGTAGTCAGCAAAACCTCTATGGACCTGACCTATCAATGTGAATGAGATTTGGAGAAGTGGTCTCAATAATTATACTACATTCCTTTGGAAAAACTGAAGCCAAAGGGGAATTGACTTGCCCAATGCTATTATAGGTAATAACAGGGCCAGGATTCAAATTCATATCTCTTGGCTACGTTGTATGATGCTATGCAAACATCTTATCAGTTCTCTAAGAGAGTGAACCATGAGATGGAGACAAGATAACCATCACTTCGTGTTATAGCATGCACCCCCTTCTTGCATCCTTGGAAAGGCCACCCTGATTTACTATAACATGATCCTACCATGTTCAGAATAAAGTCATCATATGTCAGAGCTTGGGGAATCCTTAAAGATCATCTCACCTAACCTTTTTACATTACATGGAAAGGGGAAACTGAAGGACGTTCTGATAGCAAAAGAGACTTATCTAAGGTCACAAAATAAATGGCAAAAGTAAGACTCAAGCTTGTCTTTTAATGTCAAAGACATATTACAAAGTTGCAATTGTCAAAGCAATTTGCTACTGGCTAAGAAATAGAGTGATGGATTAGTGGAATAGATTAGATATACAATACACAGTAGTAAATAACCATAGTAATCTAGTGTTTGATAAACCCAAAGATCCAAGCTTTTGGGACAAAAACTCACTATTTGACAAAAGTTACTGGTAAAATTAGAAAGCTGTTTGATAGAAACTAGGTATAGAACAACATCTCGCCCTGTATACTGCGATAAGGTCAAAATGGGTATGTGACTTATATGTAAAGGGTGATAACATAAGCAAATTAGGGGAACATGGAATATTTTACCTGTCAGATTTGTGGGAAGAACTTATGACCAAACAAGAGATAGAAAGCATCATGGAATGTAAAATGGATAATTTTTATTACATCAAATTAAAAAGTTTTTGTACAAATAAAACCAATGCAGTCAATATTAGATGGAAAACAGGAAACTGGGGAACTATTTTTACAGTAAGTTTCTCTGGTAAGGCTTCATTTCTCAAATATATAGAGAGAACTGAGACAAATTTATAAGAATACAAGTCATTCCCAATTGATAAATGGTCAAAGGATATAGGAATAGGCAGTTTTTAGAAGAAATTGGAGCTATGTATAATCATATAAAACTTCTCTAAATCACTATTGATTGGAGAAATACAAATTAAAACCCTGAGGGACCACCTCATGCCTATCAGATTGGTTAATATGACAGAAAAAGAAATGTTGGGAGTATATGGAAAAATTAGGGTACTAATGCCACTGTTCGTGAAGTTGTGAACTCATCTACTCATTCTGGAAAGCAATTTGGACCTAGCCCCAAAGGGCTATAAAACTGTGCATACCCTTTGACTCAGCAATAATATTACTAGGTCTAACATTACTAGCCCAAAGAGATTTAAAAAAGAAAGAATGAAAAGGACCTATATGTACAAAACTATTAATGGTAGCTCTTTTTGTGGTGGCAAAGAATTGAAAATTGAAGGGATATTTATCAATTGGAGAATGAACAACTTGTGGTGTATTATTGTGATGGAATACTATTGTGCTTAAGAAATGATGAACAGGATGCTTTCAGAAAAATTTGGGAAGACTTACATGAACTGATACAAAATTAAATGAGTAGAAACAGCAGAACATTGTACATAATAGCATCAATATTGTACAACGGTCAACCGTGAATGATTTAGCTTTTAAGAGCAATATAGTGATTCAAGACAATTCTAAAGGACTTATGATGAAAAATGCCATGCATCTCCAAGGAAAGAACTAATGGATTAGGAACACAGATTTAAACATACTTTAAAAATTTTCTTTATTATTTGTGTTTTATTGGTCTGCATTTTCTTTTGCAACATGGTTAATAAGAAAATGTTTTGTATGACTGCACATGTCTAATCTATATCAAGTTGCTTTCTCAAGGAGGTAGGGAGGAGAAGAAAGAAAAGGATTTGCAACTCAAAATTTAAAAAAAAATGTATATTTAAAAAATTTGGTTTACATACAATAGAGAAAAAGTGAAATAAAAATGAAATGTATAAAACTCCATCAAAGTCAGTGTTCTTCCCACCATACAACATTGTCTATAAGTCAGCTAGGTGGCATGTTGAACAGTGTTGGACTCGGGGTCTGGAAGGCCTGAGACTGAATCTTGCTTCTGACAATCTGTGTGGCCCTGGGTGAATCACTTAAATCACATTGAGTCTCAGTTTTCTTATCTGCAAAGTGGGGATAAGAACAATGGCTTCTTGGTGTTGTGCAGTTCAAAAGAAATAATACATTCAAAGTGCTTTGTAATCCTTAATGCATTAGTAAATGGTAGTTAGCATTATTCCTTCATAGTCTTTTAGCAATTGAGTGGGGTTTTTGTTAACATCAAAAGCAAAAAGTTAATGACTAATAATTCACAGCTTATATAAAACATCCAGCAACATATTATTTTAAATCACTATATATAATAGGTATATATTCATATATGTATGTATACATGCATAAACACATTTACATATATACTCAAATTGCAAAATCTTATTGTAGTATTCAGCTTTAATAATAGTTAACTATATAAAACCTTTGGTCTCTCTTTCTCTCTCTCTCTCTCTCTCTCCCTCTTTCTCTCTTTGTCTCTCTCCCTCTCTCTCTCTCTCTCTGTCTCTGTGTGTGTGTCTCTCTGTATATATACATATATATAAATATATACCATACATGTGTATACACACAGATATACTATATGTACACATGTATATGCATTATATATAGATTGCACATGTATCTGTGTGTGTGCGCGCAGATAGATGGAGAAATAGAGAAAGTTAAGACAGAGATAGAGAAAGATCGAAAGAGAGATGGATAGGTATTGTGATACTGACAAACACTGGAACTTGTTCCTCGCCATCCCTTTCCAAAGTCTGGGCTATTTAAAGGAAATCAGAGGTCAAAATACTGGGCTGCATCACTGTTCTTCTGTACTTCAGTGTGCTCATCTGTGAACTACAAAGACTAAACTAAAGAATACACTAGGGGCCCTCCTCTGTTTGCTCTGAGACCACGCTTCTAGATTGTGGTAATAGGTGCCTGGACATCCCCACAGGACTGTGAGATTATGGTGCATCCACATCTACAGTTACCTGCTGCTATCAAAAGAACCCAGAGGGACTTTGGAAAGAACAGAGCAGCTCCTTGGTATTAGTGGGAGGGCTTGGAGCTTCATGGGTTCCCCCAGCCCAAGGAGAGAGGCAGAAATCTAAGCACCCAATAAATAGATCATCAGATCATAGACACAAAGCTGGAGGAGTCAGCCAATTAACAAGCATTTATTAAGTACTTACCAGTGTCCTGGCCAGATACTGCATCAAATGTTGGTACAAATAAAGGCAAAAATGTGGTCTCTATCTTCAAGGAGCTCACATTGTAAGAGGGAAAAAAACATGCAAGCAACTATGTACCTATGAGATATAGTCTAAGTGAAGATACACACATGTGAGTGTGCATGTATACATATGAATAAAACATTGTTAGATTATATATGATGCATATATGTGTATTATACATAATTAGATGTTATATAATTATATATTTATTGTATCATGTATACATAGGAATAAAACATTGTTAGATTATATATGATGCATATATGTGTGTTATACATAATTAAATGTTATATAATTATATATTTTATATGTGTCATGTATACATGTTTATATGTATATATAGAGAGAGACAGACAGAGAGACAAAGAGAGAGAGAGAGAGACAGAGAGACAGAGAGACAGAGAGATAGAGAGAGACAGAGAGAAAGAGACAGAGAGAGACAGAGAGAAAGAGACAGAGAGAAAGAGACAGAGAGACGGAGATAGAGAAGCACTAGCAGTAGGGGGTTTGTGGAGACTTAGAAGTCTGTTATCTAGCCTAACTCCTTTACTTCCCAGATGAGAGAGCTGACGTCCAGAGAACTGTTCAAGGTCACAGGGTTAGAAGGCGGGGGGGACAGAGCTGGGATCTGAATTCAGATATGGTGACTTCAAATTTAAGTTTTTTTCTATTGCTTCTGTGGGAAGGGGATGGCCTCAGTGGTCCTTTTCACTCATTGCTGCCTTCTCTGTGTAGGAATACATCTGGTCTAACTCCAAGGGGGTGGGTTCTGGCCAGCTCATGAATGCAGGAAATCAGCAATGTCCCCCAAATCCTGCCAGGCCCTAAGTTCCCTGGGGAAGCTAGGCTGGTACTGACTATACACCAATCTCAGAAAGCTGTAGAAATGAGCAAACAGGAGCCTCTGCGCTGTCAGGGGCAGATATGAATCCCTTTGTAGATGGAAAAGTACGAGAGGGGAAGAAAATGGGCATAGGGAAGTGGTCTGCTTTCTCCCAAATAATGGGATTATGGAATTGTAGATCTCATCAGAAGGGCCTACAGAGTTCTTCTAGTCCCACTCCTTCCTTTTATAGGAAATCGAGGCACAGAAAAGAGAAAGATATAGCAGCAGAGTGAGGATTTGAATCCAGGCCTTCTAACACCAAACCCAAGGCCCTTTCCATAATGCCATATTCCCATAGTCAAGTCACTTAGACTCTCTTGGGTCTCAGTTTCCTCAAATGAAAAATGGGTAGAATAATACTTAAAACACTTAGCTCATAGGCTTGCTGTAGGGGAAGTGTTTTGTAAACCTTAAAGCATTTTTGGAGGCAGGATCAATTTGCTGTCCTCCCCCCTCCACCTGGTCCAGATGTAGATGTTCATGTTATGACTAGAACCAGATTTCTAGGCTGACCTTCCAGGCTCTACCCCACAGCAAACTCTGAAGGGACCCCCAGGGCCGTGGGAAGGGCGTAGTCTTTTGTAAGCTGTCTGGGAGGCAAAGGAAAAGCTTGCCTTACCCCTTCCTTGGGAAGGGACTGTTGGGTTGGCAGGAAGAACTGAGCCCAGATGTCCTTCTCCTCCCCTAAGCATACTACTACATTATTTATACTAAGTAATAGAATAGACGCTGGGTATCCATATCAGCCTGGCCAGACCCTTTTAGTGGTTCTTGGCTATGGTGTTACCCATCTCTCCTCTGATATAAAGAAAACAATGGTGCATCTGCAGCCATGATGTGGCCTGAGGAGAGTAACTGACATAGAGACAAGTTGGTGCTGCTATGGGCATTCCTTAATCCCCAAACCATGGGCAGTTATCCAGACAGGGGCGATCCAGCAGGCCAGAGACTAGAGAGTTCTATAAAGCTCCCTTGGAGTAGATTTGGGGTTGTATGATGGCGGTAGGAGATTCTGGACCTGTGATTTCATCAATGTAGGGAGGTCCTGGTTGGGTCATTCCCTGTAGCTCTGAGAAATGCAATTCCTCTCTCAGAGGAATTCTCTAGTACAGAATTTCATGGAGTATTTTGAGGTTAAGTGAATTGCTCTAGGTCACACAGTTAGTAAGTACAGAAAAGAACTAGGCTGTACTTAAGCCAGGTCATTTCTATCTCCCAGGCCATTTTGTCTCTCTTGGATCATGTTAGCCATTCTTAATAAAAACTGGTGTTTACATAGAATATTATAGTTTGCAAAGTGCTTTACGTACAATTATCTTATTTCAGCCTGACAGCAACCCCTGTGAGGTAGGCATTATTATCTTTATTTTGCAGATGAGAAAAGTGATGCTTATTTAGAGTTGGAATTCAAATCCAGGTCTTAAAAAGAATCAGAGCACTTTAAAAAGTTATATAAATGTCAGTTATTATTACCTTATTCTCATTTTTTTCAGTGGAGTTTAGATAGAAATGGTCCTAGGACAAGTCATTCTCCTACGATTATGTATTTTTTAATAGACTATTATACAAGTGGAAAAAATGATTGCTTTTTTAAAGGTATTAGGATGTTTAATTTATCTTTAATTTAATTAATCTTATTATATATAATATTTGATATATTATTTGGTATAATATATAATAATATTAATTACTAATACTATATTATTTTATTATATTAATAATATTTATATAATATACAATGTCATGATATGTGAGCTCATCTGAAGCTTATTTTATATCATATGATACGATCTGATATTTTATGTGACATGACATGATATTATATAGGAGTTCATCTTAAGCTTATTATATATAATATCTAATATCTGATCTGAACCAATAGAATACTATGAGATATTATATATGGCACAACATAATATAATATGAAGATATAATGTTATAATAATTATTGTAAACCATAAGATTGAGAGCTGACAAGATTCTTAGAGACCATATAAATCAGAGGTTCTTAACCTGGGGTCCATAGACCCCTCCCCAAGGAGTCTACGGATAGATTTCAAGGGGTTCACAAATTTAGATAGAAAAACAACTTTATTTTCATTAATCTTTGGAATCCTTTGTCAATGTTATGAATTTTATTCTGTGCATTTAAAAACATCCTTCTGAGGGGGTCCATAGGCTTCATCAGATTGCCACAGTGGTCTAGGACCCAAAAAGGTAAAGAACTTGTGATTGAAGTCAAACCCAATCATTTTGCAGAGGAGGAAACTGAGGTCCAAGGAGGAAATAACTGGTTCAGAATCAGTTTAATTGGTGGTAAAATTGGAACTAGAACCCACATCTCCTATTGTACTCCTTATCTGGCAGTTTTTTTTTTCATGACTTCATACTTAACTGACACCTTGGAAGCTGACTTTCAACTTTCTCCATGGGAGTGAAGGGGACAAATGTGGGAGGAAAGGTCTTCTAGTGTTTTCCAGGAACAGCAGCATTGCCACGTACCAGTCAAATCATCGTCCAAAGTCTGGTCATTGAAGAGTCCAGGACATGTGTCGATAAGAAATGTGAGAGAAACAAACATACATCTAAGGGACCCATGTAGAACCGGCTCCCCAACTGCCTTGGACTCTGAGCTAAGCAGATAAATAGGGTTTGTCCCAAGCCTTGAAGGAATGTCTTCTCTTTCTTTAAGGAAGTGAGTGAGTGACTCAGAAGGGGCCCCTGGCCTTGAGGTCTAGGTAAATAAGAGAGCCTTCTCCCACTCAGAACACACCCCAGAACTTGGTTATTAGGGCCTTCTAACCAGTTGCCACATTGGGACATTGAATCTCATCACTTTTCAACAATTTCAGTCACAGTAGGGGATTTTTAATCTGGAGTTTATAAACTTGTTTAACCCCCCCTCCTCCTCTGCCCTGCCCATCCACATTCACCTACATCTATATCCACACCCATATCCATATCTATATCAATATCTGTATCTATAGCTATATCTATTTATTTTATTGCTATAGAAGCATATAGAATATTGATATGTATAATGTGAGTATATGTACATATACACATATATTTGTAGTTGCTCAGTCTTTCAGTGGTGTCCAATTCTTTGTGCATGCCAATACTGTCCGTGGGGTTTTCTTGGCAAAGATCCTAGAGTTGGGGGCAGCCAGGTAGCACAGTGAGTAAGAGCACCGGCTCCAGTGTAGGGATGACCAGGGATCGAATCTGGGCTCAGACACTTAGCACCCACCCAGAAACACCTGGCCATGTAACCTTGAGCAAGTTACTTAACCCCGATTGCTTAGGGGTGGCCAGGTGGCACAGCGAGTAAGAGCACCGGCCCCAGTGTCGGGATGACATGGAGATCAAGTCCCGGGCTCAGATACTCAGCACCACACCCAGAAATAACTGACCGTGTAACCTTGAGCAAGTTACTTAACCCTGATTGCTTAAAAAACAAAAGATCCTAGAGTTGTTTGCCATTTCCTTCTCTAGTAAATTAAGGCAAACAGAGGTTAAGTGACTTGACCAAGGTCATAAAGCTAGTGAGTGTCTAAAGTTGGATTTGCACTCAGGTCTTCTTGATTCCAGGGCCACTGAGCCACATACATACATACACACACATACATACATACATACGAATGTATGTATCTATGCACACATATAGATATAGATGGATGGATAGATGCACCTCCAAGTCATTGGTTCCCTTTGTAATCTATTTGATAGATTTAAGCACATTCTGAGAAGGGGGTCAGTATAAAAGTTAAGAACTCCTGCCTTCTAGAATCCTATAAATGTACTAGTAGTGTTACTTCCTCTTGTCTCCCATACTCCGCTGATGTCTTCCCCTAGTCCTTGCTGTTGCCCTGGAGGATCCCAGTGTTCTCAAAGACTATTCCAATGGAATGTCAACTACAGCAACACCCACCAAGCTGGCAAAATTTCAAGTATGAACCTGGCAATAGACTATGTATTTATTACCTCAGGGCCAGACTGGCTAAGTTCAGAAACACCCATTGCCAGAGGGTTGCCTCACCAGGCAACTGGTAAGTGGTGGATGGAGCTGAGTAAAACTGACTCCAGACACTAACTAGCTGTGTGACCCTGGGCAAGTCACTTAACTCTGGTTGCCTCAGTCTTCTCATCTAGAAAATGGGGGTAACAATAGCTCCAACCACATAGAGTTGTAAGGATCAAACGAGATAGTAATTGTAAAGTGTTTAGCACACAGTATGTACTTAACAAATGCTTGCTCCCTACCCCCTCCATCACACCCTTCTCCATATGAAGACCATCTGTTAAGGTATGTAGGAGGGCAGCAATCTGCAGGCTTCTTTTGAAATCTCCTTTTTCCAGACCTAAATCAGGTGCCAATTCCTCTATCCTCCCCCCAACTCAGGTGAAAGTTGTTTCTCCTTCCTAAAATTCTAGCCTCTTGCCTGGACTTCTTTACACTGCTGCCCCCTTTCCCTCATTTCAGAGTTATTTGTGGTTCTATTCTTTTGATTACAAGCCTCTTCTGGGTGAGGCCTTTGCTGTGTGGCACGGTGGTCAGGGCCCAGAACTTGGCATCAGGAAGATCTGGGTTTGAATTCCATCTCAGACACTTACTGGTTGTAATGACACTGGGCAAATGGTTTTGGTACGCTGAGCCTCAGTTTCCTCATCTGTAAAATGGGGATAATATAGCACCTACCTCCCAGGGATGTTATGAAGATTAAATGCCACTATGTTTGTAAAGTGCTTTGTAAATGCCATAATGTTTGTAAAGTGACTACTAGCTAGCTAGCTAGCTAGGTAGTAGTAGTAGTAGTAGTAGTAGTAGTAGTAGTAGCAGTAGAAGTATTGCATAGCTGTGTTTTATTTCCTCTATTAATTTGTGAGCTTCTTAAGGGCAGGGGTAGGGTGGACTGGAGACATGATTCTTCTTCTTTCCTTCCTTCCTTTTCTCCCTTTCTTTTTCTTCTTCCTTTTTCCCTTTCCTTTCCTTTCCTTTCCTTTCCTTTCCTTTCCTTTCCTTTCC
>NW_027185771.1:34821055-34822446 GCF_028583685.1 Petaurus breviceps papuanus
TTTCCTTTCCTTTCCTTTCCTTTCCTTTCCTTTCCTTTCCTTTCCTTCCCTTCCCTTTCCTTTCCTCCCTTTCTCTCTCTTTCTTCTCTTTTTCTGTTTTATTTCTTTCTTTCTCTCTTACTTTTCTTTCTTTCTTTTCTTTTTCTTCCTTCTTCCTTTCCTTCTCTCTTCCTTCCTTTTCTTTCTTCTTTTCCTTCTCTCTTTCCATATGAAGACCATCTGTTAAGGTATGTAGGAGGGCAGCAATCTGCAGGCTTCTTTTGAAATCTCCTTTTTCCAGACCTAAATCAGGTGCCAATTCCTCTATCCTCCCCCCAACTCAGGTGAAAGTTGTTCTTTCCTCCTTTCCCTCTTCTTTCCTTCCTTCCTTCGTTCCTTCATTCCTTCCTTCCTCCCTCCCTCCTTTCCTCCCTCCTTCCCTCCTTCCTCCCTTCCTCCCTCCCTCCCTTCCTTCCTTCCTTCCTTCCTTCCTTCCTTCCTTCCTTCCTTCCTTCCTCTTTTAGTACAGTTCCTGACACATAGTAAGTGCTTGATCCATGTTTGGTGACTTATTCTGGTGGTGGGAGAGATGAGGAGGGAGTATAGATAGGAATTCTGTACAATCGCTGTGCAGAAACTTAAGCACCTTGGGGGAGGATTTTTAGCTGAGCCCAGGCATCCTCCATGGAGCAAGTCCCAGAGTTACTTATCCAGAGCCAGTGCCTCCTGTCTTTCACTTTCAAAAGAACCCAGTGAGTTTGTCTCTCTGCTCAGACTCATCAGCACCAGAAGCACTCACACGGTTGTACCCGCCTGCCATCCAGTTGCTGGGGTGACAATGGCCCCGGATCAGGGCCCTGACTTTGCAGGGCAGCAGCCTTTTCATTGGGGTTCTGTGCTCTGGTCCTCTTGTCCATGGCCCCAGACTCAGGCTCTCACTGCTTCAAGGATCCTTTCTTCTTCCCTCCCTGCTTCACTTGGCCGTGCTCCTCAGCTTTTACTGACTGACTTTCTTCTCCCTGGCTAACAGACCAGGTCACTTTCTCCTTCCTACTCCTAGGCTCAGGCAGAATTTCCCTGTCTTAACTGAAAATGGGACAACACTAGAATCTCAACACATCTTAGACAAGAAAACGGATCCATTTTTTTTTTTGCCCGAGCTTTTGCTCTTTTAATTCAATTCCGCTGAATATATTTCAAACCAGTCTAATTCAGTCTAATCCAACAAACCTTTATTAAGCAAACACTAGCTGTATGCTGAGAGCCCTGTGCGAGGTGCTCAGGAGACACCCAAAGTTCGGACAAATAAGACTCGGTCAGTGTCTGTCCTCTGGTCTATCCTGTTTGCGTTAGCAGAGAGAGGTGAGAGGTGGGCTGGATTCAGCTGGAAATAGTGGAGCCAAGAGTGGGGT
>NW_027185771.1:34822456-34915964 GCF_028583685.1 Petaurus breviceps papuanus
TGGTGATATAAAGAAAGACATAAACATATTCCTGCCCCCAAGCAGCTAACATTTTAATGAGGGAGACTGCAAATAACCTGGTGCATACAAGATATATTCGCTGTAAATTGGAGGTAATTTGGGGGGGGGGGGAGAACTGGGGGTTTGTTGATTTGTGGGTGTGTGTGTGTGGGTGGGTGTGTGTGTATGTGGGGGGCAGGGATGGGATTTGGAAAAGGCCTCTTACTGAAGCTGGGAATTGAGCTGTCTTTTTTTTTTTTTCCTCCTTTGGAGGCAAGCAGGATTAAGTGACTTGCCCAGGGTCACACAACTAGTGCATGTCTGAAGCCAGAGATGAGTCTTAAAAGAAGCCAGGAGATGGAAATGAGGAGAGTGAGAACCTGCAGAGGGTGTGGGAGATTAGATGAAGCTGGTAAAGCCTAGTTTTGTGATGGCATAGTGGGTAGGGCTTGGGTGGAGCCAAGATAAAGTCAGCAGTCTCACATATGTGCAATTCCTATTTACATTTTAGGAGTATGTGACAGTAGAAAGATTGCTAGGCCTGGAGACAAGAGAGAACCTTCTGTAAAATGAGGGGGCTGGATCTGATAGCCTTAAAGATTTTTTCTAACTTTAATCTTTTGATCCTGAGCTTGACACTTATTAGCTGTGTGATCCTAGTCAAGTCATTTACCATCCCCAAACCTTAGTTTCATCATCTGTCAAATGAGGAAAATAAACCTCATAGTCCTTCCCTACAATCTCTGCAAAGAGTAATACAAAAATTAGACATTCTTATAGAATAGAGGAATGGTCCTGTATTAGATAAGAAGTCATCATTCTTAGAGTCAGGAAGATCTGGTTCATGCCTTACCTCTAACACATACTGGCTACGTGACCCTGGACAAGTTATTCAATCTCTCCAGTAACCCTGGCAGCCCCCTAGGATTGTAAATTTTTTAATTTATGGAATAAAGTATTTCCTTGGCTGAGTACTAAGATTATAAATTGAAGAGAAGATATTGGTATGCACTGACTGAAGGAATTTCCTCACTAGGATTTCCTTCTCTCAGGGAAATCTCAGATTAAATTTTACCCATCTCAATGTTATAGAATGTAGTCAGAGGGAATTGAGATCATTCATTCAGCTGAACACCCTTGGATTGTGGAGAGAGAACACAAGGTTTGGAAAGAGTAAATAATTTGGGTCATACAGCTAGGAAATGAAGATTTTTAGCACGGTGCCTGGCAGACAGTAGGTGCTTAATAAGTGTTTACTGACTAACAAATGCCTCTTGATTGATTGATTTGTATCCTTCAGTGTGAAGGACAGAGCTTGGCATATAATATTTTAAAAAATGTCTGGTGAGTTTAATTGATTACACAAAGCATAGTCTGGGAAATACTAACAGAGACACTCTCCAATGGTCTTCACTAGCTCTGCTTTTTCTACAAGTGTAAAATCTACAAACCTACTTCCTGCTCTGGTGTTAGTTGGCAGAGAACAAGCCTCCTGGGCAAGCCAACCCAGCTGCACTGCTCTAGGGCAACAGAGATGAAAGCCGAAAACCCATTGGTGGTAGGCATGTACCAGGGAGTTGGGGATTGTGATGCACCAAAACTTTCCCAAGCTGGCTGAGCCCATTCTGAGCATGTGCTAATGTGAGACCCTGGCACTGGGGATGATGCTGGCCTGGCAGCGCTATTCTTCACACAGAACATTAAGCCAAG
Organism: Petaurus breviceps papuanus; assembly: GCF_028583685.1. NCBI lineage: Eukaryota > Metazoa > Chordata > Mammalia > Diprotodontia > Petauridae > Petaurus > Petaurus breviceps. Next base: position 34,824,167 of record NW_027185771.1, read on the forward strand.
GTCCTGCACACTCTTGAACATTAAACATCCCATGATACCCATGAAGAAGAGCTACGGGTTTTATTAACCTCAGTGTCCTGGACACATTGCACCAAGAAAGTCATCATTAACCTACCTCTAGACTGGAGGCGGGGGCCTCCTTCCCGTCTCCGCTCCGAGAGCACCTACCTTAAGAAACGCCTTCAATAATTTACAGAAACTACCAAAATGTGACTATAAAGGATATAACTTCACCTCAAGGATGGCTATCCATAAAGATTTCGCGATAGTAAAAATTGTGCTTTGTTCTATTACAAGGCTTTTGAAAGTTTATATGGATCTTTCTATGTTACTCTTCATAGGGAGAAAAGGCCTCAATTCCTTCAGTGAGGGATAAGGGGGGGAGGGAAAACAGAGTTTATTTACTCCTTAACTCACAGGTAAGGTGGAATCCATTGGCTATGGTTCCTTTTATACTTAGAACTCCCACTGGAGAACTTCAAAATACATCCTAACCCTAACTTTTTCTGTTTTCCCCCCTCCTTGAAAGATTTCTTTTTTTTTTTTTCTTCTTCCCTAGACACCACCCAAAAATCATTTTACAAATGGAAGGAAAAGTGAGATTTTCAACTGTTCACTTTGGGAATCAGTCCAACAAAATAGAAAGGTTATCAGGTTTGGAGCATACGGGTTCTTGGGTTGCAACTTGGGTTCCAGCTCTGCCTGTGTGACCTTGGACAAGTCACTTCATTTATTTGGACCTCTGTTTCCTCATCTATAAAATGAGAGGTTTGGACTAAATCCAGGTTTGCCTTGCCACAGATCACATGTGAGTATCACTGGTGTTCCTTTGGGCAATACCTATGGGCCATTCTCATGTCTTTTGAAATGCTTTTAATTTGAGGCTGTTATACTGGCTTCCAGTCAGCTGCATCATTCCCCTAATGGGGCAAAGTTATTTGGGAGGTGCCCAGGCAGCAAGGTGAGGGTACTGAATACAAGGAAAAGGATTCTGAATTGAATTGCCTCGCACGAATCTTTTCCTATGTGTTTATGAATCCAGAGGCAGCAGAAATAAACAGAAGACTGATTAAGTGACCCTGCTTGGATTTTCCAACAAAAGAAAAAAACAATCCAGCCCTGGTTCTACTGAGTTGGCACTCTGTGGTGGAAAAGACAGCCTTGGCAAGGGCAGTCATGTCACTAATGTGGAAAAGGGATCAAGTGATTGATTGTGTTTGGAATAATAAGAGTTGCCTTTATTTCCAGAGAAGTGTGAAGAACACTGGGTTTGGAATCAGAGGACCTGGGTTGACATCCTGGTTCTGCTGTGTCCTACCTGCGGGGGAGCCATTGCCCTACTCTGGGACTCAACTTCCTCATCTGTAAAATGAAGAAGTAAGCCAAGCCTAAGGTCCTTTTTTGTTCTAAATTCTATGACCATCATAAGGGGAAATTTCAACTCTTCTGTCCTCATCACATATGCTCAGAAAATTATCCGTGAAAAGACCTGAGACCCTGTGGATTGCTTCTAAAGCTTATATGGCCTCCTCAACCATTTCAGCTTGTTCTATAAACTGAATGCAAAATCTTTTGGATGCGGTACCTCTGCTTCTGCCCCCAAACTCCTAGACAGAATGGTATTGTGGGTAGAACCTTGAATGCAATGTTAGATGTGAGTTCATATCCTGGTTCCCATATTTCTTAGCTATGTGACCCTGAAAGTCAATTCTTTCTAAGACTAAGCTTCTTCCCTTTCAAAATGAGGCTCACAATATTCCTACATCATGATAATATATCATAATAATATTCCTATGGTTATAATTTTCATACATCACAGGTTTTTTGTGAGGAAAGTGCTTTGCAAATCTGGAAGTATTATAGAAATGTGAATAGTTATTTATTACTTACTTATATGGCCCCAGAGCTGACCCTTAAATGCTAGGGAAAGACATTGACTTTATAAGAAAGAACAATACCCCTGGGTACATGCACGGAGTTCTGTGGGGCTAGGTCTCTCACAAATTATGACAGAAGCCCAGAATGCCAATGTGTATACCTCAGAGACCATTAGTTCAACTTATGGTCACAAAGCATCAAAACTGGGGCAAGGGCCTGGAACAGGGAAATAACCAGGCTGACCCTCAAAGGGTCTGAATTTGCTATGAAGAGGAACAAGACCACCCCAAAGTCAGTTTTGCCCTATTCATCATGTGGTATTAGTTCTATATTGCAAAATGAATCCATTTTCCATTTTGCTTCATGGTTTCATACTCTCTAGTCCTACCACAAAAGACAGAAGCATGTTTTCACATGCCTTGGCCCAGAGCTCCATTCCCCTTTCTCCTCCTCAGCCCAAATAGCTTCTCTCCCACCCCATCTCCTCATTATCCTGTATGCTATAGAGTTGTTCTCCTTTTGATGATAATATATTTTGATCCAAATCTGTGATCTCATTGAGTGTAGAGAATCTTCAGTGAGAAAGCTCGTTCCATTAATGCAACTTAATGATTTAGAGAATTGTCAAAGGACAAGGAGAGACGAAAGAGACTTGCCCAGAGTCAGTATGTCTAAGAGGTAAAACTTGAACCCAGGTCTTTATGACTCCAAGGCCAGTTCTTGATCCATTAAATCTCAGTACTTCTCATGTAACAGGAATAATGACAAGAAACTGACACTTTTACAGCCTTAAAATTTACAAGCTTTTCTTACTAACCCTCTCAGCTAGTAGTCAGATGACAAACTAGCTGTAAAACATTTAGCACAATGCCTGTACACAGTAGGTGCTTAATAAATACTTATTCTTTCCCTCCCTTTCTTTCTCTAGAAGTGTAAGCATGATTGTCTTCATTTTATAGATGTGGAAATGGAGACTCTCTAGGAAAGGGAAACACAGAGCTTGTAATTCTCAGAGACTGAATCTGAACCCAGGTCTCCTCATGTCAAGTTCAGTGTTATTTCTGCTATATTGGTTGACTCTCTGCAGGGAATAGGTACTCTCTAGATATTTGTAGAGGAGAATAGAATAGAAAGGAATAGAATGGAATGGAATGGAACATGGTACTAACTTGTATTGGAGATGGATTTTTGTCTATACTCTCCTCCCTCAATCAACTAATCAATTCTGTGATTTACATCAAACCTAAGGGTAATCATCTCAACATTATACAAAGTACCTAATTAGGCTCAATTTTTAATTCAGTTCAGTAGGCTGACCCAAATGTTCTAGCACACCAGGATATTCTGAAAACAGTGCTAGACCTTGAGCACACATGGGAAAATGACTTGGGGGGCCTCCAGGTGGTGCAGTGAGTAATAGCGCAGGCCCCAGAGTCAGGAGACCCGGGATCAGTTCCGGCCTCAGACACTTCACACCCACACAAAATAACTGGCTGTGTAACCTTTGGCAAGTTACTTAACCCCAATTGCTTAAAAAAAAAAAGAAAAATGAAAGTGACTTGGGGTATTCTGAAATGGACCTGGAGCAGCTCTCTGGGGTCAAGTGGTGAAATCAAATTAGGAAACACCTGCATGAGATGCAGGATTATTTCTCAGAACAGATGAGCCTTAGCTTGGTGATGAATATGAAAACAGTATCAGCAGTGGATAATGACAAGTATTTTGGGGAAACTCATGGCCTCAGTGTCGTCTAGATTGGGCTCTCAAGCTGACTTGGCCATTTGGATGAGTTCTCTCCATCCATCCTGGTTATGATCCCTCCTCCAACATTGCTGCTAGAATGTTCTGCTTAAACTCAAGACTGACCATGACACTTCTATGGTCAAAAGCATGCATTTAGCAGCCCCCAAGGAAACTCCCAAGCTTGGCTTTGAAAGCCCATTGCAAGCTGATTCCAGTCTGCCTTTACAGGATTGGTCGAGATCACTCCCCTTCACAACCTCTACGTCCTAGTCCCACTTGTGACTTCTCAAACTGAATGTTCCACTTTTTAATTCTCTTCCAGCTCTAAATCTACAATTCCATGAAATAACTCTCCAAGTAAGATATTGGGTTCCTTGAGGAAAAGGGTGACTTTTGCTTTGTCATTTTGTCTCCACCCCCCCAGTCCAGTGCCTTGCATTTATTTGGCATAAATAAATGCTTGATAGGTTTCATTAGGCTGGAATGGATTGGATTGGCTCTCCCCCTTCCTGCAGTAGGCATTTTTTTCTCCCCCTGGTCATAAGATAAAGGGACAGGTGATTAGCTTGACAGTTCTAGCAGACTTTTTAGAGCTAGGGGAGACCTTTGAGATCATCTTATTTAATAGATGAGGAAACTGAGGCTTACTGAGGGCATATGAGTCTCCTATGGTTGCAAAGAGGGTGAAGGGCAGGTCTTATGACTCCCTATCCCTACTGCTCTCCCCACAATATCTTGGAGCCAGCAGCTCTCATACATTTCCTCCATTCACTGGAGACATGTAGCACTGTAACCATTATCAAGATCAGCACGTGTCAGAATCGAGGCAGGATCTCCTTATGGCTCCCTGAAAAGACTCAGCAACTATGGATAAACTGTAAGTTGTTAGAAGAAATTCCTATAGTATTGACAGCCACTAAGTAACTGCTCTATTGTCTGGAAGGCACTCAGGGACCCGAGACATACCCGTCTCTCTGGTTGTCAAAAGACCTTGCTGATGCTCAAAGAACGGTGCTTCCAGGAGGGACAACACAATGACCCAGTGCTGGGTCCAAGCCCCTCAGCATCTCTTCTAGTGACCTCAGTTGGAAGCTGTTGTGTTTAGAGAGATGGCAGTGGAGAGTGTGCAGAATGAGAGTGGAGACTTCCCACTTTCCTTTGCTCTGGACACTGCATTCTAGGAAGGACACTAACAAGTTGGATTGTGTACAGATTAGGGCAGCCAGGATGGTGAGAGAGGACCAGTGACCAGGTCCTGGTAAGTTCCAACTTCTTTGTGCCTTAGGCAACTTTGGAAGCGGGGTGGAAGGGAATGTACAAACATTTATTAAGCACCACTGTGTTCCAGACACTGTGCTAAGTGCTTTACAAATATGAATTAATACTAATTTAATTTAATTAATATTAATGAATATTAATAGGTGAAGGAATGAGGTATGCCTAGCTTAGAAATGAGAAGACATGGTTTCTGCCTTCAAGTTGTTTCTTTTTTTAATATTTTTTTTTAGGGCTGTCACAGGGGAAGAAGAATCAGGCTTGTTTTGCTTGGTAACAGTGGAGAGAACTAGGAGTCGCAGGGGGAAGCTGCAGAGAGGCCAGTTTGGGCTGGATATAAAGGAACACTTCCCAATAAGAGTTGTACAATAATAGAAAGGGCTGCCTCATGAGGTACTGAGTTCCCCATCACTATAAGGCTTCAAGCCAAGGCCAGATGACCACTTGGAAGGGATCTTATTGTGGGCATTTAATTACTGGTTGGGATGCTATATTAGGGGATCGCTCAGGTCCTTTCCCATTCTGGGATTCTCTGACAAGAAGTTAGTCCCAAAGAGAGTCAGTTAGGAAGCATTTATCAAGCACCTACTATGTGCTGGGCTGTGTTAAGTACTAGAGATGCAAAGAAAGGCAAAAGATGGTCTCTCTTCTCAAGAAGATCGCAGTCTAATGGCAGGGGGTGGGGGAGACAACATGAAATTGCTATATACAAACAAGGCAAGATAAATTGGAGGTGATCAGCAGAGGAAAGGCATTGGCATTAAGGAGGATTGGGAGAGGCTTCTTGAAGAAGGTACAATCAGGAGGAGGAGAGAAGGAGAATTCCAGAAATGGAGGTCATAGAGCTAGGAGATGGAGTGTCTTATGGGAGGGAGAGCAATGAGGGCGATATCTCTGGCTTGAAGAGTACTTGGGGATCCCTAGGTCTGCTCTCCCAAGCCAGGGTTAGTAAGAAACCTTTCTCAAGTACCATGCCAAATACTTAGTCATTTATTCCACTACTTGGGGGCTGGAGAGATTATTGAAATACCTTTTCCTCTGTGCACACGGAGTCAGCCTATGGTTATGGAAACCCTAGGGCCAAAGTTCTCCCTGACCTTGGTATGCTAGGGGTATAGGGGCCCAGAGATCTGGGAATGGAAGGGAAGGACTGCAGGCCCTGTCTTGCCCCAAGACATATGTACTTTTACATACATGAAAGGTGGCATGATAAAATTTATTTATTTATTGATACAGCTAAGCCAGGTCAACAAGTAGTCATTAAATACCTATTATGTGCCATGTAGCAGCTACATGTGCAGGGGATAGAGCACAGGGCTTGGAATCAGGAAAACTCATCATTCTGAGTTCAAATCTGGCCTCAGACATTTATTAACTGTGTGACCCTCAGTAAATCATTAACCTTATTTGCCCCAGCTTCCTCATCTGTAAAATGAACTGGAGAAGGAAATGGCAAACCACTCCAGTATCTTTGCCAAGAAAACCCTAAATGGGGTCACCAAGAGTCAGACAGAACTGAAATGATTGAACAAGAACAATGAAACATGCAACAGGTACTGCGAAGCCCTGGATATAAAAAAAAGGGCTAAAAAGTTTCTGCTTTCAAGGAACTCATAGTTTAATGGGGGACAACATGTAAACAGCTATTTATAAACTAAACACACATATATATATATATGTATGTGCATATATGCCTATATGCATATATATATGACTGGAATTAATCAATAGGAATAGTCTATATAATGGAAAAAGTGCCAAGTCTAATCCTCGTTCTTATACTGCTTTTCTCCATGACTTAGAGTGAATCACTGCTCCCCGGGGGGCCTAAGTTCCCTCCTTTGTAAAGGGAAGGGTTTGGACAAAATGATCACTAAAGTCACTTCTGGCTCTTTCTTTCTGCACATGCCCAGTCGCTGAAAATCACTGTTGTCTCCTGGTGGAGTTGAGGTTGGGCTGGTATGTGGAACACACTACCTATTACCAAAATCCTGTAATTGTCACTAGTTGCCTATGTGACCTTGGCTAAATCACTTAACCTTGCTGAAACCGAATTTCTTCATTTGTAAAACCAAGGAATTTGGAGTGGATAACCCTGAAGGAGTGTGCTGGCTCTAAAACTATAATCCTAAGACCTCTGCCAGTGGTAACAGAATGAGAACAAATGCAGATTCTTGCTTTATTTAGCCTCTTGGGGGATGTGGGTAATTTGGGCTCCCCATCACATAGCAACACCCCAACCTCAATGGTCAGAGGCAGATCTGCCTTTGTCACCACATGCTTTAACCCAAGACGAGTCAAGATGGGAGGATATCTCCTTCCAATATAGGGCCTTCCCTCTGATGGAGTCTGGTTCCCAGATGCCACCATACTACTCAAGTGCAGGGTCATGTACCCTGTGCCTTTGGAGCCAGAGAGAACTTTGTGCTCTTCCCCCATCCTCTCCACCTAGCCACATCCTTCCTATAATTAAAGCTTAGCTTAGTGGATACAGAATGACATCTTTGGAGTCACGAAGACCCAAGTTCAAGCTTAGCCTCTGACATTTAGTGGCATTGTGACTGAAGGTCATTCACTGAAAGTCTAGTACCCTGGGCGATTGTCAGACCCTGAGTTACAGATGAATTGCCCCTCTCAACTGCCACATAGACAACAGCCTACAGCAGGGATGTCAACCTGGGGCTACTAATTTGTATATAAGGATTCCTGTGGACTGCAAATTGACTTGGTTTTTTAATGTCAACTTACCTATGTTTTATTGTATTTTTATTTATTTTGTGAAATATTTCCCAGTCCTATTTTAATCCGGCTCAGGCTGCCCTTGGGAGTGTTCCAGGCTGTGTGTTTGACACCTCTGGTCTGTAGAGCATCCAATACAAAAGAATAACCTAGTGATGGCCCCAGGACCATTTCTACTGGAACTCCATTGAAAAGGATGAGAACAAGATTTCAATAACCTATACTGCTATGATTCTAAGGGTTATACAGTGCCTTCTTCATAACAACTCAGTGTGCTAAGTAGCACAGGTACTGTCATTTCCAATTTACAGATGAGGAAACTGAGGCTTAGAGAAATGCAACGCCAAAGGTCATATAGCAGGCATATATCAGAACCTAGTTTCCAACTCAAGTCCTTAGGCTCCCAAATCCAGGATTCTTCCTATTATACCACCTACAGTAGACTTCCTATTACACAGGGATGTCTGATCAGTCCATGGAGACCAACCTCCAGGTGACTGGATTCTGGAGCGTTCTTCCACAGCCCTTTAGAGTAACCAATCAGTTGGGCAGTGAGGTGGTACAGTGGAAAAAGCAAAGAGCTGTGTGACCCCAGGCAAGTCACCTACTCTCTATTTGTCTCATTTTCCTCTTCTGTTAAATGGGGGTAATAACCACACCTTCCTCCCATGGTTGTGGTGAAGATAAAATGTGGTAACAATTATAAAAAAAAACTTAGCATTAATAACTGGCACACAGTAACAACTATACAAAACAAGCTATTCTTCTTATTATTGTTAATATTACTGTGGGGCAGCTAGGTGATGAAGAGGATAGAGTGCCAGGTCTGGAGTCAGGAAGACTCATCTCCCCAAGTTCAAATCTGGCATCAGACACTTACTGGTTGCGTGACTTGGGGCAAGTCACTTACGGTGTTTGTCTTAGTTTCTTTATCTGCAAAATGAGTTGGAGAAGCAAATGGTAAACCACTCCAGGATCTTTACCTCGAAGACCCCACATGGGGTCATGAAAAGTCAGACACCACCACCACCACCAACATTATTGTTACTATTATTATCAATCCAGTCAGTAGTTATTACTATGTGTCAAGTACTCTGCTAGAAGTTGGCATTATAAATACAAAAGTGAGTTAGGCTTTACCCTCAAGAAGTTTATGTTTTACTAATGTCAGTCATCATCCCTCTCACCATTTGAGGAAAGACCCTTTCACTCGTGAGCAAGCTGAAACTCTCTGCCTCCTGCACAGGAGAAGTAGCAGAGTAGACAGCCTTGATGTCAGCTTCTGTGACAGCTGCCGTGAGCCCAAGAGCTACCACAGGCTGTATCTGATGGCAGTTACAGATATTTTTCATCTCTAATAAATAAAAAGCCACCACAGAGAACATGCCCTGTGACAAGAGGCTGCCAGTTAGCTGCTCTCAGGAGTCTTCCCCCTCTGGGGCTGAATTGGAGAATACAAAGTTTGTGGAGGCGATGCCAAGCCAAGGGGCTTCTGTTCTCCTTACGCAGATGCTAAGCTTCACAACACAGATGGATGTGCTAGGGTTTAATCAGAAAACAGGAATTTCCTGGTGCCCTTATCATGGATCTTAAAGCTCTGTGGGTCCTCAGGAAGACAACTCGTGTCTGCAATATTTTGAGATCAAGAAAATGACTTTTGAGCATGTTTCACAGTCATAGAATGCCAGAGTTGGGAGGCACTGTAGATTGCAGAACATTGTATGTCTGAACTGGGAGGGATGCTAGACAACAGAACATGGATGTCGGATCTGGGAGAGCCCTTAGAATACAGATAGAACACCAATTATATTCAATTCCATTTAATATGGCAACAATTTATTTAGTGGTTACTACATGCAAGATTCTAGAATACAAAGTGCAAAAAGGAAATTGTTGTAGAACAATAGAATGGAAAGGAACTTAGAACATCAAAAACAGAATGTTGGTTAAGAGGGACCCTGGAGTAATATTAGTACTTAGAATTCACATAACATTTTAAAGGACAAATATAGGACACAGAAAGTCAGAACAAAAAGGGACTTTATAAATTATCTAGTCCAATCTCCTCATTTTACATATGGAGAAACTGAGGCCCAGAGATCACCCAGCTAGTAAGGACCACAGTCCCAAATGAAACTTGGGTCTTTTGACACAGTCCATCCTCCTTTTGAACAGCAGCTGACTCCCAATACACCAAGTTTCCTCATGTCCCAAACACTGAACTCTCAACATTCCCCCAGAAGGAGGTCTTTGTTGCTCCTGGAAAAAGGTGAAAGGTTTGGAGAGGAGAGTCCATCCTCCTCTCCTTTCAGCCTAAAAGAGGGCCTTGTGGCACTTTGCAACATTAATAGAACCTAATTCTTTAATGGACTCTGCGTGCATTTCTTTCAGTGGACTGAGGTCTTTAAAAAGCCTGTGGTGAATTACACTGACATAAACCTTTTATAGGAACAATCAAATATCACTTGGTAAAATAATTAGCATAAGAATAGCACAAAGTCAGACTGTCTGATGCATTGTGCCAAATATCGAAATGGCTCCTCCCGGTTCCTCCTTTTTTGTGGGTGAGAGCAATTTTGCTCGTGCTGCTCACAAACCTCGACGTGCACGGCAAATGGCCAAACCTGGCTATTTTGGTGAGACATTTTATTCTCCTCTGCATGGCTGGCCAGGTCTTGCACTGGGCTAATTGCTCTGGATCACATGCTTTGTGTGGTGTGAGGGAGGAGAGACGAGCAGAAAGGAGAGAGAGGGTATTGGGAGAGAAGGGAGAGGGAAGAAGGAGGGAATGGAAAGGGCAAGATGGAGAGGAGAAGGGGAGAGCAGGAAGGCAAAGGAAGGAAAGAATGGAGAGGATGGTGGTAGATGGAGGAGATAGAAAAAACAAAAGAGGGTGGGAAAGAAAGGAGGAAGAGGAAGAAAAGAGAGGATGGTGGGAGAGGAGGGAGAGGGAAGAGAAAGGAGAAAAGGAGAGAAAGTATTGTGAGAGAGGAGGGAGAGAGAATGGTGGGAAAGAAGAAATAAAGGAAGGAAAAGGAAGAGAAAGGAGGGAGGGGAAGGAAGGAGGGAGAGGAAGGAAGGAGGGAGAAGACAGTAGGAGAGAAGGATAAGGAAGAAGTGAGAGAACGGAAAGGACAACAGGGAGAGAAGGGAGGGAGAGAAGGAAAGACAGAGAGGCTAGCTGAAAGGACAGGAGGGAGGATGAGAGGAAAATAAAATACCCAACGCCCCCAGAGTGGGCTCAACCCAGTGCTTGCTCTGTATGCAATCTCTCCAGTACCCCTCCTTGCTCCCTCGTCCCCCACCCCCAACTTCCTGCTTGGGTTTCTAAGCATTTTCTCCTGTTGACCAAGCACCAGGGGCCAGGCTGTGTTTATGCTTGCTGGATAAAAAGCATCATCACAGGAAAGGAGGGTCCCTTTAAGGGCTCTAGATAAGATGAAGTTGAAGCGCTGGGCACAGACTGGGAGAACATTGCTGGGTATGATAAAGAATCAGTGTTTTAGGCTGGAAATGTGTAAGCCTTTGAAATGGTAAATAACAGGGTTCCTCTGCAAAGGCCTTGCCCTACGGAGAATTATTCCAAAGCCCTGGGTGTTATTTACATTCCATGTGTGCATGTGTGTATAGCCGCTCAAGATAGATAATAAAGAGGTTTAACAAAAGAAATGTCTCTTGCCAGTGAAGGACGGCTGGGCCTGGGGAAAACAACAGTCCATTTGCTTGCCCTCCTTCCTGGAGCTGCCAGTCTTCAGTCCATTGTGTGTTTAGGAACTGGGGATGGAGACCAGTTGGGCCTGATTAAAACATGGGACTTCTCTCTGTGTCTCCTTTAATTTAGTTGATAGATATGAAAACCGACTGAGGAAAAGAAAAACAACCCAGCATTTCTCATTAGGGAAGGACAATTTTCCAAGGGACTCAGCCTTGCTGTCAGTTTAGGGGAAACAAGAGGTCCCATTCTCTGAATGAAATGACTCGGAATACCTGAGTTGGTGCTGCTGCCTCAGACTCAGCCTGGCCCAGCCAAAGATCTGCTCATTCTGCTGTGACAAAGAGGAAGAATCTTGGACCCCTCAAGGTTTCCTAATTAGGGCACTGGAACTCCTTACAGAGTGATAGGAGTTAGAGCTGGAAGGGACATTAGGAATCATCATTTAGTTTCACCATGGCGCCCCTCTTGTTTCACCAAGAAGAAACAAAGGCTCACCAAAGGGGAGGCACGTGCCTATGATCATATAACCAGTAAATGGCAGAGGCCAGTTTTGAACTCAGGTGCAAAGATTCCAAATCCAGCACAAGGAAGGCCCCTTGTAGGGTGCCCAGCCACTGGGGAATGGCTGAACATGTTGTGGCATATGATTGTGATGGAATATTATTGTACTATAACAAATGATGAGGAAGAAGGTTTCAGAAAAACCTGGGAAGACCTTTATGAACTGATGTGAAGTGAACAGAAGCAGGAGAACATTGTACCCAGTAACAACAATACTGTAATGATGATCAACTATGAAAGACTTAGCTACTCTTATCAACATTATGATCCAAGACAATTCCAAAGAACATATGACGAAAAATGCCATCCACTTCCACATCAGAGAGAACTGATAAACTCTGAGTATAGATTGAAGTATACTTTTAAAGCTTTCTTTATTTTTCTTCTCTCTCTCTCTCTCTCTCTCTCTCTCTCTCTCTCTCTCTCTCTCTCCTTTTCACCATGGCTAATGTGGAAATATGCTTATATGCTTTTCATGACTTCTTATGTATAATCAATATTATATTGCTTGTCTTCTCAAATGGGCAGGGGAAGACTGGGAAGGAGGGAGAGAATTTGAAACTCAAAATTTTAAAATATGAATACTCATTAAAAAAAAAAAACATTTAACTGAATGAAGAGAGCACCAGCCCTGGAGTCAGGAGGACCTGGGTTCGGATCCCGCCTCAGACACTTACCACAAAAACTAGCCATGTGACCTTGGGCAAGTCACTTAACCCCAATTGCCCTCCAAAAAGCAAAATGAACAAAACAAAACAAAAACAAACATTTAATTGGGAAATATTTACTAAAATAAAAAATTTAAAAATAAAAGCTCCTCATAGACAATTCAACCCCAGGCTTTGGAAACAAGTTGAGGTTTTTGTTTTGTTTTGTTTTGTTTTCCAAGGGAAACACAATTCTTCTAGAGGCACTTGTTCACATATGGCAGCAGCATCCCTAGGCTACTGCCGTATGTAAGAACACAAGGTTTTATGACTTATTGTCTGCAAGATTTATGGAGATGATCTACAATCAGCCATTTTTCATATTCTCATATCGTGAGCAAACACTTTGAGACCCAATCCCTGCCGAAGAGCTCGAGGTGTGAAGCCGCCAGATCCAGATGCAGGGAATGTGTCTCCCACCGCCAACACAAACTGTCCTTTCCCATGTTGCTGCTCTGCTTTTCTCCTTAATAAAAGGACAGGCTGTGGCAATGGCAGTGATCATTTACTTGATTAAAACGGGCTGCTCTGGAGCTATTTTGCGGTATGTTAATGAGTGCTATATCATAGACATTTATTAAATTAGATTTCATAAATGTCAGCAGTGTTTGCACAGGAAATACACAAGTCTAAATGTGGACAAAACATGGAATTAATTTCCCCCCTCTGGAGAATTAAAATCCCTGCTGGGGTTAAGGTGTGCTAGTAAGGTGAGGGCAATAACTCAGTGTTCAGATGTTTAATATTAACACCAGTCAGACTGTGTGTGCTGTTGGCCTCAAGTCCCACTGAAAAGACAGCATCTCAGGAGCACTTGAAGACATTTAAAAGAAGGAAATAACATATCTCAGCCCTTCCTCCAAACAGGCCTTCGGCTTCCAGAGTCACAAGGCTTCACCTTTCACTTACTTTCAGATCCGCACAAATGAGCTGAGTTCTAGAAAACAAGCGACAAGAGGAGGAAATGGAACTTGGTAGAGAGGGTTGGTTTGGCTTGGGATGCTAGGATCACGGAAACCCCAAATCTCAGAATTGCAAGGGAGCTAAGAGCCTGTCGCCCTATAACATGCCTAATGTGGAGGAGAGCTCACTACCTCCCGAGGCAGCCCATTCCACTCTAATGGTTAGGAGGTTTGCCCTTACATCAAATCTAATGAAGACTCTTTGCAACTCTCACCTGTCAGTCCTAATTCTTTCCTCTGGGGCCAAAGAGAATAAGCCCAATTCCTTTTCCACAGGACACCCCTTCAAATACTTCAAGAGAGTTATCATGTCTTCCACGATTCTTCCCTTCTCCAGGCTAAACAAGGCCAGCTCCTTCAACTGTTTCTCACATGCCATGATCTCAAGGTCATTCACCATCCTGGTAGCCCTCCCCTGGAAGCTCTCTGGCTTACCAACACCCTTCATATAATGTGGCAGTCAGAGCTGAACACAGTATCCCAGATGTGGTCTGGCTTGATCACAGACTATCAGAAAGAACTAAAGGGATCATTCAGCCCTAACCTACCTCATTTAAAGAAGGCCTATAGAGGGAAAGTGATTAGCTTAAAGTTATGCCCACTAGTAAGTAATGAATCTGGAACTGAACACAGGTCTCCAGCTTTGCAATCCAGTTTCTTTTCACTTCAACAGACCACAAAATCAAATTTGCTTATCCCTGTTATACATTAGCCAACCGGTAGTCATTAACCATGACAGAGAAGTGTGGGCAACTATTATAAAATACATACCTAGTAAAGTTATAATTCATATTTACACACATGCAATTCTTTGACCCTCCAAACTCCATCTCAACCTCTACTAACAAGTTTTTTTCCTAGTTGAAAATACGTCCCTGAACCATGTTTTACACTCCAATTCTTAAGATCTGGTTAGATTTTCATTATATTTATCTCTGTGTGAATAAGCAAGCATTTCTATTTCCACATATTTCACACTGGAAATTGTTACTCTCTTAATCAGCATGGACTATAGGAAGACAGGTTGTTTTTGTGCTTGTCTTTTGTTTTTGAAGAGGACCATGGTATCAGGAAAATGATGCCATGACTTTGACTAGAGTGAGGGAGGGCTGTGCAAGGTCACCAATCTCACTTTACTATAGTATAGGAAGAGGTAAAAGGAGAGCAGCTGACAACCTAGAATTATTGGATATGGAATTTGTAGTTGGAAGAGACCTTACAGCCCACCTCCTCCGAAGCCCTCATTTTACATATGGGGAAAGTGAGGCCTAGAAAATTCCATTGATTTGTTCAAAGTTACTCAGTAGGTAGCAGAGCTACAGGTCAACAGTTTCTTGGAAATTAAAGGAGAAGAAAAAGGGTGGCCCTGGATGGAAAGAAGAGAATTATAGTTCATTGATGAATGCACTGAAGACTTCTAAACAAAGGACTACAGTGCTCTGCTCAGTTCCCTGGTCTGCTATTTCTTCCTGTTATCTCCAGTGTCTGTTTCTAGGGGGAAGATGAAGCTAGGTTCTTTTTCTTTGAAAAGAAAATCCTAGTTCATTTTCATGAATTCCTGAACTGTCCAGGTCCAATACCCTGATGCTGGCCAGAATCAGTCCCATAATAATTACAGGGTAAACATTGAGGAGGTTTAGAAATCAACTTGGAGGCTAAATGATGGGGAAACCCGAGGTCAATGGGGGTAAACTTCTAAAAGTCTAACAATTCCATCTAGCACTATTCATACTACCCTTTTTTCAATCAGTCATCATTGGCCAAAGCATTTAAAGATGGAAGGGATCTTAGAGGTCATTTTACAGCAAAGAAAACCAAGGCCTACAGAAATTAAGGAAAAATCATGGAAGGACTAAGAATTTTCACTGAATTGTTCTCATTAAAATCCAGTGTTCTTTCTATTATATGGGACTACATTATCCTCTGAAAACACCCTTTTCTGAGGTTGTTCATAGTTGGGAAAGATGTTCTTTGGGTCAGTAATAGATGAAACATTTTCGGGGCTATCCCTATATTATCTAGTGAGCTAAAAATAACCATCCTACAACAGCAGCAATTGTTTCCCAAGTGTTTTATATTTTAAAAATTATTTTCTCAACAGCTGTTCTTCAAGACTACCCATGGACTCAGGAATGTGCTGGTAAATGTTTAACAACCAGCTCTCTAATGGCCCACTCCCCCAACTCCTTCCCCCCCCCAAAAAAAAAAGACTTCAGGACACACTTTTCAATTTAATCTGAATTAGTAACATTTTCTCCACCACTTTCTCAAGTTTAGGCAATCAAAAACAATAAATTAACTTCCAATCTGTAGCTTGTTTGCTGATTGGTCACATTGAAAATTTAACAATCAGCTCTTTTGAAAGCTGCTTTGATCATACTCTAGTAGACCCTTGATGGTGACAGAACAGAAAGGACTCTGAAGGCTAAGTTATCAGGAGAACTGGTTAGGGTGTTAATGCTGTTTGTCATTAGGCAAGTCAACCTCAGTATCCCCCTCTATGAGATGAGGATAAAAATTCTCACACTATCTACCAAAAAGAGCTGTTGTTTGGTAAAATTGAAATGATGTAAGTAAAGTGTTTTTGAACCCATAAGGTGCCATAGAAACATCAGCCCTTATTATTATTGTGTATAATTTGTCCAAGAAAAATGTTCAGGTGATTTCATCAAGGCAAAAATAATATAACTTGACAACAGTAGAGGCCAATAGAAGTGTATTAATCCAATAATACACCTGCAGATTGGGGAGACTGCCTAGCATTTTGTATCTGTCCTGACAGAAGGCACTTGGAAAAAAAATCAATAATATCGATTATTTGGATGCCCAGTGTACAGCTGCAGATCAGTGTCCTTAGCTGGTTAAAAGAACAAATATTCTTTTACACACAATTCTGTGTGTTTCCAAAGCAGGTGACATGAAACCACCCTGGTAGATGATGTCTGCTTCTGAAGGCAAGTAACGCAGAGACAGAGACAGAGAGAGACAGAGTCAGATAGATAGACAGAGAGAGAGACAGGTACAGATACAGAGAGGGAGAAAAACAATCAGAGACAAAGAGAGAGATGAAAGAAAGTGAGAGAGAAGTAGAATAGAAAGGAAGGAAGGAAGGAAGAAAGGAAGGAAGGAAGGAAGGAAGGAAGGAAAGAAGGAAGGAAGGAAGGAAGGAAGGAAGGAAGGAAGGAAGGAAGGAAGGAAGGAAGGAAGGAAGGGAGGGAGGGAGGAAGGAAGGAAGGGAGGTGGAAGGAAGATAGAATGGAAAGAGAGGGA
Source organism: Petaurus breviceps papuanus (assembly GCF_028583685.1). Lineage (NCBI taxonomy): Eukaryota > Metazoa > Chordata > Mammalia > Diprotodontia > Petauridae > Petaurus > Petaurus breviceps. Next base: position 34,841,017 of record NW_027185771.1, read on the forward strand.
GGGAGAAAAGAGAGAAAAGAAGGAAGGAAGGAAGGAAGAGAAAGAGGGAAAGAAGGAAGGGAGAAAAGAAGGAAGGGTCATTATTTTTTTGAGTGTGAAACACACATAGCACAGAATATGTCTCCCCTCACAGAGCAAATATAATAATACCTCCCACTGACATGGTGTTATAAGGTTTGCCAGGTGGTCTCCTCACAATAGCCTTGTGAAGTGGGGAATAAAAATATGATTGTCCTACTTTTACAAATGAGGAGACTGAGTTCCTAAGAGGTGTAGTGAGTCACCCATGATCACACAGTCAGTAAATGTCAGGGCCAGAGTATGAATTGAAATTCAATCTACTATCTCCAGGCCAGCTGTCAATAATGAAGGCCTCCTTGCTTTAGCGTACTAGGAAAGAGGGACACCAGACCTGCCAGAAGCTGACAGGACACCATTCGTCAGCACATTCTGCCAATTCAACTGGCATAGTCAAAAAGGTTCAGTATTACAACCATTGCAATTTTTACAGGGTCATGAAGAGTAATCCCTCCACTAAGGTCTTCCCCTGATCTTCACTGTAACATGGGAGTTACCCTTGGTTCTCAAAAGCAATGCCATCAGAATGTCACATCTTGTGGGTCCAATGAGGCAGGAAAGGCTTATAACAAGAGCCCAAAGGCCGACTAAAAAGATGTATTGTTGGAGGACAGGTCCAGCCCAATTCAGATGGTGTCATCATCAGGTAGCCCACAGGCTGATGGCTTTCTCAAATCCATCTTCTCTGTCTATAAATCTAGTACCCCTTATACTGTGCCAAACATACTGGGGTTCTATGACTGACTCAGAGCTCAATATGACCTGTGTCTGTCATGGACTGCCTTTTAGACTTTGCAAACTGGCTTCCCTTTTCTAGGCCTCAGATTTGTCCTTTGGGAAATGAGGGAGATGGAATACATGGGATTATCTAACTAAAGTCCTTTAGAGCAGAGGTGTCAAACATGCAGCCCCAGGGGCCCCATTGTTGGGGCACCAATCAGATTAAAATATAATTGTGAAATATTTAACAAAATAAATAAGAGTATAATAGCATCTATGTTCAGAATAGCAACATATCCATTTATAAGAAGACACAAAGGAGAATCATATAGGATGAGAATGGGTTGAGAGGCCATACTTTTCATGAATGGAAGGAGGACCCCCATGGATGAGATCTATCCGAGTATAGAATTAGGTTCACTGAGAAATTTACCTATTTGAATGGATATCTGAAATAGTCATGTCTTTGAGTTTTTTGAGCGTGGCACTGAATTCACCAAAGAAAACTAATTCAAATCCCATTATATGGTTCCTAACATGGTTAAGATTCATTAGGATGTTACAATATTATATTAAACTAAGACCTATTGCTTATGTCATGACTTCCTGCCCATTGAGCCCATTGCTTCCTCAGTTAGGTGGTACAAATAGCACACCCTGTCTTATTAGGTATTCATAAAGTCTTACCATTCCTGGCACTGGCTTCATATAGATGAGCTACAAGGGAAAGTAAAAAAGAACAGGTTTTGGAAGATTTTTGTGACCCTACATCCCACTTACAGGAAGCCTCTACTAATACCTTGGAAAGTCATCTTTCAGAAATACCAGTGGTAAAGCCAGATAGATGTAAACTAGAGATGAAAGCAGACAGGACCACACTGGATCTGAGATATATGTGGGTTTTTTTTTCAAATTTAAGACAGATTTTGCTGGGCAGTTCAATCTTTTCTGGAACCCAATCTGAAATTCTTCATGGAGTCACAAAATCTTGTGGGGTTCAATGAAAATTGTCATGAATTCAGGGTCAGGAGCCTCTGGATTGTCATCCTGACTCTACTGTAGAGTACCTGGGTAACCCAGATGAGTTAGGATTTGAGTTAGTCATTTCACTTTTTAAGTCTCACTTTCCTCAACAGTTTCTTCACCTAAAAATAAGAGTTCAGACTAGACAACCTGGAAGATATAGTTTTGCTTTGAATCTCTGGTCCTAAAATCCTTTCTCTATGAGTCTGGATTTAGAAAGTACGAGCTACACAGAAGGAGAAAAAGCTGGTGCCTACCCTGATGCTTTAATTCTAAGAAAACAACATTTACTAAGCAACTATTAGGGACAGAGTACTGTTAGATGCCTCAGACACCCTAGTGGAAGGAGGTCTTTTTGGGGAAAGGAGTGTGTGAGAATAGAAAAATGGAAGGATAGGACCTGTGCATCTCCTTTAGCTGCCCCTTAAAAATCAAGCAAAAGGAAGCTCTAACATTCATGGAAAAGAAATCTGGAGACTTTTTTCTTTTTTAGTTCTGCAAAAACTGTCAGTGAGTGAATTGACTGCTTCTCTATCTGGTCTCTGACTTTGGTTAGAAGTCAGAACTGAAATACACTTGACCCCTCACCTTCCCTGCTTCCTTATTGATCTCCACCCCACATCTGAATAACTGGCCAGTGCCATCACCTCCTGCTGATTCACTCTCCTGTGCATTCTGCCCACCCTTCCGGATGCCTTCCAATAGTAGCTCAACCACCTCTTACCCTGATACAACTCCCCCCCAGTCTCGGTCTGCTTGTCACTTAGCCTTTGAATTGGGTTTTAGGGGGGTTTATCTTGCCCACCACTTAGCAGCCAAAGCTTTCTAAATGAGTGCCTTTTGTGGTAAGCCAACAGCCACACCAGAAAATGAAAAACAACCCACACACAAAGCTTCCATCTCTAAAGCCAAATTTATTGGACTGAAATTTTGTTGTACAGCCAGCTGGTACTTGGTCTCAGGAGGGTAGGAACATAGTTTCTGAGGGGTCTCAGAGCATAATCTACACATTCCTTCATTGGCCCCCAGCCCTGGTTCAGAGGTATTGACTTATTTCCTTCTTCATTTAGATTTGAAATCTTCTTTATGTGTTTACCTAGTCATGTTCAGGAATTTTCAGGGATTCTCTTACTTACTGAATAACATTCAGAATCCTTTGACTAGCATTTGAGGCCGGCTACAAGCTAATGTCATTCTATCTCTTCATTTTATCAGCGATTACTCTACCCTCTAGGCAAATTGGACCATCCTTTGCCCTTCAATATAAGCAGTGATATCAGTTTCCCATCCTTTAAAGGCCAATTCCAGTGCCGTATCAGTCTTCCCTGCCCGCTCAGACCTCCCAAAGCACTTTGTCTCTCTGTAACATGCTTATGCAGTATTTGGGAGTTGAGTTATTTATATTTGTGTCTTACTAGACTAGGAGCTTCACGAGGACTGGGAGTTTGAGCTAACCTTTGGAGCTTCCCCAGGGTCTAGCACGGGACTCCACTCACAGCTGAGGCTTAATAAATGTTTATTGAATGAATAAATGGATTCACCTGCTGTTTCATCCTGGACCTGCCCTCAGTGACTGGGGGCTTCCTAGTTCTGGAATATCTTACCATCCCTGCAACCTGCTTACCCTGGAATATTCCTCTGCAAAACCTTTCCCTCTTCTTCCATTCATGAGTTACTCTTGGAAGCCTCCATTTTGTGGAGGGCTCCAGGCCAGTCTGTCTACATTGTCCTCCTGACTTGCTGGACTTCAAAATCACTCCCCATTCCCCCCCCCCACACACACACCTTTCAGCGTCCTTAGGCATGGTGTCTTTCCACCTTCTAATGGGGGAAGATCCTTGAGGCAAGGGGCTCTGTTTGTCTTTTTTTAAATTTCTCTCCCCAGAATTTACCATAGTTAATCCTGGAACACAGTAAGTTCCTAAGAAATTCTCCCTCTGTCTCTCCCTTCCTCCCTCCTTTCTTTCTTGCCTTCCTTTGTTCCTTTTGCTCCCTTCCTTCTTTTCTTCCTTCCCTCCCTCCCTTCCTTCTTCCTTTCCTCCCTTCCTTTCTTCCCTTCCTCCCTCCCTTCCTTCCCTTCTTCCTATTCATAATAGCACATTTTGTAATCTTTTTTCATTGATCAAATGCTTAATCTCACTGCCATGTCTATGAATAGATGAATGGGTTGGTTCCATTTCATTAGAATTTAATATTGGGAGGAAATTTTTAGAACCTCTAATTCAAACCCTTACTTTTTACAAATGGGGAAACAGAGCCAGAAGATAAATGAAAAAAAAATTTACTTATCACTTAGTGAAAAACATCACACTAAATGCTGGGAATATAATGGAAAAGTGAAACAGTACCAGCATTCCAGGAGCTCCCATTCTAATGGGAGAGGCCACATAGGCAGAGGTTTCTGTTGTAAGTCAGATGGAAAAGCCCCATGATTTTTAGGATGAAGTATCAAAGCAGGTGGCAGTCTCTTTTTTAATGATGCCATTCCCACTGAAAAAAAAGCACATCACTTTCTGATGTTGACCCATTTGATAATACCAAGGACTTTGGTAAAGAGACCCTCCTTTTCTGGGTTTTCAGTAGCTGTGGCTGCAGAAGCAGTTGCCAGGCAGCATCTCCACAGGGGACACTTCCCCTCACGACGGCTGTGGGGGCTGGGCTGGAAACAGGAATGGGGATGGGGGGATGGGGGTCACAAAACTTGGAGCCATTTAGGCAAGGTCACACAGAGCTGGAATTTGAACATGGTGCTTCTGACTCCAAATTCCCAGCTTTTCACTTCTGCAGGCTGCTGTGGACAAGCAAACCGAAACCCGGTGATTCAGCAACTTGAATCTCACCCCGGTGGGGATCCTGGATTGACATCAAAACTCTTGACTTGAAAGGACTTTGGTTAGTCTCCCTTGTCAGATTACACATGTCAGAATCCCGGGCGCCATCTCCAGCCGCCAGCTCACCTGCCCACCCCCAACCTCTCTGCTCTACCTGCTGTCATTGTTTCCAGTGTATCTTGGGAAGATGAATGCTCATTCCACTTCTGTTATCTAAACTCCTCTGTGAAACTGAATTAAACCTAGAGAGTCCAGAGCACCTAAAAGCTCAGGATGTTACAGTCTTCCCAATAGAATATAAGCTCCTTAAGGGCAGGGAAAATTATAGTGCTGCCTTTTTGTCAGCAGTACCTAGTGTAAATAGGTGCCTAATCAATGCTCATTGAATTAGATGTAGAATAGAAAAGGCCTATGTTTAATATTACCAGTACCTAGCACATAGTAGGTATTTAATAAGTGCTTGTTGAATCAGACTTAGAATTCAAGAGGCCTATGTCCCAGTCCCACCTCTAACACCCATTAGCTAGGTAGCCATGGGAAGGGTAGAGGGAGGCAACAAACATTTATATAGCACCTACTATTTGCTAAGCATTTTACAAATATCATTTCATCTGTCATAAAAATCCTAGAAGATTATTATTATTATCCCCATTTCATAGCTGAGGAAATTGAGGCTGAGTGAGGTTAAGTAACTTGCTTTGGGTCACATAGCTACTAAGTCTGAGGTTAGATTTGAACTCAGGTTTTCCTGATTCCCAGATCAATCCTCTATTCACTGTGCCAATTAGGTTGCCATGGGCAAGTCACCCAACATGTCATTGCCATGCCTGCTTCACAAGGGTCATTGTAACAATCAAATCAGATGGTATAACTATAAGATGCTCCACGGTTGATTGGACCTTGTCATTTCTTTGGTGTAGGGAGCTCCCTATAGGGAGATCTTAATAAGAAAACTCCCTTTGCCAATGCCCTTCTGAAACAGTTCTTGGAGTGAGAGTCTTAGCAAGTTGCCTGGGGCACACAGCCAATCTGTGCCAGAGACAGAGTTTGGTCTTGCCCATCTCAAGGCCAATTTCCTCTCCACTGCACCATTCTTCCTCTCAAAGTATTACTGAAATGTTCTTTAGTAAGACAGTACCTAAAAAGTTCCTCCAAAACATTCTTTTTCTCCAAAGGGAGAGAGAAATTAGAAAGTCAATGGCTATAAAGTCAAATTCTTAACCTTCTTCCAATCCAATGGGTGGTCCTAGCTTTTCCACCAGCTCCTGCAAACACATCAGTCCTGGGTAATTATGGAAAACACACTGACAACACACTTACTTCTGCCCCCACCTTTTGCTCCTCAAAAATGGCAGGCAAGTGCAGAAGCCCTAAATATAGGGTCAGGAGTCCATTATCTCTATCTGTGGTGACTGAATCAGAGACCGAAGAGGGTTCTAGAAGGAGCTTTGTATTTGGAATCAGGCAGCCAGGATTTGAATCTCAGTCCTGCTGAATTGGTGAATTAAATTGTCTGGACCTCAGTGTCCTCATTTGCCAAAATGAAGAAGTTGGACTAGATCAGCTACAAAACCCCCTTCAGCTATAGATCTTTCATGTTTCTCTGTTTCTCTAAGGTCCTCTGTTCTATCATCTGCAAAATGGGCATACTAATGTTTGTGTTATCTGCTTTTGGATAATAAAGAGCTTTGCAAACCTTAAAGGGCAGGAGGAATGGGAGTGGTGACATGTGGAAGGAGAATAGGCCTTTTAGAGACCAAGCTCTCAGCAGTTTCTCTTTCAAATAAGTATTTAAATAATCAATTATCAACAATTTTTGGTAAGATTCCATGTTTACATTTTTATCTGGGACCCCCCAAAGTCCCAGGAGAGTGGGTGGCAATGGACTTAGAACCAGGAAGACCTGAATTCAAATCCTCCTTCAGATAATTTTTGACTGTAAGACTGTGGGCAAGTCACATAACCTCACTTATACTGCTTTCTCATCTGTAAAATAGGGACAATGATATCACCTACCCAACAGTTGCTGGGAGGATAAAATGAAATAATATCTGTAAATGCTTTGCAAGTCTTAAAGTGCTATATGAATGATTGATGAGAACCAGGGTGAGGATATCTTTGTGAACTCCCAGAGATGGTACTGGATGAGCCCTAACTAACAGAAGGTGCAGGAATCTGTTGAAGTAGGCCAGCATCTGGGGATTCAACTACCTCCCTAAGGCCAGCTTTCTCTCCTTGGCTACCATCACCTCCATTTTGCCTCATGGTCTTACACCTGCCTCTTGGCCCAACCACCAGCCCTAGGGCCTTGTTCCTGTTGTGTCCCTCTTACCAACCTGCCTTCCTCCCAGCTTCCTGAGGCAATGAAGTCTGACCTGGGAGGACCATGGGGCTGGTGGTCACCATGAAGAAAAGGCACATGCCCTCAAAGGGAAGTGAGCTTCTCCCAAGGGTTGACACAACTGGGTCAAACAAAGTGCCCCCCACCCTGCCTCACCACCAACATGGCTTCTGCCAGGACCTTGACTCCGTGGCCATTTGAGAAGGAAGGTGCTACCTTACAGGCCTTGCAAAGGAGATGGCCTCTCTTTCTCTGGTAGGGCTCCATCTTCCCTAAAGGGTCCAGTGTACGCAGAGCTTGGAGCTGGGCCGTTATGCAGATGGTTTCAAGCCTATTGGAACTAATTAAGTCTGAACCAGGAACATTAGGCTTTCTGTCTCTGGCACCATTTAAAAGGGGCTCAGGTTACATCAAGCCTGGCTTGGGGACCATCCATACCCAGCAAATGGGCTCCTCACACTGGAGAGGCCCATAGAGGAACACGGTTACATTATTATATAATGAGTCAACACGAATATCGTTATGGCTGCTTTGATACCTGCTGGCAGAGGATGGAGCCGGGATCTAGCTGCTGGCTGGCCTGAATACAAGCGAGAAGCTGCAGAATCGATGAGGCCCAGGCCAATGCACCTCCCTCCCTCCTTCCCACCCCAGCACGGGCTCGTGGCTCCCTCCCGCTCGGGCTTCTCCCTGCAGGGGGTCTGCATCCTCTGCCTGGTTCACAGGAGGCCTCCTCTCTAAGGAGAGACTCCCCTGCCTGACGCAAGGAGATTAAGCAATTTGCTTTTAATTAGTATTGCAGTCAATTCTAAACTAAGCAGTGCCGAGGAGAGGAGAGAAGGCAGGCTGTCTCTTAAAAGGGTACGCGGCTTCGCTGCACACGGTGCATTGAGAGCCTGCTGGAGGACTTCCCGTCCCCATGCTGCAGCCCTTGCCTCATTTTTACAAGCCTCTAACTTGGATGCACCAGTTAGCAGAGGCATTGCAGGGGGTTGCTGGAGAATGGAAAAGCCTGATCTCTGGATCATGGAGTTTCTGGAGTATAAATTATATCCAGAGTATGGAGCCTCCACTTCCTTCTCCCCTCCTGGCCCCCTAGGCTTATGCAAAATGGAAACACTGCTTTCCGACTGAACTCACAGCAAGGTGGCTGCTGTAATTTGTCCTTATTGCCTGGGGACGCTAAGAGCAGACCCGTCAGCCAAAAAGTCCCTTTAGGTACCATGGACCTCCCAGCCTCCCACCTCCACCTTTTTGCACGTTTGCTCACACCTTTTTCTATATCTACAATGCCCCACCCCCGGCTGCTGAATTCTTCATTCAGGGAGATTTCTCTTATCCCCACTGCCAGGAAGACTTTGCCCATATTGTTTGTACCTCTCTAACATTCTCATCAGACACTATTGTGTATTATAGTTACCTGTAATTATAATTATTATTAATTATTTTCTAGTCTGTGATCTCTCTGAGGGCAGAGACTGTATCTTCCCCCAGGGCCCAGAATAGACTATACACACAGTAGGTATTTAATATTTTCTGAGTGAATAAATAACTGAATGGGGAATATAAAAGCAAACAGAAATACTTAATAATGACAATAATTAGCATTTATATAGTGACTTAAACATTTGCAAACGGCTTTGCATATATCTTACTCAATCCTCCCAACAGCCCTGTGAGATAGGTAGGTTTATTACCCATTTTGTAGATGGAGAAAATGAGGCAAATCGGTTTAAGTGACTTGCCCAGAATCACAGAGTTAGTCTGAAACAGGATTGGAATTTAGGTTTTCCAGACTCCAGATTCACTAGCTGGAATGATAAGCCCTCCCTCCCCCACCCCTTCCAATCCCTCCTCCTCTGAAAACTGAGGAAAGGAACTTTAAGGATCAACTCAACAACCCCTTGCCTCTCTTCCCAACACACCTTTTACAGGTGAGGAAACTGAGGCTTAAGAGAGGGAAGTGATTTTCCCAGAAATTCTCTAAATGATATGATTCCATGAACCTGTGAATGAATAAGCAACTTAGAGCTAGTATGGAGAGCCAGAATTCAAGCCTGGGTCTCCTTGCTATAGACCCAGAACTCCTTCCACTGGGGAAGGTTACAAGTATTTATTAAGCACCTATTATATGCCAGGTGCTACCGTACCCTGGAAAGTAGGTGCTATTATTATTCCCTTTTTACAGTTAAGGAAACGGAGGCAGGCAGAGGTCAAGTGACTTGCCCAGGGTCACACAGCTAATAAGCATCTGAGGCCACATTTGAACTCAGGTCTTGCTGCTTCCAGGCTGACCCCTTCATACCACACCCTGGCCATCTCCTGCATGTCCATAGAACACACCAGGTCCAACCAGCAGCCCTGGCCCCAGATCAGAGCTTTGGCACCAAGCTCTTTTTTCCCCTCCTCTGAAACAACCCACTCTCTGACGTTAATTGGAAAGGAAAGAAAGTCAGCAGCTTTGTTTACAATGCAATTAACATCTGAATAATTTACAATGAAATAAACAGGAGCTATATACAGTGGCATAGTCTGCTCCCTTCTTAGGGCCATCTTGAAGTTATCAGATTCAGCCTCACAGTGGAGTAAATGAGTCTGTTCAGTTTTCCCCCCGGGCTGCTCTCTAGGCCCTCGGTTACATAACTAACAGTGTTAACACCTTTCCCAATTTATAGGCCTTGGCTGGAAACTCTCTCTGCAGATTCTGGGTCTAACTAAAGCTTTGCTCCTACTGGAAGAACAAACTGCCTTCTCTCCCCACCTCTAGGCCTCAGGGTGCCCTGATTTGGGAATTATCCCATTGTCTAACTCAGCCAATCAGGCATCTACCCAAGGCAACCATAATTAGCCAATAACATGCTTTCCCTGACTCTGACAGCAAAAGTGAATTCCATCCTGTAGGATGATTTTGGGTTAACTGGGTTCACTTTTGAATATGATTGTAAAACTCTAGAGGGTCACAAACCTATGAAATCTCAAGAATTCGAAGGTGCCACAAAGGCTGTCTTGTCTGATTTTTATTTCAGCAGGAATACCCTCGAAAGCATCCATAATATAGAGCAAAGATATTAGGAGACAGTGCTTAGGACCTTCAAAGATATTCTACTACACCTTTGGACAGTTCTGATTGTTAGAAAAATTTTTTTCCACCTCAAATTTAGCCTGAATTGAATCCTTTCCAGCTCCTTCTACCCATTGCTCCCAGTCTTGACTTCTGAATTCAAGTAAGGCAAATATAATTCCTCTTCCACATCATGGCCTGACAAATGCTTTCATGTTCTCTGTAAATTTTGTCTTCTCCAGGCTAAACATCTCTAGTTCTTTCAAACTGTTTCTTCTACCACCTGGCCTCACCATTCTGGCTCACTTCTTCTGGGTACCCTCCAGCTTCTCAATGTCTTCCTAAATTATGACTCCAAGAACTGAACACAGTTCTCCTGATGAGGTCTGACCAGGGCAGAGGAAGGCAGGACTATCACAGCTCTCCTTCTGGGTACTCTGCTTCTGATAATGTTGTCACTGATATGATACTGGGGACATAACTGAGTTTACAAGTCATTAAATTGCTTTGACAAAGGCTTAGGAGAAGCCTGGGGTGGTAAGATGGGTGCTGTCCAGCTATCTACAAGGTGAAGAAATGGGTCCTGGAGATCCCCCACCATTCAGTTAGATGTGCAACTGGTTTAGATTTGAGTAATAGCCTGGCTCAGATTGATCCTGCTGGTTCAATAAACAAACATGGTCCATAGTCCATCATGCTAAGTGCATAATAAAGCTGCTTTCCCCACTCTCAAACAAGCACTTTCTTTTTGCCCACTTCACTTTGCCATTTACTCTTCCTCTGTCCTCTCTATCAGGCTGAAAAGGTTTCTCTCTCTGTCTCTGTCTCTCTTCTGTGTTTCTGTTTCTTACAGTCTTTCTGTCTCTCTGTCTCATATTTCTTTTCTTTTCATCTTTCTCTGGTTTTGCTTTACTTTCTTAGTGTGTCTCTCCTTCCACCCACCCCTCCTTCTCCTTTCTCCCCTATTGTCTTCCTCTTCCCTCCTCCTCCCCATTCCCAAACTACTGCCAGGTAGAGGTCACTTTTCTTATAAAACCTTTTCCCCTGTTGCTAAAACCCTTGCTATCATACTTTAAAGTTTTAGACTGGGGGGTGGGATGCATGAGTAGATTGGTGATTTGTTTTGGGATCACTAGGGTAAAGAAAAACCTCCTCTTTTGTCTTCTAGCACAAGCTGTTGTACTAGGCAATGACCAAGGCTATTGTCAGGAAGGTACTTGGTTATTTCAAAGCACTGTATAGACATGTATAATATAATTGGGACTTCTTATGTTAGAGACAGTGATATAGTAGAATTAGCACCAAGGCTAGACTAGGTATGCCATCTGGCTCTAAACTCTGTCTCTGACACTTAGAAATGGTGTAGTTGTGGGAAAGTCATGAGATCATCTATTTAGAGCTGGAAGGAACCTTAGAGATCATCTAGGTCAACCCCCCTCATTTTACCAATGAAGAAACTGAGGCTAGAGGGAGAATTTGCTCATGGTCAAACAGGTAGTGATGAAGCTGATATTTGAACTTAGGCACTCTATTTCCAAACCCAGAGCTATTTCCATTGGATATTACCTCTCTGAGTCTTAATTTCCTCATCTCAAATATGGGGTTGATAATAACTAAACCAGAAAGCTCACCAGGCTTATGATGAGGAAGGTGCTTTGAAATCCTTACAACACTCATAGAAATATAAGTAGTCATTATTATGTTGAAATAAATTAATTTTAGTTGGGCCTATGAGCAGTCAGCATGCTTAAACCAGTTAGTATATCTACCTGTTTCCTTCATTTGAATATTCAAAAGGCCCCAATATTTTAGTTAATATGGGTTCCCCCCCCAGTATATTCATTCCTTTGTTTATTCATTCAAATCATTAACAAGCACCTACTATGTACAAGGTCTTGTACTAAATTCTGAGGGGGACAAAAAGATAAGGAATTTAGATACATAAAAAAATAATAAGAAATAGGTGATATGTGGAAGAGTGCAAATGTTATAAGATCAGCTGAGGGAGAAATAATTTTTAGCTAAAGAGAATCAGGGATGCCTTCTTAGAAGAGGTGATTTGAATCAGAGCCTTGAATAATTATGATTATTTTTATTATTATCAACTTACCTTTCGTGCATTTGGTGCTGTGAAAGATGGAGACAGAGATAAAAGGGCTTTGAAGGAACTTGTCAATCTGACACTCTTAAGAAGGAGACTCTGGGGCTGTGGTCTACAGGGTCCATCATGATCCACTGGCACTCAGCTGGACTGGCCTGTCATCTTGTTCTCTGTCCATTCCTCCAAGCAGCCCTGTAATATGGCACCCTCTTGCCCTGTCCTAGCATCACCCAGGGGCCTGGCTTTGTAATTCTTGGCTAGGTGCCCAGGAAAGGAAACTGCCATTGTCAAAAGTGTTGCAAGACCCTTTGGAGTGGCTGATGACGTTTTTTAGGATAAGAAGCCGAGAAACACTTGGCTCCATACACCCACATCCTCAAGCCATCCTTATCTTTGGATTTCCCAAAGAGTATGTGTTCTTCCTCAAAGCAAAACTGACAGCTGTGGAGTTCACATGGTGCACAGAAAGAGCCCTGGTCTAAGAATCAATCAAGCAGCATTCATAAAACACATACCACGTTTTACAGATTGAACTTTTCTGAACCTCTGTTTTCCAATCTGTAAAATAAAAGTGTTATATATCAGGCACTGTGCTAAGCACTGGAGACCTGGGCTTTAGTCCTGCCTTTTTCAGTGACTCTGTGTCAACCTGACAAGTCATTTAGAGAAGAGAAGTGGACCCAGATTTCTTCCTCTGTAAAAGAGAAAAGCTGGATTATGTTACATTTAAGGTTCCTTCTAGCTCTGACATTCAACAGTCTGTTTTAGGGCCTCACCTGCCATATGAGTCAGTGGATAAAACATAGAGCTTAGAGGCAGGAAGATCTGAGTTCAAATTCAGTCTCAGCCACTTACTTTCCACGTGACTCTGGGCAAGTCACTTAATCTTTGTTTGCCTCAGTTTCCTCTACTGTAAAATGGGAATACTAACAGTGCCTACCTACGAGGGTTGTTGCGAGAATCAACTGATATAGCATTTATAAAGTGCTTAGCACAATGTCCAGCATGTGGTAAGAAATATATAAATGCTTATTCCTTTCCTCTCATCCAACTGTACCCTTTTCTGATTTTATGAGTCTCACAGGGGAAACAAAGACTTGTGGGCTGGACCCTTTCGCTTAATCCATTTATTGTTGACTTCCAAGGCAGTAGGGTATAGTGGAAAGGTTGCTGAATTTGTAGTCAAAAAACCTGGGTCTGAATCCAGTCTGTGCTACTTAATAGCTGTGAGACCTTGGACAAGTCTCCTTTTCTGAGCCTCAGTTTTCTAATCTATAAACAAAGGGGTTAGAATAGGCGGCCTCTAAAGTCCCTGCCAGTTCTAAACCTCTAAGTCTATACATTCTCCTTCAATTACATTAGTTCAGAAGCTCCTTTGCCCTACCTTGGTGGCCCTGAAGATTTGTTTATGGAAAATATGAGATAAATATTAGAAATATAATGCCTACCCTGTCTATCATCTCTGTCACTGGGCTTGACATTTCTGAGCATCCTTCTGCTCTTGGGATCTTGAGGAAATGGTGGGGTGGCATGGGATCCAAGAGGTAATTTCCTTAATCACCCAAGGGTCTGGAGCCTCGCCTCTCTGAGAAGCCCATCCTTTGCCAAGGCTAGTCCTGTGCTGAAACCAACACGGGAGATCAACAAACTTCAGGGCCCCCTAGGTGTCTGAGGGTATTGCTGGTCTTCTCTCCTCACCTACTCAGTCTGCTCCAAGTTCTAAGGAAACTCTGATTTTCTTTAGTACACTTGCAAAAATGTACTCATAGGAGATTATTTCAAGGTTGGCTTCAAAAACCTAACACTAAAGGAGGGATATCGGAAGACCCACTCCCTGGGCTAAAAGATCTCAGTATTGCTTAATGCTAGACCTGTTCACTGAGACTGGTCGTGTCTGCTCTGGAGGGAAGAAACAAGCTGAGAGGAGTTTGCCAACCTTCTCTACCCATGGGAAGAAACCAAGTTGGTGTTTTGGGTAGGGGTTAGGTGAGGAGAGGCAGTAGGGGTCAGTAGTGGCTGTAATAGAGGAAAGAGCATTGAACATACAGACAGAATAAAAACAATAACAAATTCATATTACATAGAGCTTTACAGATTACCAGGCACCTTACCTATAACATATTGCTGGACCCTCACAACCTGTGAGACCTTAGGCAAGACGTTGCCTTTCTCTAGGCCTGAGTTTCCTCACCTGTAAAATGAGGGGGTGAACCGGAATGATCTCTTTCCAGTTGGGATCACAATTCTTTCCTCACAATCGTGTGAACCCACCACTGTGAATCAGGGAGAACAAATGCTATCATCTCCATGGTAGAGAGGAAGAAAGTCACCAGGGGAAGGTGTCAGAACAAGGATTCTAATCCCAGTCTTCTAATCTGGTGCTCTTTCTTGCCTCATTTTCCCCACTTGTAAAAAGAGGTTCTAGAACTAGAATCTATTTAGTAGATGAATTCCAAGGCCCCTTTTAGTGCTGACATTCCCTAACTCTGTGTCTCTGTGAAGTCCCATATGCCTTCTTAGTGTCTTACTTTCCTTCACGCTAAAATGGGAATAATTCCTGCCCTTGCCTCACCAAGCTAGGGGTATATTTATGTGTGTGTGTGTCGGGGGGGGAGAGGTTGGGGGTGCAATGGAGGCAAAGGAAGACATCTGGACTTGTGTGTTTTCATTTTCAGACACTCCCTCTACCAATTGGAACTACAGTTGTTCTTTAATTTCTATCTTTAGACTATTGCCTGAGGCCCTTCTTTCCTTCCAGAGAAGTGAAGTGATTGTCTCAAGATAATCTGCCCCATGTGGGGCAAAGGCAGAATTTGAACCCAGGTCCTCCTGTCTTGGTGGCTGGCTCTCTCTTCACTGACTCTACATTCAAATGTAAAAGAAGGGAGCAAGAGTAGAGATTGTTTCATTCCTTAGCCTTGTATTCCCAGTGATTAGCACACTGCCAGATATATAATAGGTACTTAATAAGTGCATATTTATCAATGATTGATCAGTATCTCACAATTGTCTCTTGAGGGGTGATTGTAAGTAATAAGTTAGATAATGTATTTGAAGAGCTATATAAATGTCCCTGGTCATTATTTTTTTTTCAATCATTATTTTCCCATTTGATAAGAGGTGTCCCTGCCTCTCTAGGGAGCACACAGCTGGGACCAGAGCAAGGCTAGTTTCAAAAGTCCATGCCAGGCCTTATGGTACTGGAAATCCTACTGTGTCTATTTCTGGGACTGGAATGGCATTCCCCAAGCCCAGCTCTCCAAGAGGCTGGTTCCTGCTATCAGCAGAAATGGGGGAAGGAGAGGTGGCCCTGGGGGCTGGGGCATGAAGGGAGGGGGTGGCAGGTGAGGGGACCCACATGCAGAGCTCCAAGCTACTTTGCAGGGGGTTCCCTCAGGCATTTCTAATTAGGGGAGTTATTTCTGCCCCGCCGCAGATTATGTGGCTCCTGTGCTCGGCATTACCCATGAATCAAGTCATTATTAACTCAGCAAGTGTCAGGCCTGGTTACCAAAGCACATGGTCTGGAAACAGAGCAGTTAATACGCCAGGCGGATTAGGTGCCACTTAAACTTGCCACCACAATTAGAAACCCAGAACTTTTGAAATATTCACTGAGGCATGTGGGGGGAAAGGAGGCCCCAGATGATCCACCAATGGTTTGCTGGAATCCTGCCTTCTGGAATGAATTTGGCTTGTGGCCACTTAGGACTGGCAGGGGTGTCTTTGTATCAAGGTACTGGGCACAGTGGGTGGAGGCCTAAAGGCCTGGGGCTCTGCACCCAATGAACTTGGCTGCTTTGGGTTACTACGTGACAAAACTACAGGGTCCCTGGCACATGACCAGCTTGCCTTTTCGCCTCTCAGATCACAGCAGGGCATGGAGGAAAGGAAGCCTGACCCAGAGTCAAGAGGCCCAGGCCCCACTGCTGACCTGGGACCAGGCAAGGATTTGGCTTCCTCTTTTATAAAATGGTGACAAAAGTGCCTTCCTCAGGGGCTGCTGTGAGAGTCAAATGAGGTGGTGTATGTGAAAGGCAGGGATTAGAGGAACTGATAAAAATAATAATAACTACCATTTATGTATTGTTTTAAGGCTTGCAAAGCACTCATTTGATCCTCACTGTAATCCTCTGAGGTAGGTATGGTTGTTGTTATTATCATTCCCAATTTACAGATGAGGAAACTCAAGAGTGGAAATCTGAGAGTGGTTAAGGGACTCATCCACGGCCATACAAGTGCATCTGAACTCAGGCCTTCTTGATTCCAAGTCCAGCGTTCTCTCCCTTATGCCAGCTACCTGCCTCCAGCTGCCCTGGAATAACTGCCAGACCGACTGATACTAAGCTTATTTACTGATTTTACTCTAACCTTTGTTGGTGTAGAGAACAGAGCACTGGCCTGGGAATCAGGAAGACCTGGGTTTGAAGCCTATGGCAGATGCTTACTCTCTCAGCCTCAGTTTCCTCATCTGTAAGATGAAGCCCTGTAAATTCTTTTTCAACTTTAAATCTATGACTGTATGAATCCTAGTTCTTGCTAACTAGCTATGTGCTTATGAATGAGTCATTTTCCTTCCTTGAAATTCTACTTGTCCATGTCTAAAATGAGACTGCCTACCTTAGAGAGTATCGTGAGCAGATTCTATTGTAATCCCTAAAATGCCATTTGAGTTCTATTTATTACTATTATCATATTATATTACTATTATTATAATATGATGGTGGTGCTGATATCTTATGCAAATATAATGGGGCTGTTAGTTCAAAGAATGGAGCTAGTGAGCAGGCCTCCTCAGTGTCCAGAAGCTTTCGGTACAAGTTCCAAGGTTGATTCATATTAGCTAGGAGGCCCTAAGCAAGTAACTTAATCTTACATTGCTCAATGTAAATCTCCAAGATCACAAGTCACCCAACCATTGCTTACCTGCCTGGCTACAAGTAATTTTCTCAGGGTGAATCCCCCACCCCAGTGAAATCACAGGTCCAGGTCAAAAAATTTAGATTTGGGGAGTATGATGGTTATTTCCCATGCCTCTGTCACTGTATCAATTCCTCCCTTTCATCTTGAAATATTTAGGCCCATGAAGAGAACCACTGGCCATATTTTAGAAGATCTGGGATAGCCTAGAGCAATCTGTTCACTGGCTTTAAAACTCACCAGCAGAACTGGATGTATGTTTTTGGAGAAATCGCTTGAATACTTTGGGTTAGCAGTTTCCCTAAATTAATATTAATATACAATTAATTAATAATATCAATATAAAACTTTGTCACTCCCCTGCTCAAGAAATTCCAATGGCTCCCTCTTGCTTCTAAGAGAAGATAGAAGTACTTCTGATTGACATTTAAAACCCTTCAATATCTGACTCCCACCTATATACTGGACTGATTTCTCATTATTCCCCTTCATGCACTCTATGCTCTGGCCAAACTAACATACTTGCTATTTCCTTTATGAAATATTTCATGCTTTTGCACAAGATATTCCCCATCCTTGGAATATTCTTCTTCCTCATTTGTACCTCCTGCATTCTCTCCTTGTCCTTTCAAAGCTCAACTCAAATTTTATCTTTTAGAAAATGCTTTTATAAAATCCCCCCAGTTGTTTATACACCCATGACCAAATTACCTTGTCTTATTTTGTATATGTGTGCATATGTGGGTACATGCATGCACACATGCATAAATGTATAAACACATGCATGTGTATATATGTACATGTGTGTGCATGCACATATACAGAACAGTGCAAGGCAACTGGGTAATGATAAAGCAAAAAAGAGATAATAAATAAGGCAATACACTCATACCCATATAGGTCTAAATAAACAGATGTGTGTGTACACATATATTTACATGTGTATATGTATGCAATTGTATGCATACACACATGTATATATACATGGAGTGTTTACTCATCTATGTACATATAGATTCCTCCAGTAGCACCTAAATTCTCTGAGGACAAGAATTGCTACAACTTAGTTTCTGCATCACCAGTACCTATTCAGCGCCCAACACACAGTAGGTATTTCATAGATGCTTGCTAAATTGTGTTGGAGTAATGATGCTTTCCCGTATTCATCTCATAAATTTATTTCAAGGATTAAATGGTGTGGTGGGCGGAGAATGTGCTGAATAGTCATAGAGATGACAGTTGTAGCCAGTAATTATTATTGCTGTTGTTGTCATAGCCACAAAAGTTCTGCCTAACGCCCCATCATGGTGTGAAAGGAACCCTGGGCTCCAAGAGGTTCTACCAACAAAGCCTGGGCTGTAACTTAGACGAGGTCATGGAGTCAGAGGAGAGCTGAGGCAGAAGGACTTTTCAGTACAGTCTCAGAGAGAGACAGTCAATCTATAGTCAACTTGGTTAAGTGCTGAGAAGCTCGTCACCAAATGGACCACAGGGTGATTCATCTTTTGGCATCACCATCTCTCCAATACTATCTACCAAGTCATACAGGATTTGTGACCTGCATGCGTCAGTGGAGTGATAAGAAAGGTAGTTGCCCCTGCAAAGTACAGGTGTGAGATATGGTTATTGCCATTCTATAACCCAAGAGTGGAAGATGCTGTGGTATGAAGACTAGCCCCCAGCCTGGCTCTGAGTGTAGGGAGGGTCACCACCAGGAAGCTGACCCTCAAGGATAAAGGCTTTAAGCCACAGTCACTCATTGAAACATTCTTCTGAGGCAGGGAGGAGAGCAGAACGAAAGCAATGAAATCATGGAAGATTTCTGTATTCCATTCCATGAAAGAAATATTTATTTCGCACTTCTTTTGTCTAAGGTCCTTGACTAGGTGCTAACAATATAAAAACAATAAAATCCAGTGATACTGATTTTTAAAAAATGATCATGGTTCTCTTAAGTTGCTTAGGAACAACTTCAGTGACTTGTTTATCCTTTGCTTTATCAGTAAGCGCAGAGGTCATGCATGCAGCAGGAGCTCAAAAGATGCTTTTTTTGAATTGATTTTCTCCCACACTAGAGTTTTTGCTGGTAATCAGGACTGCTGAACAGTTCATGCTATTAATAGTCACCACTGCTCATGAAACCTGAAGTAAGTAGAGTGATAATCCTTTTGTATTTACATAGTACTTTACAGTGTCTGCTGTCCATTTCAACGGTCAATCAATCAGCAAACAGTTATTAAACATCTATTGTGTGCCAGGCATACACTTGATCCTTATAACACTCCTATAAAATAGGCAAGACAGATTTTTTTAATCCTCCTTTTAGAGGTGGAGAAATTGAGAGTCAGAAAGATGAAATCATAGCAGGAAGGCACCTCTGGGGTTTTCTGATCTAATCTGATTCTAGGAACCCCTTCTACAATATCCATGACAAGTGGTCATCCATGATCAGATTGGATATCTCTAGTGTGGGAGAACTTATTCAAGGATTTGTCCAGGGACATGCAGCAGGCACTGAGAGGTAAACCTGAGACAAGATGCCTCCAAGTACATACTGTTGCTGACTCTGGCTCCCTTCAGAATGGTGCCCAGTGACCAAAATGGTGAACAAGTAATAAGGGAGCCAGTGAAAAGCTCTGTGATGCTCCCATGTACATTTATGGGAGGTACTGAAATGAGAAAAGTCTGGATAATGAGGCTGAAGCAAAGGGTCTAGATTAACTGGGGATCAGACACATGCAGAGGGTCAGGCGTCTTCATAGAGGACCACTTGCCAAGAGAAAGGAAATTCCCCCAAACTCTGTAGCTTGAGTATTCCAAGGAATTTTGAACATTTGTTTCATCTTGTCCTAGGAAGCAGGGGGTGCTGGAACCAGTTCCAACCTACTCAAGAGAGCTGGTTGTTAAATTTCTAATATACATATTTACACCTCAGAAATTTGTGTAATCAAATCAGGGTTTACTTTATTATTTTGTTTGTTGCTTAGGCTTAAGAAAGCGATGGAGATGGTGGCTAGGTGAGGCAGTGAATAGAACACTGGTCCTGGAGTCAGGAGGACCTGAGTTCAAATTCAGTCTCAGACACTTAATACTAGTCGTGTGACCTTGGGCAAGTCACTTAACCCCAAGTGCCCTGCCCTCCCCCCTCCAAAAAAAAGAAAAGCAAAAAAAAAAAAAAAACCCTGCTTAGGATCACTGAACTAGAAGAAACTTTAGAAATTATATCCTTGAATCCCCTCATTTTACATGTAGCGAAACTGAGGTTCCTGAAAGGGAACTTATCCCACTGATAATAAGTAGCAGATGTGGGATTTGAAACCAGATCTTTTGACTCCAAATCTGGCTCTTTTCCCACCGCACAAAACTGTCTCTAGTTTGTATTGAATCTGGTGATAACGATATGAAGGTTTTGGCAGGATTACTGGCCCTGTAATCTTCACTTACCACAACAAGTTGTTTTCAGATCCAGAGAGAAATCAACAATTGATTAATTGACTCATCCCACCTGCTAATTTTGTTTTGCCTTGGAAGAAAATGGATATTTACTGGGGATCTTTAAAAGGTCCTTATTTGCTGAACTACTGGGCTAGGTATGTGCCTTTGGGAGGGCAGAAATCCTATCCATCCTCAGTCCACTTCTGATCTTAGGGGGTAAGCAGAGGGAAAATTTCTCATGTGACTTCCAGGGCTAGGGAAGCACAGAAGGAGCCATAGGGTTAATGATTTACAGTTGGAAGGGACCTCATAGGCTGATGAATCCAGTTGCCAAAATCCAGGGGCGCTAGTAGGTGGGAGGGGTCTGGGAACCAAACTTCCCTCTCCAAGTCTGACTCAGGTGGTTGTTTTTTTTTTTTTAAGTATCCCTAAATCCCTTGAGGTAACTTTCTTATAATTGCTCTTAACCATTTTGATTAGTGCACTGTGGCTGAGAATACAAATTGACATAGACTCCTGTAAGGCATTACTGTATCCACACCAAACCATTCTTGCAGGCTGAACGTTCTTAATAAAAACAATCAATCAGACTTAGACTTAATTTGGCATCCTATCTGGGCTCTTATTAAAGGGGTCTTCAATCTCCCAAAGGAAGCTGTTCTTTAGACAAAGCATTGTTTAACAATACAGGTAATCTTTAGTTGTTGTTGTTGTGGCAGCATTGGGGGAGAGAGAGGGAGGAAGGGGGACCTTGGCTGTTCCTGTTTATGGATAAGCATCGCAAAAGCAGACATTTCCTTTTAAGATGTGATGTGGGATGATAGAGTGCCTGGGAGTCAAGAACAAGATTCTAGACTTGACTCTACACTTAAAAAGTTGGGTAGATGTGGAAAATATTCCCGAACCTCTCTGATCTTAACTCCTGACCTTTAAGGCTTTTGTGAAGATCAGAGGGGATTTGTGTGTATGTGACAAAGTAATTATAAAACTTCAGCTGCCGTACACAATTAAGGGAATTCTCAGACATTTGGAATTCTGCCGAGAAGGGATAATAGGGCACTTGGAGATGGGAAGAGTGAATTAGATATTTACAAGCTGTGTGGCCCTAGCCAAATCCCTTCACTTTCTTGGGTCCCAGTTTCCTTTGCATGTAACAAGGGAGTTGGACTTGATGGCCCCTAATTCCTTATCCTTTCAACCTGAAAACTATGGTCCAATGAAAGTAATGTATGGGTTGGTTCCATAGTGAGTGCAGGGATAACCTTGGGCTCCAATAGAAAGAGAATGCAAAGGAAGCCCCAGCACATCAGGGGTTGGGGAATGCTGAAGGCAAGCTTAAAGAAAGATCTGAGTTGAGCAGGATGGGGTATGGGTAGCCTAGATGCATTGGATTATGCATAATCGGGAAGGGGGGGGGTATCCACATGTAGGAGAACTCAGATATACCTGAAATATTCAAGTCACTAGCTCACAGTTTTACAAAGCACTTTCCTCACAATAATCCTATGAAGAAGGGAATATAAATCTTAGTCCCATTTTATAGATGAGAAAACTAAGGACCAGAGTAGTACAACTCAAGGATGCACAGGTAGGGAAGCCATAACTAGGACCCTGACCACCCCAACTCTTAAGTCCAGTCTTGTCTCTTGAGATTGCCAAATATGCAATGTAGACAATGAAGAGAGATTAGCCCCATCAGAACTGATCAGGTCAGTAGAGGCAGGAACTCAAAGAGCACAAAATTAGACAGAGAAGTTCCCTGTTTCATCTGCACAGGGAGAAGATGGGGCAGAAGGACACCAGGAGGAAGACATATCTTACTTATTCAAAGTCATTCAGTTAAGGAACATGCATTAAATGTCTACTGTATAGGAAACTCTAGGCTGGGCTCCCTCCGATAATACAGAGAGAAAGAAGACAGAGACACTCTTCCCTAGTAGGGTGAATACTACAATATAAAGAGTACATCCTGCACGCATTCAAGAGGAACACACAAGGTACTAGGAAAGTGTCCAAGTCTCACTTAGCTGCCTTGGGAGCAGATCCAAAATGTGACCGCAAATCTTGGGTCAATCAGTCCTTTCAGTTTGTATAACCCTATCATTATTCTGGATGAACAAATTCTTTTGGAAGAAAGAAAAGGTGCCAGGGTTGGCCTTCACATTAATTTCAGTCAGAGAACAGAAAAAGCTTGTTCAAACAACTCTTTAGGTTCATCCAATTTTTAAGGATAAAGTGGTTTAGTGGGCCTGGAATCAGGAGACCTCAGGTCAGAGACTGACTGTCCCTTATCTCAGAGGAAATAGAGTTGGAAGGGACATCAGAGATCATTTATTCTAATCCTGTCACTTTATTTCATTCATTGATTCATTCATGTATTTATTCATTTCTTTCTATTATCAATCCATCCATCCATCAGTCCATCCTTCCATCTGTCTGTCTGTCTATCTACCTGTCTGTGTCTGTCAAATCTATCTAACTGCTATTTGCCTCCGTTTCCTCATCTGTAAAATGGGATAATAATAGCACCTACCTCCCAGGGTTGTTCTGAGGATCAAATGAGGTAATAATTGTAAATTGCTTAGAAATTCACAGGTACTGTGCTGGTCATATAGTAAACATTATACAAAGTTTATCTATTGTAGTTACTAATAATTAAAAAAAATAAATATAAATTTATTGTTATGTCTGTCTCTTTGTAACCCTACTTTGGGGTTTTCTTGGCAGAGAGAACAGACTGGTTTGCCATTTCCTTCTTCAGTTCATTTTACAGGTGAGGAAACTGAGGTAAACCAGTGACTTGCCTAGGGTCACATAGTAAGCATCTGAGGCTAGATTTGGACCTAAGCCTTCCTGACTCCAGGGCCAGCACTCTATCTACTGTACCATATAGCTATCCTATTGATCATTTTTAAGACTGGGTCTCCTATCTTATCCAGATCTGATCCCTTGATTGATCATCATAAGGGCTTTGATCTGCTCTGTGCTCAGACTGGAAGAGTTTGCCCCTCTTTAGACAGTCTGGTATCCCTTTCTCCCTGGGCCTCTTCACACTGGTATCAGACCATACTTAAACCATTGCCAGTCAGAACACCTCAGGTGATTGAATCTCCAGCCTCACCTCCCCAGTAGCAGGCATTACCCACCTGGCTTCCCCTTCACTTTAAAGATGAGGAGACAAAGACTCAGATAGTGAAGGGACTGGTCCCAGATTGCAGACCAGGAAACAGTAGATCTGATATTCCAACCCTGGTCCTTTGTCTTCAAATCCCATGCTCTTTCTTTTGTACTCACTACATGGCCTTGGAGAGTCACTTCCTTTCTCAGACCATTTCCTCATGTATAAAATGACAAGGTTGAACTACATGGTCTATAAAATCTCTTCTACTTCCAATATTCTAGAGTCCATAGGACCAAAGCTCTAGGACTGGAAAGGATTTCAGGGGTTGCTGAGTTCATCCCCCTTCTTTTACAGATGAGAAAAATGTGTCCTGGAGAAGCTAAGTGATTTGTCCAGGGTCACACAGGTAGTAAGTATCAGAGAAAGGCTTCAGACTCAGTTCCCATGAGGCCTGATTCATCACATTTCTTCCTCTATATTGAAATTCTCCATCATGGCCAAACTCATGGTGTCCAGGGGTTGAGAGCCAGGTTGAAGCAGGGAGTTAAAGCTACATCTGGAGGAAACCTGTCTGTATATGAGGGGCAGTCCTAATGCTAGAACAAAGAACAAAATGCTCTTGGAGGCCCAAGGAAGTTCTGTAGAACATCACAAAGGCAAAAAAGGGTGACCTCTGAGGCCCAGATCTTCTTTCAGGATGTGTGACTAACATAGTGATATCATTCTTACTCATAGTGCATTAACTTCTACACAGGCTGTCACCCACCCCCCAAAGACACCAACTGCCTGCTACCAAGGGCACAGCTTCTACTTGTGACCCAGACTCATCAGACTTTTGTTTTGTTTTGTTTTTAATTTTGTTTGTTTTGGTTGAGATGAAAACAAAGCTCTATCTTCCTCAGAAATGAGATACCAAATTGTAGCAGCAAG
Organism: Petaurus breviceps papuanus; assembly: GCF_028583685.1. Lineage (NCBI taxonomy): Eukaryota > Metazoa > Chordata > Mammalia > Diprotodontia > Petauridae > Petaurus > Petaurus breviceps. The sequence continues at coordinate 34,865,578 of NW_027185771.1, forward strand.
CACCCCAGCATCCCCAGGGGTTGCTGCCAACACAGGTTCTTAGATCTGCTTTGTTAAAGGAAAGCAACTCAAAATGGGTTAACAAGCTTACTTTAATCAGTCAAATATGCATCATTTACCTAGTTCAGGGGAAAAAGGTCAGCACCCCTAACTTCAGAGTATACAGACAGAATTATCAAGACAGAGAAACAGATCAAGTAAACAGGTTTCCAAACTGTCCAACCATTACATCCATACCAAATCAACATCTGGGTTTTTCAAAGCCGGGGGCTCTCAACAAGCTCTCTCAGCTTCCCAGAGTCTCATCTGATCAAATCACAGAACACTTCTCAAAGTGAGCCCCCAAAACAAAGCCTCAAATCAGGGTTTATATAGCCTTCTCTGGGCTCAGAGAATGTAACAACCTTCTTGACCCCACTGGCCAATCAAAAAATATCTACTAAAAAACAAGCCTCCCACCCCAGGCTCCAGGTGCACTTTAGCCTAGGCGCAGGGAAGATCTTAAAAATTTACATTCCCATTACACAAATTCAATCCAATTTTCAATTCAACCAACAGACACCTACTATGTGTCAGGCCTTCTACTGAATGGTAGAAATAATAAAAAGACAGATATAAAATAAATTCTGCCTTCAAGTGGTTTACATTCTGTGGAGGAGGAGACAACACAGATACATAAACATAAATCACATACAAAGTAATACAAAGAGTCAAAGGAGGAGAGTACTGACTACTGGGTGTAGGGAATAAAGGGGCAGAGGGCAAGAAAGGCCTAGAAAAAAGTAGTTTGTGAAGGAAGTGAGAGATTCTATGAGACAAAAATGAGGAACAGGTACATTCCAGATATGGTGGGCAGGAGGGGACAGTCTATGAATGGAGGCAGAGATGGAACTCAGGGGATAGGGAATAGCTTTGTAGACCAGTTTAGTGAGAATGGAGGGTGTGTGTGAAGGGAACTAATATAAAATGAGCCTAAACATTTTTTTAATAAAATAAATGTTTTTTTTTTTTAAGTACGAAATGAACCTAGAAAAGGCTCATATTATAAAAGCCCCATTGTGGAGAGCCTTGAATGTCAGAAGATTTTGTAATTTATTCAAGAGGCCATAGGGAGGTATTAGAGGCTGCTGAGTAAGAGGTGAAGTGATCCCATTTGGGTTTTGGCAACATGGGTATGGAGGTAGTATGAAGTGTGACTAGGAGACGGCAGATGCTGAAATCAGGGAAAACAATTCAGTAGTCCAGATGATACTGATTACATATTCATATTTTTCCAAATTTCTTTCCAACGTTATTTATGATAATGACTTGCTAGCATTCCTATGGCCCAATAGAGTCTGCAAAAGTCTTTCCCTGTAAAGTAGGGGGTGTGGGTACAATTACTTGTATTTTATGGATGAAGAAACTGAGTCTCAGAGACAGAAAGTCACAATCCCACACCTGACTCCTGATTCTGAATATTAGCTCTTCAGACACTGAAAGGTCCTCATCCATTTTCCTCATTATCACCTGATCCCAGTTTCTGCCCTCATAATTATGCTTCACCCTCTTTCTTTGGGGTGTTGCCCATTTTTTTCACTTGACCTTGTTAATTTGACTTCTAACTTTTCCTCAGACTAGCAGATTGGGAAGACCCCAGGACCCACGTAAAGAGAAAGTCATCGATTCTAATTTTATTCTCCACATGATCAAATTTTTCCTCTGCAAAATTAAAGTCAATATCTTCCCTCTCAGCTCTGAAATTCCATGCTCTGTGTTCTCTTCTTACTCTTATGGTATATCTCCCAACTGAGGCCCAAGGAGGTCTAGTGACTTGCCCTTGGTCACAATAGTAACAGGCATCAGAGAAGGCAGGATCTGAGACTACATCTTCTGACTCCAGAGCCCATCCTCCTTCTACTGGACCATGATGCCTTGGGGGCCCAAGGTGTGTCATTCTTGTTTTCATATCTCCAGTACCTAACATGGTGCCTTGTGATTGGTAGGCATTTAATTAATGTTTGCAGAATTGAATGGAAAGAAAATGTCATATTTGAATGACAGTTGGGTAGATAATTATCACTAGGCTAGTGGTCCATGGAGAAATTAAGAAGGGAGGGGGAAGACTAGAAGTTGTTAACAAGTGTGCACTAACGTTTGAAATTTTTATACTTGTCTATGTTTGGAAAAGTACCTTTTAACCCACGACACCTGTGAAAGAGGAATAATGAAGAGGAAATAGCTGCTCCATCGCTGAAGCAGACAATAGACCTTGATGTCTCTTTTCTCCTTGGTAATTTTCACTGGGTGTTGTTTTGGGTTAATTTGGGTTAATCGTATCACACAACAGCAGGTAATCTTGCCTGTCAAAACAGCGGTGCTGAAGACTTTACAGGTTTCATCTCATCATTGTCATCCTGCTACAGCAAGGGGGAACTGCCAGGAAGCAGGAGAAAAATCTGAGACAGCCTGGCCTGGAAGGAGAATGATAGTGAGGGTGTTTGGACAGATGCAGGATGTGCTTGAGAGAGGGTTTGTCAGGTACTGGTCCAGGAACTGTAAGATCTGGACACGAGTCCCACTACAAAATAGCTTTAATTGGGGACACCTCACATCCCCTCTTCTGTAAAATTAAGCAGCTGATCTGGAGCATGTGTTCTAGACCTTTATTTTTTATGCCTTGGACCCCATCGGCATTCTGGCAAAGCTTATAGACTCTTCAGAATAATAATGATGGTAAAAATTATACCATACTTTAAGATTTGCAAAGAACTTTACATATATTGTCTTCTTGGATCCTTATAAGATCCTGGGGGCGATAAATGCTAATATTATTCCCATTTTACAGATAAAGAATTTGAGTCAGAAAGAGGTTAAGTGACTTGCCCACATTCACATAGCTAGTAAGTATCTAACACAGATTTGAACTCAGGTTTTCTTGGTTTCAGGTCCAACATTCTATTTACTACACCACCTAGCTGCCTACATACCTATAATGATTTGTTGCCTTCATTCATAATTGAGTTAAAGGTCAGTAAGAATAAAAATACATTTTTTCTCCATCACAGACCTGCCTCCCCCTGAAATTTATCCATGAATGCCTTGAGGGTTGGTGGACCCCAGAGATTCCAAACACCCCAGGATGCTTAAGGTCCTCTCAAACTCAGTCTACAAGCCTATGAAAACACAGCAGCAGATCCTGATTTATACAAAAGAGGATTGTAGATAGGGAGCTAGAAGCAGGGGTGTGCTGAAGCCAGCTAGAGAGATCATGCCAGCAAGTGATACCAAGCAGGGTTTGCTTTCTTGTTTTGTTGATATTTTCCGAGGGTGAGGAAGGTGAGGCCTTGAGGCCACACGTGACCTTATAGGTTTTTGGGTATGGCCTTTTGACTGGGTCCAAGCTTTATAGAATAAATCCTTTTATTAAGGGAATTTGTTCTGTGAAATTTGGATTCAGTCAAAGGGCCACCCTTGAGGACCTAGAGTGCCATATGTGGCCTCAAGGTCACAGATTCCCCACTCTGGTAAACCTAAGAAAGTGATAGAGAAAATAGAAGTGATGCTATTTAATTTGAAATTATATTGTGGACACATTTTTCAGAGAGCCAGTTGTTAAGCATGCCCCTAGGTGGAAGGAACTTTAGTGGTCATCTCTCCCACTTTACAGATGAGGAAACTAGAACACAGAGAAGGTATTTAATTTGACTAGGGTCACACAGGTATAAAGTGGCAGAACCTGAATTCAAACTTACATCTATCCAGTACTCTTTCTACTATGGGACCTTAGAAGCTGCCTAGTTCAATTCCTTTATCTTACAGATGAGAAAACCAAGACCCAGAGAAGGTAAATAACCTGTCCAAAGTCCTATAAGGTGCCAAGCCAGTACGTGAAACAAAATCTTCTGGCCTAACATTTAGTCCCCTTCCCACTATATCACCTTCTCCAATGTCAGTCAATCATTCAGTCAATCAACAAACTATGCACCAAGCACTAGACTAAGTAAAAAGGATACTAAGTCCTTGCCCTCAAGGAGCTCACAGTTTAATGGGGGGGAGGGGAGTGGGGGGAGACAACGTGCAAATAACTATGTACAATGTCTTTTTTCTAGTGTCAAGACTCTAGTAGTTAACAGTGTTGACTTTCGTGATATATTTCAGCTAGGGTCTAAACTATCTACCTTCAAGTTCAGGGAGGGGTAACCTTGTGGAGACAGTGGAAGAAATGACTTACTAAGTCACTTCTCTTTCTCAGGCAGAACTGCCAGTTCTTCTCTGGCTACCAGTGAGGAAATTCTAACAGCCAATTATAAAATTCCCAAGGGAGCAAAGCTGGAAGGATGCAGAGGAAACCAGGAGGTGGGGAATGTTGAAGCCCAGGCAGCCAACAGGGGAATGTGATCAGGCAGCTTCTAAGCAAATACATCCTACCTACTGATCGACTCACGGCTCCTACCTTCTCAATACCTGCACGGGGCCAGTGGCCTTTCTTGTTGCCTTCCTCTCCATCTCTTTATTGCTTGCATTGTTTATGGTCTGAGATTTTAGTGGGATGGAGGGCACATCCCTGCTCAGGACCCTGGGTACACACATGACAGATGAGTAAGGACACCCCAGCTACCCTGGCATTTCTACTCTTAGAAGAATCATGTAGACCAATGGTGTAGGTGAGGCTAATGGCACTACCACGCTCATGAGTGTAGCCTGAACCAGATTAAATATAATCAGGAAATATTTAACAAGATACATACAAATAAAACAGAATATAGCTATTGTAAATATATGGTTTTCTAAAACCTGGAAAGACTTACACCATCTGACGCTAAGTGAAGTGAGCAGAACCAGGGGAACATTGTACACAGTAACAGCAACATTGTGCGATGACTGACTTTGATAGGCTTAGCTCTTCTTAGCAATGCAAGGATCTAAGACAACTCCAAAAGTCTCATGATGAAAAATGCTGTCCACATCCAGAAAAAGAACTATGGAGTCTGAATGCAGATTGAAGCATACTGTTTGTGCGTGCTCTCTCTCTCTCTCTCTCTTTCTTCTTTCTTGTGGATTTCTCCCATTGGTTCTAATTATAATGATAATTATAGGAATATGTGACTTCAGGCTAAAAGGAACATTAGATACTATCTACTGATGAGCAGTCTCAGACTCAGAGAGGGGGCAAGTTATTTGTTCAAAGGGACACAGGTTCAAAGCCTAGTCCTGAACCCAGGTCTTGTGACAAAAATATGTATGTGTATATACATACATATATGTATGTATGTATGTATGTATATCTACATGTGTTATAATCTCTCTATTTGTGTATCTATATCCATCTATTTATAGATAGATGGATATAGATACTGATAGAGGTATATAAAAATTTGCTTGATAGATTTATTGTTTGTATATATTCTTTTGATACTAGGCGGTGTAGTGGATAGGGCGCTGGGCTTATAATCAGGAAGTCTCATCTCCATGAGTTCAAATTCATCCTCAGACACTACCCATGTGACCCTGGGCAAGTCACTCAACCCTGTTTGCCTCAGTTTCCTAACCTGTAAAATGGCAAACCACTCTAGTGTCTTTGCCAAGAAAACCCTAAATGGGGTCATGAAAAGTTGAATGTGACCAAAATGACTCAATAACAATGTGATCCAATCTGTATGAATGTTTCCACATTGCTAAATAGTGTGAATTGTGATTTTTTTTTTGGAGGGGGGAAGGCAAGGCAATTGTGGTTAAGTGACTTGCCCAAGGTCACACTAGTAAGTGTCAAGTGTCTGAGGTTGGATTTGAACTCAGGTCCTTCTGACTCCAGAGCTGGTGCTCTATTCACTGCACTACTTAGCTGCCCCTGAACTGTGAATTCTTGACATCCATCCGGCCTGGCAGGGATTTTTTTTTTTTTTGGCCATTGATAATAGTGAAATTACAGAATTTCTGATTTGAAAGTGACCCCAGAGGCCACCTAAGTCCACTCACATCTGAGCAGGAATATCCTTCACTTCTCTTTTAGAATTGGTCATACAGTCTCATTCTGAAGGTAGCAAATTCACTACCTCCCAAGGCAGCCTTTTCTACTTTTTGCCAATGCTAACTTTTAAGAAATATTTCCTTTTATCAAGCTGAAATCTCCCTCTGTAACTCCCACTGTGGAAGTTCTTTCTGCACTGGTACAAAACCTGAATGGTAGATTTTTTTAAAAGCTACAAGGTTTTACTACTTTCTGGTATTACTGGGTAACCCATTAGTCAGTTCAGATGATCAGGAGACTGATTGGCCCACTAGTGCTCGCATGTGAATGGAGGCTTACTAAGTTGAGTTTCAATGAGTTTAGCAAATGATAGCCAGCTTCTATGTAGATCTTTAACGTTTGGAAACTGCTTTATAAATAATATCTCATTTTATTGTCACAATAACCGTGGGAAATAGTTACTGTTATCTTCCTTCTACAGATGAGAAAACTGAGGCAGACAAAGGTTAAAGCTAGTTGCTTAGGGTCACATAGCTAGTCTGAGGCTAGATTTGTATTTTGGTCTTCCTGACTCTAGGTTCAATACTGCATCACTTAGCTTCTTGGAAATAGCTATTTGGAAACAGCTTGTATTAATCCAATCCAGACCCAATACATATTTAGTAAATATCCAGTACTTTAAAAATGTTTCTTCATACCATGAGCTGCATGAGCAAAGTTGCAATTTTTTAAAAATAAAGGCAGATTTCAGCCAAGATAATCACTAATTTCACTTTTTAAAAATAAATCAATAAATATTTATTAAGTATCTATTTTGTGCTAGACATTGTGCTAAGTGCTAGGGATAAAAAAATAGGGAAAAGCTATTCCCTGCCCTCAATGAGTTTACAATTGAATGGGGGATATAACATTACAAACAAATATAAACACAAGATAAATAGGAAATAATGAACAGAGGGAAGGCACTGGAATTAACCAGGGCTGGGGAAGGCTTCCAGTAAAAGATGGGATTTTAGTTGAAATCTTTTAGTTAAAGGGAGCAAGGGAGGTCAGTAACTGGAGTGGAAGAGAAAGAACATTCCAGGCATGAGAGACAGCCTGAGAAAATACTCAAACCAAGAGATAAGAGGGTCTTTTTCATGGAACAGCCAGAATACCAGTGTCAATGGAGGAAGGTGGAAGGGGAAGAAGACTGGAAACATGGGAGAGTATTAGGTTATGAAGGACTTTGAATGCCAAATAGAACACTTTGCATTTATTCTTCCAGGCAATAGGAAGCACCTAGAGTTTTACTGAGTGGGGCTGGGGGTGGGGTAGGGTGGTGGTGATGACATGATTAGACCTGAACTTTAGGAAAAGCACAGTAAGCAGATGAATGAAATACATATTGGAGTGGGGAGAGACTTGAGACACACAGACCCACCAGCAGGCTATCGCAGTAAACCAGGGGTGAGGTGAGGGCCTTGCACCAGAGGGGTGGCAGTGTTAGAAGTGAGAAAGGAGTATATTTGAGAGATGCTACAAAGGGGAAATTGATAGACTTTGGCAATAGATTGGATATGATAGTGAGGAATCCAGGACGATCCCTAGGTTGGGAATCTGAGGGACTGGGAGGGTGATGCTCTGTACAGAAATAGGGAAGGTAAGAGGAAGGGTTATGGAGAAAGATAATGGCTTCTATTTTGGACGTAACAAGTTTAAGATATTTACTGGACATTAAATTCGAGATGTCTAAAAGGCCATTGGCAATGCAAGACTGGAGGTCAGCAGAGAAGATGCGGTAGGATGGGTGGATTTGAGAATCAACAGCATAGAAATGATGGTAATTAAATCCATTTGGAGCTGATGAGATCACCAAGTAGAAGAAATACAGAGGGAGAAGAACAGACTGCCTAGGACAGAATCCTGAGAGATACCTACACTTAGAGGGTGTGACCTGGAAGAGGATTCAGCAAAGGTGACAGAAAGGGTGAGGTCAGATGGGTAGGAGGAGAACCAGGAGAGAGGGGTGAAATGGAAATAATAAAAATAATATCTGGTATCATGTAGAGCTTACTATGTTATGTGCTAGGCACTGAGCAAAGTGCTTTACAATTATTACGTCATTAGAAAGAAGAGTATCAAGGAAGAGAGAATGATCAACGTTGTCAAAGGTCAAGCAAGGAGAATGAGTATTGAGAAAAAGTCACGATGATTGGGATGGATGAAGAATGACTTCATTTTAAAATAGAGTTGTTAGTAGGAAAAGAGGTGGATTTCTGTGTGTAGATGAGGCTTGTAATTTTCATTGTCCTTTCCTTCCCCAAACAAGCTCCTCATACAAGGAGAAATATAAGCAGCTCTTCTTAAACCTTAACTTTTGTGCTGTTCCTTCAAAAGTTTTGTCATAGGGAAAGCAGATTCTAATTCTTCTATTTGGCCACAGAGGCTAAAATGGGATACAATGTAGGACTCAGTTTGACTCAGTAAAAGAAAGAACTTTCTAACATTTAGACCTGACCAACAATGAAATTAATTGCTGCAGAAAGTAGTGAGTTTTCCATCATTGGAGGTGTTTAAACATAAGCTATATGATGACTTCTTGGGGATGTTATGGGGGGGGGGAATTCATAATTCACATAGGAACCAGACTAGATGATCTCTGAGGTCCTTCCAACTCTGAAGTTCTGTGATTCTATTCTTCTAAGAATGGCATAGTGGTTAGAATATGGAGTTGAAATCTAAGTACTGTGTTCTAGTACCAGATCTGTAGCTTACTAGTCAAAGGATAGCTCCTTTCCCTTCTCTTTTCCTTAGGTTTCTTTTTCATAGTCACATACACATGTGTGTATATACATACATACATATACATATGAAATATATAATTCCTTTTCCTTTCTCTTTGATTTCTTTGGTGGCACAAGTCTATTAATGGTATGAAATGAGTCAGTGGGATCAAATATACACAGTTTGGTAATTTTGGGGATATAGTTCCAAATTGCTTTCCTGGATACCTAGGCCAATTCACAGCTCCCCCAGTGGTGCACTAATGGACCTGTTTACCACAGCCCTTTCAGCATTTGTCATTTTCCTTTTGTGTCAACTTAATCAATTTTATGACTATGAGGTAGAACCTCAGAGTTGGAGTTGCATTAATTTATATTTCTTGACCATGCATTTTTGTTAAAAGGGTTTTGCTATTTTTTTCCCAGTGGGGAGAGGTAGAAGAAAGGAAAAAATGTCTGTTGATGGAAAAAAATAAAATTTAAGTAATTTTTTAAAGTATTGCTATTTGGTCATTGGTGTACAACCAAAGAAACACAAAATGGAAGATTTTTCCAAAAGTTTAAGGCTTTTCACCTGTAAGGCTCATAATGCCTATACTATCCACCTCACATCTCACATGGTCATTGTGGGGAAAGCATTTAAATAAACCTTAAAGTGTAATAAAAATGGGAGCTACCATAGTGATGATGATTGATGATGATAGGAGTAATAATGCCTACTGTTTGCATGCAAGTCTCTGTCTTTCCTCTCAATGAGTCTTCTCTAGCAGTGATTCTCATCATAGGAAATCCTCAGCTGACTTCTTTCCATATAAGCACCATTTACTTTACCAGCATGCTTCCTGGTCAACAGTACCTTCCTGGCTTTATCTGTCCCCATGGTCATGCTTCCATGTAGCTTTTGATGGTGCCCACTAACAATTTTTCTGAAATTTATCAGGCAGGACACATTCTCACCTCCTACCTCCCAGGAGTCTTGATAAAAGATAAAGAACCATTCTCCCATCAATTAGGAAGCAATGTAGATAAATTCCATCCATTTATAATTCATTGAACCTTTATTAAGTATTCATACGCCATTTATTGGCACATCACCTAAGCGCCTTACGCAATAGAAGATGCAGAGATGTTAGGACAGAGAAGGAGAAAACCTGATTTTTGCTGGGAAAGATGGAGATGTGAGAAGGCTACTTTGTAGCATCTGTCCCTGTTTCTGGAAAAGGTTTTCTGGCTAGAATAATGGACAGCCATAACTTTCCAGGTTGACTTCACAAGGAGAGATCATTGATTCTTTGTGGACTTTCTTAGGGAGATTTATACACATTAAGGTTCCATGTCTTCTTTTTTTTTAATGTGACAAACACAGTTTTACATCCCCAGTGCAGTGCACAAGACCTTGCATATAGTAAGTACCCTAATAAATATTGGCTGATCAAAATTGGTTTAAGGAGGTAGAGATACTATGCATCTGAGAGGTAGAAGGACTTACTGGGTTTGGAAGACCAAAAGATCTGGGTTTGAATCTTCTACTTAGTACCTGGGTGTATTTGGGCATATCACTGGACCCCAGTTTTGTGATCTGTAAAATGAGGAGGCTGAACTAGATGGTTTTTTAAAGCCATTCGTCCTTTAATATTCTATGCCCCTATGAATGAGGGACACATTCGCTTGTTCCAAAAGGGAGAAGTAGGTGTGACACAATTAAAATCAATGAACATTCATTAAATGCTGTCTATCTATAAGGTTCTATGTTCATCCCTGGGAATATATATGTGTATACACATACAGACACACACAGACACACAGAGTCCCTGCCCTAAGGGAGATTATAATTTGTCTTTATGATAATACCACCCTGATTCAGACCCTTATCACCTCTCACTTGGAGTATTAATAATAGCCACCTAATTGGTCTTTCCACCTCAGGTTTCTCCCCACTCCAATCCAACCTAAAGTGCAGGTCTGATCATGTCACTCACCTACTTAATAAACTCTAATGACTGCTTATTGCTTCTATGATAAAATGTAAATTCTGCTAGACATTTAAAGTCGTTCCAAAGCTGAATCAACCTATCTTTCCAAACAAATTATATAGTACTTTCCTTCTCCCTCTCTACAGACCAGCCTAACTAGCCTTCTTCCTCACAGTAAGGAACAGACCAACTCCTGTTTCTGTGCCTTTGTGTTGGTCATTCCAATAGATAGATGATAAACGATAGAGAGGTAGATGATAGATAGGTGGATTGATACAAAGGTCAAAACTTCACAGAACAAACCCACTTAATAAAAGGATTTGTGCTGTAAAACTTGGACTCAGTCAAAAGGTCGCACCCAAGGTTGCACATGTCTTTCCAGGTATAGTTTCCCATGGCTCCTATGGACAGACACTGTGGACTTCATATCATCCATCAGACCCTGATGTCCAATGTACCACTACACAATAATTTACAATATTGAACTCAGAGTTTACTTGCTTTCCCAGATGCTCTCTTTTTCCTTGTTGAGACTCCTCCAGGCTCAGAATTATTCAATTCAATTCTATCTTGTGTCAGGACTCTGTCATCACTGACCTGAAATGTTTCCATTACTGTGAAAAACAGCACTGGAGAATCAGAGCCAAACACAGGCTGAGGCCTTCAAGAATCATCAGAACACACTGCCCCACCTCCACCACCTCATCCTCCTGCCCCCCTGTCTCCATATATGGAAAGGGTCAACTCCTTCCTCTATCCTCTCATCAGGAATCTGTTCTGGGACAAAATACTAGACATTCACACACCAGACCATGTCTATTCTATAACCACAGAGCTTAGCAAAGTGTTTGGCATATAGGAAGTGCTAGTGAATGCATTTTCATTCATTTGTGCTGACTGTAGCTAAGTCTCCAAGCCACATTCTCTGAGGACTCTGATGCAAACAGTCAGAGGCTGGAACTTGGGCTACCCACCGAGCAACAATCATCATCCTCAAGAGAAAGTCTTGACATTTTCACAACAAACAAAAAACAAAACAAAACAAAACAAAAGCCAGCAAACAAATAAACTTGAACAGCAAAGTTCAATTGAGGGCATCTGTGAGTCCATTTTAGCCTTTCAATACATACCTATTTGTCTTTCAAGCCAATTGTACTCAGTTTTAAGAATGGGAAACAATGTCCTCTCTAAACTCGAGTACAATACTCTGAATGAAGTATGAATTTAATAAATGTTTATTGAATGAATAAATGGATTATTCCTGGTCTCATTCTTTCTACTCTCTCCTTATCAGACAGAACAAGTTTAATTTTCTCTTTTTATATTTTTATGTCACTAGGTTGCTCCAAACAGAAAGTCACCTCTGGGCTAATCTCTTATGTAACTGACCTCACAAAGATGTTCTTCACTTTTTCCTCAATAAATTCACCACTGGAGATGCGACCCCAACCATTTCATCACTCATGGTCTTCAGATGCATTTGCACATATTCATAAAAGACACAGAAAGTGATCAATTACAAATCAAGTGTTCAAAATGGCCCTAGTTAGCCTTAGGTGCCCGACCCCGGGATGTTTTAGTGATGGCGATAATGACGAGGAAGATGGTATTCTTCCTGTTTTGAAGGAGACAATTCTCACAGGACTAACAGGGAGTTGTCATCCCTTGGCCCCAATCATCTGTGATTTACTTACCCATCATCAACATCTAGCACAAGGCTGTGTCCACACCACATAAAGCTTACCACTAACATAGGACACTCATAATAGACCTGCTTGGAAGTCTTCACTCCAGGATTTATGAAGAACGATCTAATTATTCAACCCAGTGCTGCTCACTCTCATTCTGGCTCCTATTTAAAGCTTCTGTGGAAAAGACCATTCATCTCTTGGGACAGAGCTTGTCACAGGCGGGCTTTGTGGACAGAAATATTTCCCTTCTGTTTTGATAGCCACTCTCAGTAGGAGGTAAACATATCTCATCCTCAATAGGTTCAAGAAATTAAGGCCTGGCTCTTTAGATTTCCCCCAGTAATCCTCCTCCATTCAAGAAATGCTAATTAAATAAGGGCAAGGATCCAGCCCTCAGCCTGACAAATAAACCCCAGTGGGTGCCAGATTTCCTTTTATGGGTGATGTCCCAAAGTCTCCTGCTTGTGAAAAAGGTAGGGAGGGTGTCTGACTGCTACAAGACCAGCTGAGGCAGACGGGATATCGCAATTGAAACCTCCAACACAAATGGGATAGGAGATATGAGAGAAATCACCTTGGCTGAGCAGACACTTTCTCAACATGACCTTGGGATGTCTCCCCATTGAAAGCAGGGGCCAAGCCAAACCCAAGCCATCATACCATTCACTCCCTCTAGATCAGAGGTCTTAACCTGGGCTCCATGGACCCATGGATAGATTTCAGGGAGTCTGTGAACATAAATAGCAAAGAAAAATTCTATATGTATTTCAATATAATTGGTTTCCTTTGAAATCCTATGTATTTTATTTTCTGCATTTAAAACCTTTATTCTGAGAAGGGATCCATGACAAAAAAATAGTTTAAGGACCTCTTTCTTTTTTTTTTTTTTTAAAGCAATTGGGGTTAAGTAACTTGCTCAAGGTTACACGGCCAGTTATTTCTGGGTGTGGTGCTAAGTATCTGAGCCCAGATTTGATCCCAGGCCGTCCCAACCCTGGGGCCAGTGCTCTTACTCACTGTGCTACCTGGCCGCCCCTAAGGACATCTTTTGCTAGACACAATTTTATGAATGGCTGGGTTTATGACCCAAATCAGTCTCAACAGTTCCCAGGGGTCTTAAAGGTGATGTAACCCTGTTTTATCCTCTCTTTGATATTCAATGTTTAGTGCAGAGCCTGGAAATGAAGCACTGAGAAGTGTTTAATAAATGTTTGTTGCTTCACTGAGTAATCTACCACCCTAGTCTTATAAACAAGGAGGCAGAGGTCCAGAGATTTTAAGTGATATGCTCAGTCATCCAGGTTGCAGTAAGTTATCAGAGCCTGCATTTGAACTCAGATCCTCCCAGTTCAGATCCATTATAACATGCTGATTCTCCAGTCAACTGGGGCATCAACCTGTATTCCCCCCCTTTTTTTTTTTACCTAGAACTACTTTAATTTCTTTGAATATTTATTGATTCTATTTGTATGCAAAATCATGTTTGCTTCTTTGCTGCATATATGAATAAATGTCCTTTGTTCCTTCTTACTACAAAGACTCCTTCTTGGCTTGCACTGTATCCTCAAAATATTTAAATTTATGGATATATATATATATATAATTATATATGTATTTGCTTAAATGAATCTGTGGGTGATAATCAAAGTGCTAACAGGATATTTTTGGACCTTGTGGCCAAATGAAGCTGGGCAGAAACTGTATGAAGAATAAATGAACTTTGGCTCCATAAACTATTTTATTCATTCATTTAGAGCAGAAGTCCTTATCTTATGTTCTATGAAGTTAAAAAAAAAAACTTTGATAATCTTATTTCAATATAATTGATATCTTTTATTATCCTATATATTTAATTTTATGCATTTGAAAGCTTTTTTTTTTTCCTAAGGAGTCCATAGGCTTTACCAGACAACCAAAGAGGTACAAAACACACAAAAAAGTTAAGAACCCCTGATTTAGAGGGAGAACAATACAATGGAAATCAGGAGTCCTGGGTTCCCTTCCCAGCTCTGACACACACACCACGTGACCTTGGGTAAGTGACTTCCTTTTTCTAAGTCTCGGTTCCCTCTTTTTTATTCCTTGCTTTTTGGAGGGTAATTGGGGTTAAGTGACTTGCCTGAAGTCACACGGCTAGTATATCAAGTATCTGAGGCCAGATTTGAACTCAGGTCCTCCTGACTCCAGGGCTGGTGCTCTATTCACTGCACCACCTAGCTGCCCCTAGGTTCCCTCTCTTTTAAAATGAGGGGCTTGGACTAAGTGACCTCTGCTATGCCATCAATTGAATAAACTGGCATGTTTAGCTAGAAGAAAGGTCTCAGGGAAGATGTGGCAGCTGTCCCTTCCAAGTCTGGGATTATAATTCTGTGATTCTGGAAGGTTCCTCCCAGTTTTGACATTCTGTGTTCTGTTAGAAGGGCTGTTACAATGCTACCATTTTGTGTTGTATGTTCTAGACCCCCTTTCAACTATGACTTTTCATGATCAATATTCTAACCCTTTTGAAGTTGGACAAGATCCAGTAGTCTCCTAGTTAAGACCTTGGATGGGGTGATCCCTTGACACTTAGCATTCTATGGACTTCTGACTCCATTTAAAATCACCAATATCCTTTGTTGCTGAAACTGGACAGCAGAGGGCTGAGACTTTCAAGAACAGGTGTTACTATTCCTCACTAGGTGACTCTCTCCAAATTTACCATGTTGGACATTCCTCAATGATAACTGTCCCCTGGGGGTCATTCTTTCATTTGACTGGAGGGATGTCCTAGCCTTGAGTGTGGAAGGATGGTGCCCTCCATCAGACAGTTACTCCTAAATAGAGTCACACTTGGATTTCTGTGCATGATCCCATTCGGACAATGATCCCACATGGAATGAAACTACTACTAATAATAATACTAAAATATGTCAAGGTCCATAGCCAAAAATGTCAGTATTTTTTCATTCACCCATGTCAGCAGCAAATCCATCCTGAAACATGCTGACAATAGTGTAGCTATGAAAACCAATAGACTTGATGAGCCAACCAGCCAATAAATTATAGATGTGTACATACAGATGTGTGTGTACTTCCCCCAGAAGGGATATGTACTGGACAGCAAGAAGCTGCTGTGACATAGCTCATTATAATAGCAGCTTGGATAGACTGGGGATCCTGCCCTCCCCCAACAGGGCTTCATCCTAATGTGTAATGATGTGATAGATGCCCCACAGTGACCTGGTACCCCAAAGGGGTTGCAGCCTGCCTGCTCAGGGCCCACGGTGACATTGTATCTGAGTACACTTATAACATTCCCCATGGTTTCCCTTCATGAAAACGGTAGGCTGACATTTGCATGCACAGATTATATTTTCCTTCTCCCAGAAGAAAACTGGATTCTAATCTCAGCTCTGACACTAAACTGCTGTGTGGCCTTAGGTAAGTCATTTCTCTTCTCTGAGCCTTAGTTTCTTCCTGCATAAGTGAGTGAGCTGCATTCAATCATAAAAATTCACATGTCTGCAGCAGCTCCTAGTTAATAATGATGATAATTATAGTTATATAGTGCTTTGATGTTTGCAGAATACTTTACATATATTATCTCATTTGATCCTTACTATAACCCTGTGAGGTAGGTGCTATTATTATAGACTCCTTTGGAATAGATGCAATAAGCACTATTATCCCCATTATATCCTCAGTTCTCGGATTGGGGAAACTGAGGTTCAGAGAGGTTACAGAATTGCCCAAAGTTCATAGCTAGTCAGTGGCAGAGAGAGGACAGAAATTCAAGTCTCTAGCTATGCATCCAGCTCTTTCCATTCCCCCAAGCAGCCTCTGAGATGATGTTTAAACCCTGACATTTTGTTTTATTCTCTAGCATACAGAATTCCCCATGGAAACTTGAAAACACCTCTCTGGGCATCAGTTTCTTTATCTGTAAAATGAATAGGCTAGATAGCACCAATGATCATATGAACAAGTGATAGGAAAAGCCTTAAAGAAAGTGAGATAGATAGAAATGGGTCTACTCATGTATGAGCCTTGCTAAAAAGCCCATAACAATGCCACTTCCATTGAATTTTCTGTGTGAACTTGGACAAAATAGTGTCTAAAGTCCCTTGGGGCTTGACATTGTAAGATCTTTGGACTGGAAGTTTATTTGAAATATCCTTCGTAGGTGAAGTTGTGGAGGGAGGGGTTCACTTTCCAAAGCAGAGTTTTCACTATCTTGTATCAGGTGACTCCAAATTCACCATTGCAGACCTTTCTCAACAAAAGATGCTCCTGGAATTTCATTATTTGCTATCTCTCCCCTTTAGAAGTAAGCTCATGGAGGGCAGTGACTGTTTTCCTTTCATTTTTATCTTAGCAGTAGCTTTTATTAAACACTTACTATGGGCAACTAAGTGGCACAGTGGATACAGCACTGGACCTTGAGTCAGGAAGACTCATCTCCCTGAGTTCAATTCCAGACTCAAGACACTTAACTAGCTGTGTGACAGTGTTAAGTGACTTGCCCAGGGTCACACAGCTAGTAAGTGTCTGGGGGCAGATTTGAACTCAGGTCTTTCTGACTCCAGGTCCAAGACTCTATCCACTGTGCCACCAGCTGCCCAAAACTATACAGTAGGTGCTTAATAAATATTTGTTGACTGATTGACTTCTACCACATAGCCTACCAGAGCCTAACCAGAATTATATCTCAATAATTTTCCATCTTGTCACCTTCTGTCTACTGTATCTGCATCCTCTCCACTTTCTGCCTCTTGCTCAGGAAAAGGAATCAAGTCCGTTGCTAATGAGAAAGGTATGAAAACTGTCCTATGGCTCCGCTCTCTATCCTTGTGCCCATCTAGACCCAGAGTCCCTTCCCTTGCCACCACTCCCAGAAAACTTGGTGTCCCCTTAGTGGAATATAAGCGCCTTGAGGGCAGGGAGTACCTCACTTTTTCATTGGTATCCCCAGAACCTATAGTGCTTGGTACATTGTAGATGTTTGATAAATGCTAGATAATGATATTATCCAAATAGTTCTACTTAATTATAAATACAATTCTTTTATCCCTCAGCAATAGTTCATAGAACATTAAATAAAGGAATATACTAAGTACTAAACTGAATAGTGACTTGTTTCAAGATAGTTTCTATCTGAATCCTATTAAAACTATAAGAACAATATAATAATAATGATGAAAAAAATAACTTCAACTGAGTTTTCTATCTCGGATTTTAGTAGTATATTCTGCATACATTAGGTACTTAATAAATGTTTGAATGAAAACTACAATTTCATAATGAGCTATTAGTGGTGTACCTGATTCTTGGTATACTTAATTCCATAATGATTGAAAACATAATTGGGAAATTGGTTGTATTAGGTGGGTGTATTAGGGTGGGAGAGATAGCCAGGGAAAATAATACGTGTAGTTATGAGTGATGGAAAATGCAAATGGAAGTGCCCATTCAATGGGGAGTAGCCATGATTTTACGCTCTTGACTGGTCAGGGTCTTTTAAATAAAGTATTAAATTCAGGCCAGTCTCTCATGAACAACATTCCTTTGTGGGAAAACCACTGCTACCTTTGATAATGTTTGATGAAAATCTATATGAGAGAGGTCACTGTTTAAGCAGAGAAAGGTCTACTGTTGTGGTGAGCCTGTATATCTTTCATATACAATCAAGTGGAGAGTTAAAATCCTCAGCAGCACAATTCACTAAAAACACTCCTTTCCTTTCCTTTAGTTAATAAACAAACATCATTTGTATGTTTAGAAACAACTTGAGGCTCTGAGGTAGACAATCATTAGAAAAGGTCTGTGACAACCCAAAAAGCAGAAAGTTGAATAAATGGTATAATGGTAAGAGTCCTGAATTTGTTTTAGGAAGGCATGTTTTACATTCTTATACTCATATGAACCGCTATTAATTGTTATGATAATTATCTCATACTTTTCACTGTTATGTTTTTCCAAAGAATATCCATAGAAATGATAGTGTCTTAAACAAGTTGGAAACTAAAGGTCTGCCCATCAAATAGGAATGACTGAAAAAGTTGTGGCATATGAATAGGTTACAGGCTTTGGAAGGGACATGAAAGAATTACTTATTTTTCTTGTTGGTGTTTAGTCATGTCTGACTCTTTGTGACCTCATATATGATTTCCTCAACAAAGTTACTGAAGGGATTTGCCATTTCCTTTTCCAGCCTGTTTTTCAGATGAGGAACTGAAGCAAACAGGGTTAAGTGACTTGCCCAGATCATATATTTAGTAGGTATCTGAGGTCAGATTTGAACTCAGGAAGAAGAGTTTTCCCTACTCCAGGCCTGGCTCTCTATCTACTGTTCCACCTAACTGTCCAAACCCTTCATTTTACATTTAAGGAAACTGAGGCCTATGGAGATTGTGACTTCCATAGGATCATTAGGTTGTTAATGAATTTGGAATTTGAACCCAGTACCTCTGGATCCAGATGCAATGCTTACACCTCTGCACCCCACTCCCTCTAATCATAAGATCTCAAAGTCATTAATTATCTTGAATATTACCAAGCCTGACTCAGAACAGAGAAGGAATCCCATCTATACCATCTCCTTATAAGCAGTGATGCATTCTTTCCTTGAACAGTACCTACAATGGGTAAATCCCTTCCTCTCATTCATTTCATTTTTGGATTGGAGAATTATCCCATTGATCAAGTCAAAAATCTGCCTCTCTGCAGCTTCACCCAGTTGTTCCTCATCCTGTCCTCTGGGGCCAGGACAAATTTCATACCTCATCCACATGACAGCCTTTCAGATACCTGAAGACAGCTATTATACACCACCCCCTCCCTCCATCCAAGTCTTCTCTTCTCCAGGCTAAATAGCCTCTGTTCCTTCAATCAATACTTGTGTGACATGGTCTCTAGGCCCCTCACTTTCCTGGTCACCCTCTGGATGTGCCCCAGCTTGTCAATGTATACCTTAAAATGTGGCGCCCGGAACTGAGCATCATCATTATTATAACATTTTTGTCTCCAGGGAAGAAAACTAGGGTACTTTTCAATTATTGATCATTTAGAGATGTTCTCTGGATTGAACCAAATGGCTGACAGTTAACTACACTTGTTTTGGCTTCTGAATGCATCACATCCCCTGTGGAAGATTAGATAATATTACATCCCTCGAGTTGTGATATCTGGAGAGTGACCCCGGCTAATCTCAGACAGTCCTGATTTCAGACAAAGAAAGCAGACTTTTATCAAGGCTTTGGAAAAGGGAATATCCTTTGTGACGCTGTGCATCCCGGACTTTAGTTCACAGGCTATGATATCTGGTGCTATTTGCCCTCCCAGTTAAAGGAATCAGCCTTGTTCCTTCGGAGGGCATGGCCCCAGAAACAGTGCAGGTCAACACGAGACTCCCATCATAGCAAAAGAAAGGCTGGACGGAAAGTCAGGAAGACTCTTCAAATTAGTGTGAGACCCCTCACACTAACTAGCCTGCTGTCCGAGACAATACAAGAACAACACGTTATTTTTACTCTGCAAGCCTCAGTTTCTACCTTTTTGAAAATAGGGGTAATGATGTCACCTACTACAGAGGCAGGGTATGAAGGCTGCATGAGATAACGTATATCAAACGAGATGTAATAATCAGTTATTCCTATGTTATTCGTAAGAGACAGAGGCAGGATATGAACCTGAGTCTTCTTGTGGTCAAGGCTAGGATTCTCTCTGCTATACCCTGTCTATGTTCTATAATTAGTGTCGAGACTGTTTCACAATTGGGAAATAACAGTTTTGTTCATAAAATGAACACCGATAAACTCTGGGACCCTTAAGTTCCCCAGACCAATGACTTTGAGAAAGCAGTCCAAGTCTTTGTGCTTTGTTGAAGTTTCCTCTGGGTTTTGTAGAGAAAAATACAACCTAACGACAGTTCAGTTCTTTGAAAAAATACATCGATGTACAAGCAGGGGGGTTTAGAAAGTTTGGTGTCAGACTCATCAGGTTTGAATTCTGTTTCTACCTCTTATAAGCTATGTGGACTCCCCTTTCCCTCTCTGAATCTCAGTTTGCTCATCTTTAATTGGAAACCATAGGATCAGAGATTTAGGGCTTAGAAGGGATGTTAGAGGTCATTTAGTCCAATCCCCTGGTTTTCTAATTGAGTAAACAGAGGCCCAGAGAAGTTAAACACATTGTTACATAGGTAGTAAGTGACAGAGTCTGGATTTGAACCCAGATCTGTTAGATTCCAGATTGAGTTCTCTGACTTGTGACCCCACTCTCAGTGATAATACCATGTGTGATATTTGCCTCAAAGTCTTATCAAAAAGGTTAAATAAAATCATTTGTATTAAGTGATTGAAAAACCTTAGACAGGTGGCACAATGGAGAGAGCACCGGGCTTGGAGACAGAAGGATCTGAGTTCAAAACTAGCTTCAGAAACTTCCTAGCTATGTGACCTTGGGCAAGTCACTTAACCTCTGTTTGCCAAATGAGAAGGAACTGGTGGATCACTTCAATACCTTTGCCAAGAAACAACAAATGATGGTTATTGTTGCTATTTTACAGAAGAAAAAGCTGAAAATAAGAAACTAGGAAAATTACTTACCCAAGGTCTCTCAACAAGTCGCCACAAGAGCTAGGACTCAGTCTAGCTTTCTGGATTCTAAGGCCAATTCCCAGTGCACCATTACCCATACAATCAGGGGTGTGCTGGCTTAACAACTGGCTCTCCAAGAAATAAAAAGGACTGTGTAACAAAATTAACTGTTCCCATCACTTTCTCAAGTTTAGCCAATCAACAAAATAATAAAGTTGGCAATGATTTGTACATTTGCTGATTTCCAAAGTGTAAATATTCACACTGAAAATTTAACAATCAGCTCTTCTGAGCAGATATAAGGTAACTCTAGCACATTCCTGACTTAGGCGGCCTCCATGTAGTACTAGGAAGGACAGTCTGCATACAGGAGTCAATACATAGATCCCCCCCTGCCTCCCCTAAAATCTCTCAATTGCCTGGGAGGAGATGAATAAGATAAATGATAAATAGCATAAATGCCTTAAGCATGGTGGCCATCTCCAAGAAAGGCTGTGTGTGCTGAAGCCAGCTTAATAAGGCTCTGGAGAGCCGGTTGTTAAAATTTCCGGGTGAGCCTTTACAACTCAGAAACTGGCAAATCCTACAAGTCAGGGCTTGGTTTGTTGTTTTGCTGGTTGTCTAGATTTAAGAAAGTGATGAAGAAAATATTAATAATGTAAATTAAATTTAAAGTGTGCTATATGTATATTTTCCCTCCAGAGAGTTTAAATATCTGAAAAATTTAAAAAAAAATATTTACCACTATACTACTGTCTGTGTCTCTTGGGACACCTTTAGAAAGAGCAAGAACAACCTTCCTCTTTGGGCTCTATTTGTCACAGGCAGAAGGCCCTGCTGGGATCAGTTCAGCACCCCAGAATTCTTACTAGTGAGATGCCCTGACCCAGGGTGGATCCCAGAGGGGTCCTCAGGGGCAAGAACACTGGATTTAGAGCATTTGAGAATCCTAGTGCTAAGGCTCCTCCTTTTACAAATGGGTAAACTGAGGCCCTGGGAAGGAAGTAAAGGAACCAAGTTTCAATCCTGGCACTGCCATTCATCCTGTGTCTCCTCTCTGCATCTCAGTTACTTCTTCTGATTGGGATTTGGTGTTTAGGATTAACCCTTTGGGAAGTCTGGTAGAAACCTTTTGGACCCCCTTCTTAGGATAATGCTTTAAAATACATAGGATTACAAAGGAAACCAAATATATCTAAATAAACATGTGATTTTTTTTCTTATCCAAGTTCATAGACTCCCTAAAATCTATCCACAGATCCTGAGGGGATCTGGAGACCCCAGGTTAAGAACGCTTGGATTCAATCATCTCTAATCAAAAGTCCCTTCCAGGTGAGTCCTATGACCCTCTAGTGACAGGAGGAGTTACTTGGCCAGAGGAAGAATTTCTCTGTGTGTTTATGCTGTTTTTTAATTAAGTCTCCTGCAAGGAAAAACAGGAAGTCTGGAGGAAATGGGCAAGAACACAATACAGTTCCCCGTCACATAGTAGGCACTTAATAAATAATTATTGATGCACTGATGAAGAATTGGAAAGAGAAAAAAGCTAAACTTTTATGAGTTATGGTATACGTAGGTGACTTTGAAATTAAGAACTAACAATTCCCATGAAATAGAGTTGACTTATTTAAAAAATGGAATATTTACTCAAATTCACATAGGCAAAGCATGTTCAGTTGTTAGGAGTACCATCAAGATGTAAAAGATGGACGGTCCCAACTTGACCACTGACTAGTTGTGCAATCTTGCCTTGCAAAGGCAAAAAAAATCTACCTCTAGAACTTCATTTTCCTCCTTGGTGGGATGGTGATAGTAATACATATTCTCATTGCCAAAGAAGTGCTTTGTAAGTCACAATATGCAGACAAGGAACCAATACCATGGCCCCTTCCAATGCCCCTTGGTTGGCCTGTCTCTTCAATTCTTCAAAGCCTTATTGAGCTCAAAAGACTTCAGGTAAAAGTCTGGTGACCCACAATGTGTCTGTCACCCAAGGACACATCTAACTATGTAGAGAGGCTTAAGTCCTACAGAATGGATTTGGGGTGGGGTTGGGGGTGCGGTCTATAAAATCTCAGGAAAAACTATTCTGTCATCTGCTTAGAGTAGGTATTCTTAGTCTGGGATCTATGAACTTTTTTGTATAACTATGTTTCAATATAATTGATTTCCTTTGCAGTTTTCTGTATTTTATACATTTAAAACATTATTCTCAGAGGTCCATAGATTTCACCAGACAGTGAAAGGGGTCCACAACACACACACACAAAAGATTAAAAACCTACAGCCTGACATCCTTGAAATGTTAAATAGAGCATCATATAAAGAAAGTTCTGCACTCAGCAGGCACTCAACGAGTGACTGGTGAGAGATGAAAATATGGTGAGAAGTTCAACATCTATTTCTCTTTTTTTCTCAACTGGAAACTAATTTTTCCCTATGAACTGTGTCTATCTTGATACTAACACTGTCTCAGTTATGATGATCATGATACTAATAATAAGGATGATAATTAGATTAACTCATTTCCATCTTGTGCTCTATGGTTATAAAGCACTCAACTCCATTTTCCTAATCAATCCTGATAACAATCCCATGAGGCAAGTGGGACAGTAATTGTTATTCCCATTTTAGAGATCAAGAAACTGATTATCATCCGAGAGCAGAAGTTACCTACCCAAAAGTTACACTTCTGGTTCCCAGAGAGATCTTGGGTGTTAGATGGGCATAAATCACAGGTTGAAATGGCTGGAGTGGAAGCCTAGATCTTCCCACTCCAAGTCCAGATTCCTGATGTAGGAGAGAGAGCAATGACTTTGAGTCAGAGCATGTAGTTTTGAATATGGGTTCTGTTATTACCTGTGTGACCTTGGGCAAGTATTTATCCTTTCTGGATGATAGTTTCTCAATCTGTAAAATGATGGGACTGGACTAGATCAGGGGTGGGGAACCTGCAGCTTCGAGACCACATGTGGCCTTCTATGTCCTCTGCTGTGGCCTTTTGACTGAGTCCAAGTTTTATAGAACAAATCCTTTTATGAAGGAGATTTTGTTCTGTGAAGTTTGGATTCAATTAAAGGGCCACACTTGAGGACCTAGAGGGCCACATGTGGCCTTGAGGGAGGTTCTGCACCCCTGGATCTCTAGCTGTATCTTACAATCTTACCACATTACCTCTAACCTGTTTTGGGGGGAGGTAGTGCCAATGGGAGGGAGATTTCTAGTGGGGGGGGGGCGGGGGGGGGAGATATTAAATTCAATCACTGGGATGGGGAGAGGGTTGGGAGTACCAATTTGAAAGGGTAGTCTCAAGCCATTGGGTGGTGCTGGGACTTGGAGCCCCTTGTCCATACTTTAATCTTCAAATTGCAAAAACATTAACATTATTGATTGATCCAACATCAATCCGACAGAAATTTAATTAAATTAAAATGTGTCACTGAACCGTCCTCTCTGCATCACATATAAATCTTGGGTAATAAGTCGACAAAGAGACAGCCTCGATTGGTATTGCACCCTGTGTTTAATTTATACTCCGCCATTTTCTTTTCCTGAGCTGTTCCAGAGGCTACTCATAAGCCTTACTGAGGAGCTCAGAGGCTCCTGTCTCCCATCAGCACCAAAGGAGGCTAGCTCCATTGGCTTCTGAGAATGCCTCCTTATGTGTTATTTAAAGCTCATTTGGGCTGAACCAGGTATGGGGAGAATATTCCACCTTCTTCTCCTACCCCCTTACTCCTCCCCCTCCCCCCACACACATCCTGTAACATTTTGAAATTCTCAACTACCTGAATAAATTTCAAAATTTCAAAACATGTCTGTTTAGCAATGTTTAGCATTTTTCAGGCCTGGGGCAAGCTTCACAAAAGGCCAGAAGCAGGGGGAATCTCGTAGAATCCGTATGTGGGACAAGCAACACAAAATGCCCCTTCAAATCAACTTTTTAAGACAAAGTCACTTGGGGTAGGTAGAAAAATCACCTGCAGGTCCAGCAGGTGAGGCAAAGGAAATGCCATCTGGTAGCTTACTATTATGCTTCCTAACTAGGTGCAACAGTTATTTCTATGCTGTTTGGGGAATGCCAGTGCTGAGTGCACCCTCTAGATTTTAGAGCCCTGGGACAAGGCCCAGTTGGCCCACCTCTGTATATTTATTGTAGTTTTTGAAACCCTCCACACCCTGATGAGTTTCTGTATTTCCTTATTTCATATCATTTACCTCTAAATGCTCTACACTCTAGCCTTACTTGGCTATTCTCTACCCCTACCCCAATACCTTTGCCCAGCCTGTTTCAAATATCCCTTTTTTCCTATCTTCACTTGCTGAATTCTTACTTTTCCTTTAAAGCCAAAATCAAATGTCATTTCCTCCTACAGCCTTTCCTGCTCTTTTCGATCCTTCTGAGCCTTCCTCCTTTGATATATAATAGCACTTTATTTTTTGCAACTTCCTAATTTCCTTTTCATATAATATCAGCACCCTATGCCATATCCTATCTCCTTATTGGACTATGAGTTTCATGGATGTAGGCACCATGTCTTACCTAACTGAGCATTGGGCTCTGAAAGAATGTAGGTACTTAAGGTCTGATGCATCATTATCACACCACATACCTCCCTTGGTTGTTGTGAGGGTCTAGAACAAACCCTAGAAACTCTTAGGGAGGAATCAATGTCACTTGAAAAGGCCACTAGGTTCTCAACTTTGTTCTTTGAAATAAGTAAGGTCTTCCTTTATTTGTGTTATGCACATTCATTTGACCCACTCTGGGGTGGACAATATGGCTGCAAAGGAAGTGTTGGCAATGGATCAACAATTCCATTCTGGAGAATTGAGAAGATGAAATATAAAAAAATCTAGAAGGCCAGGGAGAAATCCCTCATGGGACCATAGACGAGAAAGAACCTCTGGAAATCATTTTACAGATAAGAAAACTGAAGCTTAGAGAAGAGAAAAAAACTTGGTGGCAGTCATTCAGCCAGTCACAAGTATCTATGTACTAGTCAACCAGCCAGTCAGTCAGTCAACAAGAGTTTAAATCCTTACTGTCTTCAAGGCATGGTGCCACATGCTGGGTATGCAAAGAAAAGGCAAAACCAGTTCCTGCCTTGAAGGAACTCACAATCTAATGGGGGAGAAAACAGGTAAATGACTATGTACATACAAGATATATACAAAGTGGAAGAAATATAATCTCAAAGGGAAAGGCATTAGCTGTTTGGGGCAGCTACATGGTACAGTGGATGGAGCGTGGGCCTGGAGTCAGGAAGACTTATCTTCATGAGTTTAAATCTAGCTTACTAGATCCTTACTAGCTGTGTGACCTTGGGAAAGTCACATATCCCTGTTAGCCTCAGTTAGGGGCAGCTAGGTGCCTCAGTAGATGAAGTACTGGGCCTGGAGACAGGAGGATCTGAATTCAAATGCAGCCTCAGACACTTTTTTTGGAGGGTAATTGGGGTTAAGTGACTTGCCCAAGGTCACATGTCTAGTTTGTGTGTTAAGTGTCTGAGGCCGGATTTGAACTCAGGTCCTCCTCACTCCAGGGCTGGTGCTCTATTCACTGCACCACCTAGCCACCCCTCAGATATTTATTAACTGTGTGGCTGTGTGACCCTGGGCAACTGAGGCCCTTGGACAGGCCACTTAAAGGAGGAACTGAGTCTTGAGGGAAGCCAGGGAAGAAAAGTAAGGGACAGAGCATTCCAGGCATGGGACTGAGTTGGACCATCAAGGTGGGGAGGGCAGCAAAACTTTAGGAAACTGGAAAGGAAAGGAGGAGCCAGATTGTTATAGGCTGTCAGAGCCAGGCCTCTTGAAACCACATCCAGAGCTCTTTCCACCTCAGCACACTGCTTCTGGGACTTAGAAATCATCAAGGATCTCCCAGCCATTCTCAGTGTGATCAACATTTACAGAAGAAAACCCTCTAATTCCCTGTGGCTGGGATCTCTCCCTCTTCATTTTCATATTCTCTTTGATTGAGCTCAATCAATCCAAGGTTCTCATTTCTTTTTTAATAGCCATTTGCAAATGAATAGCAATGCCCTAGCGATGTGCTGATGGTGTCTATAAAGAGGGGAAGGAAGGGGGGCAGGGAAGGAAGAGGAGGACCAGGAAATGTAGGTTTAACCCAGAGCCAGAAGTAATTTTGTTCCACTTCTCTTAATCCAAGACTCCTCCCCATACCCACTTCCCCACCTCCGGGGTATTTTCAGGTGGTCATGCCTTTCCCTAAAGGATATTGGGTTGCATGGATAGTACATGGGGAGTGAGAGCACACCCAGAATATTCAGTGCATAATTGGGCACTGGGTTTTAGTAAGCCCAGCAACAAGCAGGACAGTCTGTAGGAGAAGGTACCAGCATAGAGAAGGGCCTCAAGATCAGGCTATATAAGCATCACATGAAGGAACTGAGCATCCTGAGACTAAAGAAGGGAAGACTTGGGGTGGGGAATTGAAGGCTGTGGAAACACAGTAATGGTATTCAAGTAGGCAAAGGGCCATCATGGGGAAGAAGGGTCATACTTGTTCTACTTGACTTTGGAGGGCAGAATTAGGAATGATGGGTGATGATTACCAAGAGGCAACTTTCAGTTCTTTATCAAGAAAAATCATGGAAAAGTGGGTTAGCCTGCCTGAGTAGGTAGTTCCCCATTACTGGAAGTGTTTGATCAGGTACAGGGAAGTTGGATAAGAGATCACTGCTCAGGACTAGATGCCCTCTGAATTTCAGCCCTTTGAACTCTGAGATTCTGTAGTTTTGCCACTCCAAAGAATTATTTGCTGAAAATCTTTCATAGGGACAACCTATCAAGGCACCAGGGGATGGGAAAGGTTGATTCCAAATGCAACTGCTTCTTTATCAGGAGTTCAAGTCCACCTGATGTGACTTTCAATTCATTCTTGGGCTTCCACTTGACTGACTTTTCCTCCTCCTTCACCATCCCTGTAACTTTCCAATCCAAAACACTCCTTCCTGGCCATCATTTCCTTATATGTGTTGTCTTCTCTTATTAGAATGGAAGCACCTTGAGGGAGGGGACTCTCCTTTTCATATCTGCATCCTCGGCACTTAGCACAATGTCTAGCATGTAGTAAATTCTTAATAAATGCTTACTTCCCTTCCTTTCTCCCTCCCTTTCTCCTTTTTTTCTTCCTTCCTTCCTTCCTTCCTTCCTTCCTTCCTTCCTTCCTTCCTTCCTTCTTCCCTCCTTCCCTTTCTCCCTTCCTTCTTTCTCTCCTTTTCTTCTTTCTTCAGAAATAAACATAAAATCCACTTTTCTCAGTTATAATAATTTCTCTCCCAAAGCCTTTTTTCTCTGCTCATACCTCAAATGCCATCTAGTCCAACCTCCTCATTTATCATATGAGGGGACTGAGCCCTAGGGAGGGGAAATACTTGTCCCAAGTGCACACAGGCAGTAATTAGCCATGGGATATTCAAATCCAGGTTTTCTGATTTCCGGATCTGTATTCTTGGTATTACATCATATCGCCTTAAGAACTTATAAAATTCTACCTAATTCAAACCCTGGCCCTTGATTCTTCAATAAGTTCCAGTAAAATCAACTCAACTCAATTCAATTCAATGCCATTATTCCCCCTACCCAGCTCTTGGCAAAAGACCACTGGGCATCACCAACTTCATGTATGACCTTGGGCAAAAGCCTTTCCTTCTCTGCAACTTCAGTTTCCTGATCTTTCCAGTGGGGAGAATAATAATACCTTGGACAACTTCCCTGGACTGTTATAATTGATACATACTCAGATGCATCTGGGATCTTAGCAATGTGGGTATTTCCTTCCATTCATGTAGACTGCAGCCCGTCTATGTCTGTCCATTCTGGGAGACCTCCATCGAATGCGTTCAGCCCAGAGGATCCACTCAAAGCGCTGGAGTCTCCCTCACTCTTTCCTGAGATTAGAGCAAAGCAACAGAACATGTGGCTTTCCCCATGATTGTTGCTCAACCTAGCCATGCCCTTTCCTAGCCATTTCATCTTGACATCTTCCTTCTCTCTCCAACGTTTCTGGCATTATTCTGCTAGTCCTTCATGGCTCCTTGTTCGTTTTTTATAGCAGACTGCTCACACCCACCATATACCTCTCAATTGCTCTATGGGTTATCTTCACCTCCAGCTCCCTGGACACTGTAATGATTTATAGCCAGGTATTAAAAAAATCCAAGGAACTCATGGATGTGGGAATCCTTTCAAAGTTCAAAGAGTGACACACATAGAGTATATTGGTGGTTATTATCACCTTGGGGTCAAGGTCTGACATTTGGCACATCTCAGGCTCAGGAGAGAGCAGTGGGTTTCCCCATTCACATTTCTCAGGGTGTCCCCTGTCTATGAGTTGCAATACATCCATTTATTGTATATCTCTCCAGTCTAAGAGGAACTGGGTGAAAGACACAGATCTGATTGGGCCAGCCAATAAGGCTGGGACAGGGGTTGGACAGAGTATGCTAAAAGTGTGCAATCGTTGCCACTATACATGAAAAATTCAAGTCAATAAGTCAAGTATTTATTAAATAATTTCTATGTGTGAGGCAATGTGCAAAAAAAAAAGTCCCTGTCATATCTACCTTCATAATATCATTTGCATACTTCCCCTTCTTCCCACTCTGACACTCACCCCGCTCCCCGAGGCCTCCATCACCCCCCTCAACATTGCAATAGCATTCTCATTGTTTTTCCTGCCTTGAGTCTATTCCCATTCTAGTCTACCATATACTGAGGTGCCAAAATGATCTTCCCAAAGCACAGGTCTGACCATGTCATTTCTCTATTCAATAAACAACAATGCCCCCTCTTACTTTGAGGATCAAATATAAAATCTCCTGTCTGGCTTTTAAAGCTTCTCCTCATTTGTCCCCTTCCTCCCCTTGCAATCTCCCTCCACTTTAGTCCCCTTTACACACTCTACCATCTGACCACACTGGCCCTCCTCCTCCTCCTACACAATACCACAATTGTCTCCACCTGTGCTTTTTCAGTAGCTGTCTCCCCCTCTCCCAGCCCCACTTTTGGAATGTTCATAGTCCTTATCTCTGTCTTTTAGTTCCCCTGGACTTCTTTCAGATTCCGTTCAAATCCTACCTTCTACAAAAAATCTCCCACCCCTCTCCCCCAACCCTGCATCCTTAGTGACTTCCCACTATGATGTGTTGTTGTTCAGATAGTTTTCAGTTGTGTCCAACTCTTCCTGACTCTTTTGGGGTTTTCTTGGCAAATATGCTGGAGTGGTTTACTGTTTCCTTCTCCAGTTTATTTTACAGATGAGAAAACTGAGGCAAACAGGGTTAAGTGACTTGCTTAGGGTCACAAAGCTAATAAGGGTCAGAACCAGATTTGAATTCAAGATGAGTCTTCCTGACTCCAGGCCCAATACTCTATCCACTGTACCACTTAGTTTTGCTTAATTTACCCTATCATTCATGTGTGTACACAGACACATACACAAATGTATATGTCTATATGACTATATATAACTATACATATTAAACTATATATAACTATACACACATAAATGTATATGTTTATATTAGTATATAAAACTATATAATTGTACACATACACACATATAACTGTATATGTCTGTATAATTACATATAACTATACATATTAAACTACACATATATATGAAACTATACATGCACGCACATATATGCATATAGCTGTTTTCTTGTTGTCTACTCCATTAGAATGAGACTTCCCTAAGGTCAGGCACCGGTTTTTCTTCGTTTTTTACCTTTCGTTGGATCCTTGATACTTAACACAGTGTCTGGTGACATGGAAGAGCTTAATAAATACTCGGTGACTTGATTTAACTTGCCCACAAGTCACTTACAGTCTAATGGAAGAGACAACACGTGGATAATAATATACATACAAGGTAAAAGTTTTCCAAAATACCACTTTCAAATTTTCTAAGCTCCTGTGTTCCTGCTTTACATGCTGTTTTCACTATCTTTTTAATATTAATAATAATGATGCCTCACATTTCATACAGCACTTCAGGTTTTACCAAATGCTTTTTACCCAACAACCCTCTGTGTCATTGGGGCATCATGGGAATGAGCCCTGGATTTGCACATAGCTCTGAATCCCAGCATCGATATGGGATAGCATGGTAACCCTAGGTAAATGGCATACCCAGCTGGAAGGAGTGAGCTGAATAATCTCTAAAGTCATTTCCAGCTCTAAAGAAATTATTCTAGAGCCCACAATGGTGGGTATTGAAGCAAGGACTTGAATCCAGGACTCCAGACTTTGCATTCAGGGTTCTTTCCACTAAACCATGCTGCTGGTTAATTGGAAAAGAAAATTGAACCACATCCCAGGAAATGTGCTGATTTTGCTTTCTTTCTTGGTGGCATATTCACAGGAGGCTAATCAGCTAAGTAAAAAAAAATTGTGGTCCACCATCCTACCTTCCCAGCAAGTTTGAGGAGGTAAAGTGTCCACCCAGGCTAGGCAGAATAAATTAGGGCATAATAATAATGCCACCTAGTTAGTTAAAGAAAGTATCTTAAGCATCCAAAGGGAAATCAAAGAAATAAAAAGATCATGAACACAGAACATAGAGAAGTAGGCAGTGTGCCTCCCCTCCCCATCCCCCATCCTCCTCGGGGAATTCCAACGAATTTGCAGAAAAAGATGTTTCATCACGCTCCCCAAACTGGCATCCGTCCTGGAGACACTTTTACTCAGCAATGTGAAGGATGTCCCAATAAATCATGTGAGCCAGGGAGATAGGAGTGTGGGTTCTGAGGAAATATGAACTTCCTTGAATTTTCTTTTGTGCTTTTTTCTCTGAACCCAAAAACACTGCTCTGTTTGGATCAGGGCCAACAGTCATCCTTCCTCCTGCTTCCCAGTACAGCTGTGATTGATTCAGTGAGTGGTGCAGTAGGGGTGCAGTGCTCCCCAGAACAGCTGTGACTCAGTGAATGGTGCAGTGCCCCCAGAACAGCCATGACTCAGCGAGTGGCGCAGCAGGGGTGAAGTGCCCCCCAGTACAGCTGTGATTCAGTGAATTGCACAGCAGGGGTGCCATGCTCCCCCGCAGAACAGCTAGATTCAGTGAGTAGAGCAGCAGGGGTCAGTGCCCCCCAGAACTACTGGATTCAGTGAATGGAGCAGCAGGGATGAGTGCCCTCCCACCTGGGGGGTGCCAGGGTGTCCTTTGTTGGTTACTAGCAGTAGGCAAGTCATTCATTGCACATCTCTGAGCTTCAGTTTTTTCATCTGTAAAATAGGGATAATAATCATCACCATAGTCTCTCCTTCTCTGGGTTGTTGTGGGGAAAGTGCATTTTAAGTCCTAAAGAGTTATAGAAATGGGAAAACTCTTATTGCCACTGAGAAGGGAGCTTGGCTGAGGTTTGGATGGGGGTTAAGGAAGCGAGTGCACTTCCCAGAGAAGGGGCTGGGCTATGCAGGTGCCCTCAGAAGCTTTCTCCCTTGTGTCTTCTAACAAGTCACAAAACCTCAGATCTGGCCGAGAAGGCATCTGAGTCCTTGGCTGAGCAGGAATGCCACCCTCTATGATGTAAGAAGTGGTCCTCTGACTTCTCCTTAAACACCATTAGTGTCAAAGAGTTCGATGCCTATGGAAGTGGCCCAATCTCTTGTTAAAGAACTCTAATAATTAGAAATGTCTTCCTTTATCTAATTGGACCTGCTATATGGTGGAGCTAGGCAGAACAGAGGATGGAGCACTGGGTCTGGAGTCAGAGAGACCTGAGCCTGATTCCAGCTTCAGACACTTACTAGTGTGATCCTGTGGAAGTCATCTAAATTTTGGTTACCTCAGTTTTCTCATCTGTAAAATAGGGATAATAATAATAGCATCTACCTTCCAGGGTTGTTGTGTGTATCAAATGAGGCAATGATTTTAAATTGCTTAGCACAGTGCCTGGTACATGGTAAGCATGATATCAGTGTCAGTTATTATTATTTATAATTATTATTAATTATTATCTGCCTCTCTGCAACTTCTATTAATTCTAATTCTGCCTTCTGAGATCAAGTCTAATCCCTCTTCCCTGAGGCAGCCTTTCAAATACATTGATCATAAAATTTAGCCTTTAGTTCTAAGTTGAAGGCGGGCACTAAAGACCTTAGACATTATCCAGTCCATTTCCCTCATTTTATGGATTTGGTAATTGAGGCTCAGGGAGAAGAAATGAATGGTCCAAGGTCACAGAGTTAGGAAGCAGCAGAGTTGGTACTTGAATCTAGCTCCTCTGACTCCAAAGCCTATGTTCTATTATACCACATTGCCTTCTCCTTAATAGTTAAGATTCTGAAATTTTGAAGTCTTTGGAAAAAGTTTTCTCTCTGTAAAGGGAAGACACTATTCTTTCCTCTTTCCAATCAAGGTCATAGAAAATGTTACTGACCTCACCTTGAATATGTCCCATGCCTTGTATAGGGACTGAAACCCTGGGAACTTTCTAGCCTGGCACTCTTTAGGGCACACTCTGCCTAGTAAGGTATCTACAGGCAAGGTTCCCAGGGAATGTCAAAGCCTAGTGAAACTTATACCCTCTGAGCATGGGGAGGGAGGAGAGGAGAGAGGGAATTAATTCCATCACCATTCTTATTCTGAGCATTAGAATATTATCTACTCTAGGGACACACCAAAATATTTTCTTTGCCTTTTTAGAAGATTTTCTTCACTTATCAGACTATGAATTCCATGTGGGCAGGGACTGCATCATATCCCAGTTCTGTATCTCTCAGTACAGAGTCCAGCACTCTGCATACAATACAAACTAAATTTTTGCTGATTGCAATAGTTTGCTGGTTGGTCTCCTTGCCTCAAATCTCTTGCATTACATCTATCTTCCACTCAGTTGTCAAAGTGATTTTCCTGAAGTGAAAGAGCACTACCTGCTTCGATCAACTCCAATGGCTCCCTATTATCTCCAGGATCCAATATAAAATCCTCTGTTTTGTTTTTAAAGCCCTCCATAAGCTGGCCCCTTGCTCTCTTCCCAGTTTCTCTATATCTTATCATTGTTTCTTGATGTTCATTCATAAGTCATGTCTGACTCTTCATGACCCCATTTGAAGTTTTGTTGGCAAAGACACTGGAGTAGTTTATCATTTCCTTCTCCAGATCATTTTACAGATGAGACAACTGAAGCAAATAGAGTTAAGTGACTTGCCCAGGGTCACACAGTTAGGAAGTGTCTGAGGTCAGATTTGAATTCATGAAGATGAGTCTTCCTGACTCCAGACCGATTGCCACCTAGCATCACCACTTACATCTTACACTCCATCATTTACTCTGTGATCCAGTGACATTGGCCTCGCTGCTGTTCCTTGTATTAAACACTCCATCTCCTAATTCCATATCTTTTCCCTTGCTGTCCTCCATGCTTGGAATATTCTCCTTCTCCATTTCTACCTCTTGGCTTCCTTCAAGTCTCATCTAAAGTCTTACCTTCTTCAAGAAGCCTTTCCCAATTGCCATGAATGCAGGTGCCTTCCCTCTGTTAATTATTTCCTGTCTATCTTGTATACTGCTTATTTGTACATAATTGTTTGCATGTTGTCTCTCTCATTAGACTGTGAGCTCCTTGAGGGCAGGAATTGTTTATTTTTTGACCTTTCTTTGTATCCTTGGAGCTTAGTATGATGCCTGTTACATACTAAATGTTTTAACAAATGCTTGTTAGATTTATTGACTGAGTGAATGAATGAGATTTCTATATTTCACAATAAAATTGTTTCATCATTGTGGGCACTCCTTTCACTCACACAGATCACCATCAATCCACAAACATTTATTAAACACCTACTATGTGCCCAGGCATTACACACAAAGACAAAGAATGAGGTAATACCCCATATACGTTAATAAACAGTTTCACGAGTTGTCAAAACATCATTATTCCCTGCTGGTAAATACTTTGGTGATGAGTCATCTGGCACTTAGCTAAGCTATTTCTTAGAAGACAAACTTAGAATTTGGACCAAGGCGTGGGGGAATTTGGGAATGTCTCCAGCCTGGTAGGACCCACCATAGGTTATGTTTTGCTACATAGCTATCCAGAGCCCTGAGAGAACTTCATGCTACGAGGAGACATTTAAGTAGTCATTTTCACGTTCACAGCCTTCTTGAATTCCTCCCAACTGCTGGGGGTTCCCCTTTTTAATTATCTCATATTTATTCTCTATTCAAATATAGGTACATGGTATTTCCCCTGATAATAATAACAGCTAGCATTTGTAGAGCTCTGCAAGGTTTGCAAAGCACTTGATACATGTTCTATCATTTGAACCTCAACAACAATCCTGGGAAGCGGGTGTTATTATTATCCCTATTTTACAGATGAGGAAACTGAAGAAGAGAGAAGTTAGGTGATATGCCCCTCCTCATACTCAGATCTTCCTAATTGCAAGTGCAACACTCTATCCACGGTGCTGAAACAGGATGGACACTCTTTGAAAGTAGGCACTTCATTATTTTTTCTTTGTATTCCAAGTGCCTAGCATAGTGTCTGACACATAGTAGGTACTTACATATGTGCTTGTTGATGGATCTATTGACTCCTGAGATAGGTACAGTGTCAGACACATGCACACTCCTCTCTTTGGGCTCTTTTTTCCTCCTTCCTTTTGGTATACCCTTCTCTGTTCGCCATTCTATTACTTTGTCTTCTTCCCTCCTTTCAATAGGGATTATACATACGTGTATTTGGCCATTATTTTTTCTTTAGCTAAACTTCATAACACATACACACATACCTAGGCACATGGATGTATATGTGTAATGCTATGACTATATTGTATATGTATTATTTCTCATATACACATATGTATATATACATGTACATACATACACATACATACACACATAATACCTAGCTACATGTGTGTATATATGTATGTGTGTATAACAATACATACATAATATAGAATAAGGAGGGCAGGGTTGTGACTTTCACAATAGTAAAAGTTCCTATTTCTTTTATTAATAACATTTGCTCTTGAAGGAAGTCAGAAGGTGATGGAGAAGGAGATTAAATGATAATATGGTCAGCACTTTAATTGAAGTTTCCTGTCTTTTGCCCCTTTTTTATTCTCTGAGTTTAGCACAATTCCTGGTACAGAGTAGAGGCTTAACAAATGGTTATTGATCAATTGAGCTGTCCCTATGAGGGAATTTCGCTAAGGACTATTATCCCAAAATTGTATATGACAAAGCTGAGACTTTAGACAGTATAGTGACTTGCCCAGGTTCCCACAGCTACTAAGTGTAGGAAGCAGGGCTCAGACCCATGTCCCCTTATTCACTGAAGGTCCTCAAGGAAAGACAGGATGACCCCTTGCTAGTCATGTTGCAGAAGAGATTCCATTGGGAGGTGGGGGATGAGCTGGACACGATGGCTACTGAGATTCCTTCTACCTCTAGCATTATGTTGACTCCAACTTTTTGCACTGCTATTTCATCACCCCTGGGACAGAGAATGAACATTTCCTGTTCAGAGATCAGAACTCACACAGATAGACACTGTCCATCTTCCCCAAAGGACTGTAGAAGTGGAATTTACCATCCAACGTGAAGAAGGGGGATAAACTTACTGGCTCCCTATACAACCTTGGACAAGTCCCCTACTCCCCATACCCCCCACCCCTGCCCAGACCTCAAAAATGAGGTTTAGATATTATACTCTCTAAGGTGTTTTCTGGCTCTAAAGCCCATGACCATATGATCCAAATGATCCTCAAAGGTGAACCTGGACAGGCAAGGTGGGAGGGAGGAATGAAAACTGTCTATAGCTATCCTGCACACTTATCAATTACTAGTCACAACAACAGAGTCAGGTGGTCCAGGCAGGGGACAGAACCATAGCCCCACAGAGCGCAGGCGCCAACCAATGTCCCTTCCAAAAGGGCACAGGGTGAGCAGGCCTTTATAATGCTATTGATTGACTCTCTGCCTGCAGTTAAAAACTATGCCCAGACAGACAATAAAAATAATTGCTTAAACCATATAACAGCTTCCTGCTACAAAAATAGATTTTCCATTTAAAGATACAGTAGGACTTAATTTTTTTTGTTTGTTTCTGAAGCTTCAAAAAAAAAAGCCCTTGATAAAATGTAAATTAGAAACCATTGATGCTATTCCTCACAGAGCTGTCCTCCCTCTTATGGTCGGCTGGCTTGAGGTGCTGGGATCTATTATTTATAAAGTCACAGGGTCACAATGAAGTACAACAACAGAGTTCATTCAGTATAGAATTTCTTCTTCTCCTTCTTCTCTTCTTCCTTCTTCTCCTCTCTCTCTCTGTCTCTCTTGTCCCTCTTTCTGTCTCTCTTTCTCCTTGAATATGTATATATGTATATATACACACACACATAATACAACTATATGTATGTTTATATATACACATATAGATTTATATCATATATGTATATCTACACATATACAATACACTTTGTAGGTGACCATCAATTTGTGTGTCTACACACATATACACACAACTATTAACACATATCCATGGGTTTATATTTTATATATGTGTATAAACATACAATATACATTGTATATGGCCATCAATGTGTGTATATACATATATACAGAACTATAAATATATAATATATATGTTAATATATACACATCATAGACATCAACTTGCTCACTCTATGTTCTTGTAATATAGAATACATTAATATATTTTAGATAGGTAGAGTGAGAGATAGAAATAGGACTGATGGCATAGTCAAATACAGGAGGAAGCCAGCTATACTATCTCTGCTCAATTCAGAGGATCCTGAAGAATGCCTGAGAACCATTAGAGAATCATCTGGCAGAGAGAATGGAGTTTGGTGTCAGGATGACCTGGGTTTGAACCCTACCCTTGCACTTAGCATTGTTTGACCATGGGTAAGTCCCTTCAATCCTCTGACCCTTGGTTTTTTCACCTATAAAATTGTCTTAATAATGTCCATAGCTGTAAGACTCAGATGAGATAACATATGAAAATAAATGAGATGACATACAATAATAACATTATAGAAATATTTATTGGCTATTATTAGTGATGGCAGTATTACTGTTAACTAGCAGAGCTGAGAGGGCTTCTAAAGCATAGAATGTCAGAGAGGGAAGGGTGAACATAAGGAACCTTGACAGGGCTTCTCAACCAGGAGTTCATGAACTTACTTTGAAAAGATTATGATTGTATTTCAATATAATCAGTTTCCCTTGCAATTCTACATATAGTATTTTACCCATTAAAGAACATCCTGAGGAGTCTACTAACTTTACCAAAATGCCAGAGAACTCTATGATGATATATAGGTTAAGAACTCATGACCCAGAATGTCCAAACTGGGGTGAGCACTCAAACATGGAAATCCCTGTTCTAGTGTTGGTGTAAGAAGCATGCAAGGAAATTATGATAGTCTAGCCTTCCTGATTCCCGATGAGAAAGATCCTGACCAACCAGCACCATGGATAGAGGGACATGACTGGTCTTTGCAATGACATTTAGTAAGGAGGAATTCTCAGAACACAAAGCAATGAGTATTTACACAAGGATTAAAATAATCACTGGTGCCTTTTTTAGAAGATTCATTATGGTGTGGAGGTGACAAAGGGCTCATCAAGGCTGAGGTAGTGGAGTGCAGACTCTAAGAGGCCCTTTTGAACTAGAAAGGCCTTGAGTACATGCCTAGTGATGGACTATACGGCTGCCATGTGTCTACCAACCTAGCTCAGTGCAGAAAGGTCAACTACCAGAGAGATGGCTATGAGAGGATAAAGGATTTTCGTCCCTGCAGTTCATGAAAATGACCTTTATGCTAAGGCATAAGGAAGAGAGACGTGTAGCCATAGATAAGCATACCAATGAAATGATGGTTCTTTTGCTGTACTAGAATAAGAATTACATGTAATCTTCCTCCTTTAATACCTTATTGGGGTTTTTTTTTGTTTGTTTTTTGGAGGCGGGAAGGCAGGGTAACTGGGGTTAAGTGACTTGCCCGAGGTCACAACTAGTAAGTGTTTAGTGTCTGAGGTCAAATTTGAACTCAGGTCCTCCTGACTCCAGGGCCAGTGCTCTATTCACTGTGCCACCTAGCTGCCCCCTCTAATACCTTATTAAAGCCTGGAGGTGACTGTGGAGTCCTAGAGACTATGAAAATAGAACTTGAATTCTGTGAGGTCCTACCAAAGTAGAAGGACTTTGAGAATGGGCAAAGTTGATAGACTATTAAGACAGGGAGGGGCTGGAATCTGCTTTGCTGGAGGAAGCACTTACAGTGATGAAATCCTTAAAGAATTTAGATAAGAAACCACCCAACCTTCTTTCCTTCCATCCTTCTTTCCTTCCTTCCTTTTTTCTTTCCCTGTTTCCTTCCTTCCTTCTTCCCTCTCTCCCTTCCTTCCTTCCTTCCTTCCTTCCTTCCTTCCTTCCTTCCTTTCTTCCCTCCCTTCTTCACTCATTAAACATTTGTCACATACAAGGCCCTGCTATTGATGCAGGGGATACAAATATAGCTATGACACAGACTCTGCACCCAAGGAGTCCTTAATAGGAAGAACAGCCATGGACACAAATAAGGATGAAAGCAGGGAGGATGTGCAACTGAGAGGTCCCTGCAAAATGCCATGAGAAATCTGAGGAGGTACAGAAAGAGATAGATCTCTTCTGCCTGGGCAGGGGTTGCTGCTGCTCAGGGAAGGCTTAATAGGAAATACAAGTGGAAATGGGCTGACACATTAGCATGAGGGATATTGGTAAGCTCCCCTTCCTTTCCTTTCTCTGTTCCTGTGCTGCTACCAACAAGAGACTAGTTAAAGACAGAGGTGGGGGAGGGAGCAGCCACGACACAGAATCCCAGACTTTCAGATCTGTAAGGGACCTTTGAAATGTCTCCTCTAGACCAGCCCTTTTGTGTTATAGATGAGTAAACTGAGGCTCAGTAAAACATTCAGCAAGATTTAAGACAATGAGAAATATGTCCTTTGAGATAACAATAAGTGATATTTGCAAAA
Source organism: Petaurus breviceps papuanus (assembly GCF_028583685.1). NCBI lineage: Eukaryota > Metazoa > Chordata > Mammalia > Diprotodontia > Petauridae > Petaurus > Petaurus breviceps. The sequence goes on from NW_027185771.1 coordinate 34,905,566, forward strand.
GTCTATGAAGTTCAAAGCATGCTTGACATGAGTTATCTCATTTGCTAAAGAGATAGCAAACTTGGGTGATCTAACTACATAAAGATACAAAACCCCAAACAACCCACCAAGTCTGCAGCCATATTCCAGCTTAGCCTGCTTTATAACAAAGAGCTACATTTAATCCCATCTGGACCTCTCTTCCTGGGACCATTTTAGTATTATGCATGGGCCAGGGTTGACCCCAGGCTCTCTTAGAGAAAGCACTTGGTCAGTTCTCCCTGTCCTAAAATCATATTTTTCAGATCTCCTTAAGGTGACTATTTATGGCTTCTTGAGACACCAGATGCTAGCTGGGCCCTGGGATCCTCTCTTGAGGTCATTGTTATCAGTGGTGGTGTTCATTTCTGAAAAGACCTGGATGGCCTTTTTCTAGTCTATTTCTAGAGCATTTTGCCCTTTAAAATGCTTTCCTCCAGTGCAACCTTATAAAATTGGTACTGTAAGTATCATCCTCCTTATACAGGTGCAAAAACAGAGGTTCAGAGAAACTTGGAGTTTTTTTTTCACAGTCACACAACCAGATTGTTTTCTCAAAGGATTCCTGCCATGTGTAACACAGGGTGTGGGTAGATGAGGAAAAGTTGTACCTTACGAACCTGATTGGCAGGCTAGTAACATGGGACCCAGGAGGTGGGATGATTCAGGAAAATGAAAAGACAGGGAAATTAAATAAAAATGTCTGATCTTAAGAGTCCTAAAGGTGGGTTGTAGTCCTTTCTCTCTTAACGGCTGCCTGGGTTGATTTGGCCAAATCACCTGGATTTTCTGTGTCTCAGTATCTCCCCTGGCAAATGGGAGGGGGAAATGGGAGATGCTCTGGAAGGGGAGTGGGGGTCTTGAGTTGGGCTTTTACCAAAGGATGGGATATGGTGGAGCTGGGGGTTGGTAGTGGACTTTGTATCTTTAAATTATACAGTGGAGAAAACCCAGTAATTGGAGTCCAGACACTCAGATTTACATGAGACCTCAGGAAGGTCATAGGATCTTGGATTTAGAGTGAGAATGGACAAACCTCCACATTTTACAGATGAGGAAACTGAGGCCCAGAGGGAAAAGTGACCTAAGGCCATAGAGGCTGTAATAGAGTTGTAAACTGAATCCTGGTCCTCTGACTCCAAATCTAGCATCTTTTCCACAGTATTATAACAGGGCTTTTCTGAGCCTCAGTTTCCTTCTCAATATAATGGAGGTAATAATACTTATATTGCCTCCCTTACCAGGCATTTGTGAGGAAAATGCTTTTTAAACTGTAGAAATAGGAGCCATTATAATGAGTAAATGCCACCCAAACTCTGCCCAGGAAACCACTTTTCCTGATGTTAACTATAACCTCCAGGACATAAGCTGTTTTTGAAAATGCCAAGAAAACTCCCCAGAAAGTCTAGGACAGGAAGCAAAAGAGGACATTTGCTTCGTGGAAAGGGCAGGTAGACAGAATGTGCTGTAATTACTGTAATTTGAATTTGGCCAGACCAGGGCTGTCAATAATGCTCATGTTCTTGGGGTGGGGGTGGAGAAATGCCACAGGGTCCTTTTAAAGACCAAGAGTACTTCACTGACATATTGTGGCTGAATAATGGGCCTTCCAGTGGAGCAGGACCCAAAAGCTCTGGTTCTGCAATGAGGAGAGATAAAAGGCCATATCATTCTTGCCAAGTCAGTGATTTGGCTCCTCCTGGTCAACACCCCACCTTTTCTGGTTTTTGCTGCATGAGAGCAAGCTGTACCAATGGGGTTTAGTGTATGTTGTATAATGGATAGATAGTTTTTGCAATGGCTTGTGTTGCTTTCTCAAGACTGGTAACCTCTAATATAAGGTCATTGGAGAAAAGAGAGAAGGTCTCAGTAAGTGTTTTTAAGGATGTAGCTGTCATTGAAATTGAGATATGAGAACCTTAGCATTCAAGCCCTCAGGTACCTTATAGCAAAGTCCAGTGAACAAGACTTTACCCAGATATGGATAAAATACAGGGTTAGCATGACATCAGCATCACCATCTCAGACGTGGAAGGGACCTCAAAGGTTGTCTTGTAAAATCTGTATATGTGCAGAAGTCCCTTCTGTATTATCTCCAACAAGTTAGGAAATTCCCTACTGTTGAACCAAACTCTGCCTCTCCTATCCATTGATCCTAGCTCTGTTCTTTGGGGCAAAGCAGAACAAACCCAATATCTTTTCTCCATTACAACCTTTTAAAGACTTGAAGACAATGATAGCGTTCCTTTTTTTCCATCTTCCCCCCCCCCCAAAGTCTTCTCTTTCCAGGCTAAATATGTCAGGTTCCTTCAACTAATCACCACAGAATATGGTCTCTTAACATCTTAACATCCGATCTCTAAGCTCTCTTCCCTCAGGGTATGGTGGCATATATCTGTAGTCCTTGCTGCTGGTGGAGCTGAGGTAGGTGATTTTCTTGAGTTGAGGAGGTCTGAACTGTATAGTAGGACTAAAGCCAATTGCATGTCTGCACTGTCAGGCACCAATATGGTGAATACCCCCAGGAGTGGATGGCTACCAGGCACCAGATTTTTTAAAATGGAGCAGCTTAAAATTTCCATGCCAATCAGTAACAGGATCTTACCCAGGAGTGGCCACTGCACTTTCAGACCCATCTCTCCCTCTTGGTTTTTATAAAGTACCCATCTTCTATAGGAAGACTTTCCCAATCTCTCTTGATTCTTATTTCATTTTTTAATTAAATATTCCCCAGTTATTTAATATCGATTTATCCTGTATATAACTTGTTTGGACATAGATGTTTGCCTGTTGCCTCCCCTGTTAGAATGTGAGCTCCTCAATGAAGGGAACTATTTTTTGCCTTATTTTGTATTGCCAGTGCTCAGCAGAGACTCTAGAACATAGTAGGTACTTAATACATGCTTATCAATTGACTTAGAATGGACATGTCTAGTCTCAAAAAAAAAAAAAGGTGGTGGGGCAAGGGCTGAGGGCTTCCTACCTGGGATTCTATGGTTACTTTTTTCTGTATTCTGTCCAGCTTTTCAATGTATTTCCTCAAATATAGCACCTAGAAATAAACAAGATGCACCAGATGCATGTGGTCTGACCAGGGCAGCAAAGTATAGTGGGATAATCTGCTCTTGAGCTTTGCATGCTATACATCCTTTAATGTATCCTAAATTTACTGCTGTATTACTCCTTCTTGGACATATGGCTGCCTGCCCATTCCTCTTCCATTTCTATCTTATACTGGTGAAGTTGATTTTTTTTAACTCAAGTATAGCACTTATTTCCATTCAAATTCATCTTGTTAGATTTCCCCCATCATTCTAGTTTATCCGTACACTTTTAGGTCCTTCTGTCATCTTCCTGTTTTGTTTTTACATTTCTAAAACCTAGCATAGTGTGTTGCACATAGCAGGTATCTAATCAATGCTTGTTGGATTGGATATGTCGTCAGTTAAAATGTTAAATTGGTTAGGACCAACCTACTGACACACGGAACAGAAGTGACAGAAAAAGCCAACCAGGTCACTGGATTCTCCAATCATATTTCTTTGCTAGGACATCTCACTTGGCTTGCTGGTTCTTCTTCTTCCTAACAGACTGGCATCTCCAGTCACAATATAATTGTCAGTTTAGTTTTTTCCTCTGCCACCTGTAGACGAAAGCAGAGGAAGAGAGACAAGGGTCCCTCTTAGATTAGGGCAAGAGTTGCTACTGCCTTCTTACCCCCATGGTTCTCCTTCCTTGCCTCCCTAATTATGTTAACAGTAAAGTTCACTCACCTAGAAAATTGATCATCTTTCTATAAAAGTCAGTAGAGTGCACAGGCGGGAAAGAGTTGCACTCGTAGATAGAGTACTTGGGTTTGAATCTTAACTCTGAAGTGTACCACCTGTGTGGTTCTGCACGAGGCATTTGACTACTTGGTTCCTCTTCTATAAAAAGAATATTGGATTATATGACTGATGTCCTTCTAGCTCAAAGGGTATGATCCTATGATAAGCAACTTAGACAGATGCAGATTGGCTAAGAGTCAGTCAACAGGCATTCATTAAGCAGTTACTATATTCTAGGTACTGTGTGACCTCTTTGAGCTTAGCTTTTCTAGAGTGCTAGCTTTGGACATCTTTGTTCCTATTGCATTATAACTTGGGCCATACTTCCTTGTGCATATGTCCATAAGCTCCTAGAGGGCAGGGCCCATTAGTTTTTTTTTTTTTTTGGTCTTTGGATCCTTGAAGTCTGGCATAGAGTCTTTTATAGAGTAGTGTTTGATAAATGTTTGTTGAATTGAAGAGAACTGAATTAAGCGTGCTAATGCAGGAAACTGAGGCCTCCTCCCAAGGCCATGAGTGCTAATCTGGAGGTGTGACATGATGCCTCCCACATCCTGTTTCTCAGCTCCAATAAATGCCCAGATACTCTAACTAGTGTGTTTAAAGCCCATTTGGCACAGAAGGCACTGCTCAAACCCTCCAATTAGTAACATGTTGTCAGTTTCAATTCTTTTCTAGCTGAAATTTGGCACACTGAAATCTTAGCCCAGGTGAAAGTCTTTTTTTTTTTTTGACCTTATACAAAATATATTTTTATTTTTAATTGGTTTGGGATTTAAAATAAAAAGTCTTTCCAAAGCACAAACAGGGATGACCCAGATGATTAGTTGGGGGTGGGGTTGTATGAGGGAGGTGTGTATTCAGTGCTCTCTAGATTCTTCCAATCATTGGGGTAAATGGGGAGAAGGGCACAAGAGGCCTCCTGGCTCCTTCACTTAGACATGGATCAATGTCTATCCATGGCTTAATAGCAATGTTCTGATTCTATTCCTTGCCTCCCTCCCCACCCTACCTCCTACCCCTTTATAGAAGGCCTCCAGACATCCCAGAAAATTCAGGTAAATTCCTTCACTTCCCATCCATTGGTACTCTCAAAGGCTAAGACAAAACAGGAAAGGAGAGGAGTGGCATTACCGCAAGCCTAGCTCTTGGAAGCAGCCGAAGGAAGACTGTCTATATGCAGAGGGTGTTTTTCCTTTTCCTTTTCCTTTTCCTTCCTTTCCCCAGGGTGTTCCCCAGGAAGGAACAGCACAGTAATCTTGGAGCAAGAGGCATACAAGAGGCACTATAGGAGGAGGGGCAGGGAATAGCCATGAGGTCATTAGTCCAAAGAGAAAGACTCACAAGCTGGCATTTAAGAAGCTACCCTCTTGGAAGAAGGGAAGAGGGAAAGGAGGGAAGAGAAATTACCCCAGTAACTAACACCAGTTAAAAACCCATTTGAAAATTCACAGAGGAAAATAGTGTCTACAAAAAGAGATATAACGAAGGATTCTTGAACCCTGGTCAAGCATGACAAACTGCTCTGGAGGAGAGGTCCACAAAAGGCATCCTCAGAGTTGGGGGTGAAGGAGGATGAAGGGGGGTCACAAATTCATGAGAAAACCCCAATATGCCACAAGACTGACATTTAGAGGTTACTCACATCCTATCCCTTTCAAAGTAATTGGACTATTGAGGAAATTTCTGTTTTAAACTAGGTGCTTAGGGTCAATGGTTTCTTCCTATTTGACATCTGAGAAAACTTATTGTTGATGGGAGGTGGGGTAAGGATGGAGAGGTAACCCTTTCAATGAACAGATAGGTGCTTTGGATGAAGGGTCAGAAAGAGAGATTGAAGTGACTCAATCAACTCCCCAACCCTCTGTAAACACAAATTTGTCCATACAGGCAGGCCATACATTTGTACATATACACACTATCAAGAAAAACAACCAACCAACCTTTGCTTTTCTAAATCACCTTGATATGAGGAATGTAGCTTGAGTTACTTTCCAAATTTTTCAACTTTGAAATAAAATTCTAATTTAGTTTTTAAATGAACTTAACTTGGAGCTGAGGGGATGGGGGATGGGGCTTAGGAATCATCTAAACTGACTCCATAATTTTACAGAGGAGGAAACGGAGGACCTAGCAAGGGAAAGTCATTTGCCCAAAGTCATAAAAGAAGGCCTATTCAACTCTTAGACTGAAATTGAGCTGAAAACGTGTCAAATGTATACATGTATTTTTAAAATACTTTATTGAAAATTTAACATTGGACATACATACAAACAACCCAACTTGTTAAGTAACTATTTACATTTAAATGATTTCAACGTATAACTTAAAAGTCCCCATCAACATTCCTTGTTCTTGAGTCCTGATAAGACGGTGAACTCCATTGTTCTGTTCTTATTTGCTTTGCCTTATTCCATAAAAACATCTTGAGATTTCTTTCTATTTCTCATACTTGCCCATCTTAATCACTGTTGCTGTTTGGTCATTTAAATTGTGTCTTTCTCTTTGGGACCCCGTTTGGGTTTTTTTTTGGCAAAGATAGTCGAATAGTTTGCCATTTCCTTCTCCAGATCATTTTATGCACGAGGAAACTGAGACAAACAGAGGCTAAGTGACTTGCCCAGGGTCACACAGCTAGTAAGTGTCTGAGGCCAGATTTGAACTCAGGAAGATTAGTTTTCCTGACTCCAGACCTAGCACTCTATCCACTGAGCCATTTAGCTGCTTCCAATCACTCTTTACTGTTTTGTTATAGTTTGTACAACAATTTATTTAACCATTCCCCTAGTGTCATGCATTTAGGTTGTTACAGGGCTTTGTTATTACTTTTTGTAACCATATATAATACTATTGCCAATATATTTGAACAGAAGTCTCTTTTTTGGGTTGTTTTTGTTAATTCTTTCAGCATATGTTCATAACAATAGAACTGTTAGGTCGAAAGGTATGATTTGTTGGTAACTTTTATTGTACACTGATAGATTACTCACCAGAAAGATTATAGCTTATATAATTAGTTATTATCAAACCTAGGAGACTAAATCTTCTAGGTGTATGGACTGTCAGAACTGGAAGGGCCCTTAGGGACTACCTTGGTTCAAAGCCCTTATTTTTCTACAGACCTAGAGTTAGTAGCATAGAAGAGAATCAAATACAGTTTTCTTGACTTTTCCTCCTGGCCAAAACCTTTTCAGACAAGCCACTGAAATGGAGAGATACAGAGACATCCTGACCCTATATTTTACCTCTCCACCATGGAGTAGGGGGTGATGTCTAAGCAACTTGGAAGGGCAAAGTTCTAAGGGAAGGATAGAAGAAGGCAGAGACAGGGGATTCCCAGGAGAGCATGGTGATAAACAGTTTCAGGGACTGATGCTGTCCCCTTCCTTTCACTTCCTGAAGTGTTTCCATCCTCCACTGCTCCTCTCCAGAGAAAGATGGTACCAAGAAACAGTGAAGAACTTCTAGCCTGGGGAAGCATGACTCACTTTCAGAAACAGAAGTGACCTTGATGGGGCCTGAGATCCCTGACCCTTCTCTTCACCCGTTGGGCTCCAAGTCTCAGGAAATTTAGGAAAGCAGTAAAAGGCAAAAACATGTTTGGGGAAAATAAGGTAACCAGGATGGGAAGGGTAGTGCCATCTCTAGTAAGGAATGGGTGAAGGTAAGGTCTTCCTTACTTTGCTTATCCTCCCTTACCTGAAAGGGTCCTCTCTACAGGTCATCTGGGAGGGGACGCTTTCCTGTCCATTGGCATTCCCTAGGCTAGTCCCTCTCTCCAAGAGTCATTGAGGAGATCAGCTAGCAAGGATCTCTCTTCCCAGCCTCATTCTGGGCCAGAACTTGGCTCTGGTGGCTTCAGGTCTCTGCCCATGGAAACCTGGAGACAACCAAGTTGCTCTCAACTCTTCTCAAAACATCTGTTAACCAGCTCAGCCCCATCATAGCTCTATGGCAATGCCAATAACAGATTCCACTTCTGATTTCTTCCTTAAAGGGCTGGAATCACTTGGCAAAAACCCAACCAAGTACAAACCAGAGAGCAAGAGGCCCTTTCATGCCTGTATCCCAAAGCAAATTTCCTATTCTAGGCTAAAACTCTGATTGCCCCATCCTAGTTATAACTGACTACAAGACAACAGAATAGTTGGCTGTTCAATGAATCAGTAACACAGTTGTTTAGCCTTCACCACAATCCTGATATCCAGAGAGAGAACATTGGCTCTGAAGTCAGAAGGTCTGAGTTCTTGATCTCAGGTGGGCTCATTGGTGGGCTCACAGCAGGTAGAGGCCTTTCTTTGGTTCTCAAAATATTTCATTGATGTCGTTCAGTTCAAAGGCATTAAACTTGGGAGTAGGTATTGAACAAGATTAAAATATAATTGGGAAATGTTTAACAAAAGAAACAAAAATATAATACGACATAAATAATAATAATTTGTGGTTTTCTAAGTCAATATGCATGTATCCAGCAGGGATATGTTTATATTTGAGTTTGATACCACTGATTCAGTGATAGCAAGGAAAATCCTTAATAAAACTAATAGTCTATTTGCTAGTAGTAGCAATAGCAAGCTGGATATCATAGTGGATTGATCACTAGACTTGGAAACAGAAAGAACTGAGTTCAAATCCTGCTTCAGATATCAACTAGATATGTTACCCTGGGAAAAATCAATTAATGTCTCTTAGCTTTATCTGTAAAACTAGGGGGTTGGATTCAGTGGCTTTCCAGCTCAAAATCTATGATCCTATAAATTGATTTAAGACTTACAAGGTGTTTTCTCAGTTTCTGCACAAATGAAAGATATATAAGCCCTTGCAATTTAGGGAACAGTTAAACAATCCTGCATGAGATAACTGTACAACAGAAAAAAAAAAAAAGGAAAAAAATGTAGTCTGGTCTGTTGAGATGACTATAGTGGATCTCTGTTACAGAGCCTTAGGTCATTGAGAGGTCATGAGAAGAGTTGTGGACTGGGAGTCAAGAGGTGAATTCTAATCTCTTCTCAGACTGTGTGACCTTGGAGAAGACCCTTTGTTTCCTCTGGATCTCAGTTTCCTCATCGGTAAAATGGGAAGGATGGGGTGAATGGATACTCTGCTCCCTGAAGGTTTCTTTAGCTCTGATAAACTATAATTCTGTGATATCCTTGTGTGGTGACCACATGAATCATTTTAAAATAGTTCTGGAAAGTTTGCTGGGGATGGAGGGTGCCATTCCATCTCGGAACCAAAGCTTTCAACATAGCTCTTGATGCCTACATTGTAGCAGCTCATTCACTGTTTCAAACAACAGCACCTGCTGTCTTGGATTACTCAGCATAGAGGAATAGCTTTCTTTGTTGCTGCACTCTGTGGCTGATGAGAGCAACAGGAACACACATACTAAATGTGTCAACCATGAGCCAATACCCAGTATGGGCAATGGGAAGTCTTTCAGAGGCTTCTAGTTTCTTGGATGTCAAAAAGCCCTCAGAGGCCATCTGCTCCACCTCTAACTTGACCAAGACTCCCTGCTAGATCCTCCCCAACAAAAGGTTGTTCAGTCTTTGCTTGAAGACCTGCACTGAAGGAGAACTACCTCCAGAGATGGCCCATCCGCCTTTTGGATAGTTGTAATTACTGGCAAGTTCCCTCCTGACACCAGTCTCTAGAAACTTCTTGTGGCTATTTCTTCTAAGATCAAGCAAAACTAATCTAACCCTTCTTCACATGACAATTCAAAAATTTGCAGACAATGGCCATATTCTCATCAAGTCAAGGGTTCTTAACCCTTTGTCTTTGTCATGGACCCCTTTGACAATCTTCCCATCTCAGAATAAAACTTTTTTTTTTTTAAAGCAATCGGGGTTAAGTAACTTGCTCAAGGTTACATGGCCAGTTATTTCTGGGTGTGGTGCTAAGTGTCAGAGCCTGAATTTGATCCCAGGTCATCCCAACTCTGGGGCCAGTGCTCTTACTCACTGAGCCACCTGGCCGCCCCTGAATAAAACTTTTTAATGAATAAAATACAACACGTAGGATTACAAAATACTGAGATATGGTTATTGAAAGATTTTTTGAAAACAAATTCATGGACCCCATGTTAAGAACCCCTGGACTGTCTTCTCTTCTCCTAGTCAAAGATTCTCCCAATTGACTTGGTTCTTGAATGGCATAATCTCTCTATTCTAATTAGGCTGATTACCATTTTCTAGGCATGATCCAGTCTGTCAATCAAGCAATCAAGCACTTATCAAACGCTTACCATGTGTCTGGCACCATAAGTACCTAAAAAGATGAACACATTATTCTATACAGTGATCATGGTAGAGGGACAGCAGGACAATCATCACCCTTGTCTTGGTCCCTCTTCCTATTAATGCAGCCGAATTAATGCATCTCTTGCAGAGCATGGGAAGCCAAGTTTCAGTATTCATCAATAAACATTTACAAAGTACCCATTATGTGCTAGGCACTGCACTAAGCAAGAGCTAGAAATGCAAAAAGAGGCAAAAGACAATCTCTGCCCTCAAAGAGCTTCCAATCTAATAGGGGAGGCAATGGGCAGA
>NW_027185771.1:34915974-34941350 GCF_028583685.1 Petaurus breviceps papuanus
GTAAGAATCATTTAACAGCAAACTGAGAGCCAAAAAGCCCAGGGAGGAGGGAGAGAAGCTTAGTTGGGGGATGAAAGTATACTGGAGCCAGGCTTGAAGGCTACATGATGCAGCAAAATAAATAAATATGTGTATGTATATGTATTTGCACATGTGTGTTTTATATGTGTATGTACATGTATGCACATACATATACACATGTACAGTGCACCTATGTGCATATGTGTATATTTATATATGTGTTACACACACACATACACACTTGCGTGCGCGCGCGGGTTTCTATCCCAGCTTGTCTCCTTCCTCTCTTCCCCCACCTCTCCTTTGCTTCCTTCTTCACCAACTCTACTTCCTTCTCCTCCTCCCCTTCTCCCTTTAATTACTGCTTTTCCTTTCCTCCCACCTCCTTCTCCTTCTCTTTCCCTTCTCTCTCCCTTTCCCTGACATCACCACCCCTGCCCTCTGTGTGAAAATGCCTATTGCAAAGCCAGTGACCTGGGCTTTCACCATCCATGAATTCACTCCCTGCTTGCCTAGGGCAAACTGGATAAGCCTGAAAGTCATCCATCTGATGGGATGCTAGATGTCCATTATGCAACAGCAAACCCATCACTTAAATCTCTCCCCTGTTCTTTCCTTTATAGTATCAACTGTTCCTTGCTAATGTCTTATGCAGCACCTGAAGAATGAGCAAATTCACCTTTGTCCAAAGGTCTTTCCAAGTACCCCCAAAGGGGGGGATGTTGCCCAAGGCTGCCAGTAAGCTGGTGAAATAGTTTTCTTTAAAAAGAAAAAAAGCAATATATGAACGATAGAATTCTGTAATCTTAAAAAGACATAAGAACCACCCTACTACCATACCAGGAACAACAGGGCCTCACCTTGGGGTCTGTAAACTTGTATGTTTTAAAAACATGACTTTGATAACTATATTATCTATTGTTTGATAACGATATATATATATATATATATATATATATATATATATATATATTTTAAAGCAATTGGGGTGAAGTAACTGTAAGGGTTATGGGATTTAAAGATCTTCCATGACCCATTGTACTTGCTGATGTAGCAGGAAGGGGTGGAGCAAGAGGAAGCGGAAGCCAAGCTAGAGTTCCTGTGGTGGCTAGCAGTGGCAGTGGCAGCAGCAGAGGCAGCGACGGCGGCAGTGCGAAGCCCTTTTTGAGTCAGCCAGAATTTCTGCTAAGGACTCCTGCTGAGGACTGCCAGGGGCCGGAGCTGCTGGGAGCACGCTTCCTGGATGCTTGGTGGTTGCTGTGAGTGGGGAGAGGAGGACCTTTGCCTCAGGTAGCCTGTTCTGTCTTAAAGGCTTGAGAATGTGGGTGCTTTCTACTTTATCTACCTGTGCCAATTTCATAACTACTCTGATGGCTTTCACTTTCTGGTTTTGGGACTTAGTCTTTTGGTATTTTAATAAATTTTCTAGCTTATTCCCCCATATGGCAAGCCTGATGTATTTTGTGATGGATAATTATATCACCATATCTGTAATTTCCATAGGCATTGTGAATATGGCATTGCTGATACAGTAACTTGCTCAAGGTTACACGGCCAGTTATTTCTGAGTGTGGTGCCGAGTATCTGAGCCCAGATTTGATCCAGGTCCTCCCGACACTGGAGCCAGTGCTCTTACTCTCTGAGCCACCTGGCCGCCCATAAGCAATTGGGGTTAAGTAACTTGCTCAAGGTTACACGGCCAGTTATTTCTGGGTGGGTGCTAAGTGTCTGAGCCTGGGATTCAATCCCCAGGTCAACCCAACACTGGAGCCGGTGCTCTTACTCACTGTGCTACCTGGCCGCCCCTATAACAATATATTTTAAAGACAGTTTCATAACTATATTTCAATGTAATTGGCTTCCTTTATTATCTTATGCAATTTAGTTTATGTATTTAAAAACATTATCCTGAGAAGAGATATATAGTCTTCACCCTCCCTGCTCTACAACATTCCTGAGAAGGCATCGTCTAGCCTTAGCTTGAATACTTTCAATGATGAGGAACTCACTGTCTCAGGAGGTAGATATTTTTGGTTGGTTCTACCTTTTAGAAAGGTGGGGTTTTTTTCTTCCTTACACATACCAACAGTGGTTCAATTCATTGTTCACTTCCAAACCCATGGCTCCTAGTTTTGCCCTCTGAGACCAAGAAACAAAGCTAAAACTGAGACGAGAGACCATCACATAGTTAAAAATAATTCTAACCACCACCCTCCCCCAGATCCTACCAAAGTCTTTTATACTCCTGGCCAAACACACTCAGTTCCCTTAATTGAACCTTATGCAGCATGATTCTGAGTGTACTCATCATCTTCCTGGCCTCCTTATTCTGGACATTTTCTACATTGTCAATGTCCTTTCTAGACTGTGGTTACCAGACCTGGTTGTAATTCTCCAGATATGGTCTCCCCACGTCAGAATGCAGGTAAATGACCATATTCCTCTTTTTATTTCTCTCCATGCATCCTAAGGTACTCCCTTGCCATATTGCTGACTCATATTGAATCTGGTCCACTAAGACCCCCAGGTCATTTTCATCCAAACTATTGTCTAGCCATACCTTCTTTATCTTGTGTAGATGTGATATAATTTGTGAAACTAAGTATAGGTTTTCACACTTAGTCCTATTCAGTTTCATCTCACTAGATTTGTTCTCATCATTCTACCCTTCCAGGATCATTTTGGAATCAAGCAGAATGATATGGTCAGCACAGGATGCCCAGTAGTCAGTCAGAGGAGACCTCTGGCCCTAGTAGCCATTCTGTGTATTGAATATAAATATGGGATTTAAAAAGTTTTACTTATTTTTCATTTTAATCAACTACACAAATACAAGACAGGGAAGATAAAGCTCAATAGATTGTAAAAGATCTGGGCATTTTTAGTGAACAGCAAACTTTTTATCAGTCAATGGTATGTTACAGCAGCCAAGCAGGTTAATATAATTAATTGTAAGCTTTGTTATGAGAAACATAGCATCTAAAAGTCAGGACTGATGTTGCTGTTGTACTCTGTCCTAGTAGAACTATGTTGGGAGTATTTGGCTCAGTTCTGGATGCCACATCTTAGGAAGGATACTGACAAATTCAAGTGTATCCAGAAAAGGACAAGTTCATGCCAGATAATGGTTAGTTGAAGGAACTGGAGATGGTCTACCTGAAGAAGAGAACATGGTGGTAGTGGTGGGGGAGGGTAGGTGGGGAGGTTATGATGGCTGCCTTTCAGTATTTAAAGACCTAGTACATATAAGTAAGATTAGGCTTTTTTTGGGTGGGGGGCTTGACCCCAAAGAAGAGAGCTAGGAGCTGTGAATGGAAATTGCAAGAAGTCAAAGAAAAACTTCACATTTGATGTTGCTCATTCGTTTTCAGCAGTGTCTGACTTTTTGTGACCCCATTTGGAGTATTCTTGGCAGGGATACTGGAGTCATTTGTCATTTCCTTCTCCAGCACATTTTACAGATGAGGAAACTGAGAACTCTGTGAAGTGAGGCTGATGACTTTGCACAACTCTTCTTCACTTAAATCCAATGCACTTGCACCTCATGACATCTCCACCCTGGTGTTATGGTCCTCTTCCAGAAAGAAGGACAAACAACAGGAAAACCTGAGTTCAAATCCAGCCTCAGACCCTTACTAGCTATGAAACCCTAGGAAAGTCACTTAATGGCTGCCTACCTCAGTTTACCCATTTGTAAAATGGGGATCATAATAGCACTTAACTCACAGGTTTGCTGTAAGGATCAAATGAGATAATATAGTCTTGGTAAGCCTTAAAGAGCTCTCTAAATGCTTGCTATTATTATAAAAGGAAGTGCATAATTCTCTCTTTAGAAGTGCCTTTCTAATTACATGGTTTTCTTGACTCACCCCTCATTTCCCACTTGAGTTCCTAAGAATCAGAGATGTTCAAAAGCAAACTGAGCTGCTATAGGGTCCAGAGGCCTCCTGACTAAGGTTTTAGTTTAACAATTGAATGGATCACTTAGAGGGGACGATAGAAAGGGCAGTGCTCTCTTGGCAAGAAGTTGGACCTGATGGCATCTGAATCCCTTCCCTGGAACCACAGCTGAAGTCCGGGGAAGGATAGGCTCCTGTGGGGCAGTCAGCTGAGTGTGTCTCCATACTGGCATGTTTCATTATATGACACCTCCTGGCTGCAGGGGCTGTATGAACCAGTCCCCAAAGTTCTTGCTCAGTTGCTCTAAGATGCTGCCAATTTAGAGCTTTTAAGGCTTTTAAATGAAATTAACAGGACTTTTATTGAATTGAATCTACTCTAAACATAGACATATTTTTCAAATACCTGGTAGGAAATATCCTAGAGTCAGATGTTTGGAGCTGTAAGAGATCTTAGAAAGCATATCGTTTAGGTGATCTTAAGCTGTGGTATGTGAATTCAAAAACAAACAAACAAATATTTCAATAACCAGCTCAGTATAATTGGTTTCTTTTGAAATCCTGTGTTTTCCTTTTTTGATGCCTTTAAAAACATTATTCTGAGAAGAGGTCCATAGACTTTACCAGATTGCTAAAGGGGCTCAAGACACAAAACAAGATTTAGCCCAACCCTTTAATTTTTACAAAAGAGGAAACAGAAACCCAGAAAAGTAAAGTGACATTGGTCTAGGTCAGTGGTATCAAACTCAAATAGAAATGGGCTGCACATTGACTTAGAAAACCACAAATTACCATTATATGTATTGCACTATATCTTTGTTTATTTTATTAAACATTTCCCAGTTACATTATTCTCCTGTTCTGGCAGCACTCTCAAGTTTTTACAGGCCATGGGCCACAAGTGTGACTCCTATGGTCTAGGTCACACACATCAGAAGTTAAGCTAGAATTCAAACTGAGGCCTTTGACTCCAAATTCAGTGTTGTATCATGAAATCAACCCCTTCTCATTTTACTAATGTGAAAGCTGAAGTTCACAAAGGCTGGGTCATTTGCCCAATGTCACACAACCAATAAGTGAGGAAGAATGTCTTTTGACTCAAGGTCCATGTTCTTCCCAGGTCGTATAAAGAGAAGGCAAAGAAAATATGTGTTCCATTTATATAAAGTCTAAAGGCGTGACTCAGAACAGGCTTGGGCTGCCTCCTGAGTTCCCTATCACCAGCATATCTTCCCCACACTAAGCAAGGCTCTCTCATTCTGCATGGTAACTAGCTCTGCTGCCATTTTAGCATATGGATGAACCAACAGTGCAGCCTGCATTTTAAAGACCATTTCAGCGCAGGGTAAGAAGGTACTTGAATATAGAAAGTACAAGGAAATTAGACAGCCTGTCAATCCATTTATCCAAGAGAGATGTAGTTACAAAGCAGTCAGGATTTATTTGCATTTCGAGTTTGAAACTCCATGTCTTGGGACTTAAAAAGTTCATCCCTGGGGATAAGGAATCCTATGTTCCTATGGCTGGTCTTGCCATTCACTTGCGAGATGATGCCTCAGTTTCACCACTGGAAAAGCAAAGCCAATGAGGGTTCCTAAGGTACACTAGAAGCTGCAAGGAACCACAGACATCATTTAGTTCTTCTCCCTTTTGTTTTTTTGCAGAGAAGGAAATTAAGGGAAGGGAATTTGTCCAAGGAGAAAGGGCAAGTGACCAAATCTGAATTCGCATCCAGGTCAACTGACTTTTAGCCTAACAATCTTTTTGCTCTACTCTGAATAGGATCCATGACATGGGTCCTTCAACTGGGCACAGTCCATTCATTAGTCCTTTCATATTTTAATAATAACTACAACGTTATTGTTGTTGAGTCTTTTCATTCTTGTTGACTCTTTGTGGCCCCTTTTTAGAGTTTTTGCAGCAGAGATACTGGAGTGGTTTGTAATTTCCTTCTCCAGCTCATTTTACAGATGAGGAAACTGAGGCAAACAGGGTTAAGTGACTTGCCCAGGGTCACACAGCTAGTAAGTGAGTGAGAATTTGAACTCAGGTCTTCCTAACTCCAGTCTTAGTGGTCTATCCACTGTGCCACCTAACTGCCCATGGAAACAATGGCTGGTATTTAATTAGGGCTATATAAGGTTTGCAAAGTACTTTCCATACTTTATACCATTTAAGCCTCACAATGACCTAGTAAGGTAGGTGCTATAGAAAGTATTATCTCCATTTTACTGATACAGAAAATGATTCTAGAGAGGTGGCTACTTCCTTATCATTATCTGTAAATTGGGACTATGCTACATCTCACACCTCTGAACCTAAGTGAGCAGTGGGGGAGTTAGAAAACCCTGATTGACTCCTAATTGATATTCCCCCCAGCCTTAGGCCATTACAGCAAAAGAAGCATACCCAAGAGAAAACCCAAGTTCTGGACCCCCTCAGCAGGGAAATTTTTGCTGTCCTTCTAGTGAGTTTAGGGACCCCGGCCACATCCCTAGATCTCCTCCATATAATATTATTATTAGATCTATTAGTGCTTCTATCAGGCAGATCTTTTTAATGCCTTTCTCTCAGATATCTGAGTTGAGATGGAGCTTTTTCTCATCTCCAAGCACAGTAACTGCCCCTTCCTTTAAGGCCAGACCCACTTAAATCCCTGAACTCAGTCTGAGAATCCCAAGGGTAAAGTCAGATTTTCTCTCAACAGACACAGCCTGGACATAGTCACTAGATACCAAATGCAAGGTAAGACTCCCAGAAAAAGGGCCTCCAGAAGGAAGGAACCTTAAGACCTAAAGCCTGAAAGGGATTTAGAATATGGATCACCCAACACTGGAGGCTAGAGGACACTTGGGAGATACATGGAGCACAGAGGGACAGGAAAACATGGTGGAAAGAGCATTGGTCTATGGTATAATCTGAAGGACATGGATTGGAATCTTACCCCTAAAACAGGAATGGCTGTGTGGCCATGGGCAAGTCATGTCCTCCTTGAGACTCAGTTTTCTCATCTGTAAAATGGGGCACTTGTAAATACTCATCTAGGAGGGTTGTTTCTAATCCCCAAATATGTATAAAAAATGCCTTATAGAACTTCAGGTGCTGGAGATATTGACCAGTCCTATGATTTCCCCAGCTTAGGAAACTCTTAGGTGAAGAAACACTTTCTTCCAATGCATACCTTTCTTCAACTTACAGGTTTAGAGATTTGCCTAGAACACTGAATACCCCAGACACATACTGTTTGTGAGACCCTGGTCAAATGATTTCACCTCTGGGTGCTCTAGAAAATCCCGTAAATCTAAAAGTTAGCGAAGGTGCTGGCCTGTATTGGTGAAGGGAATTTCTTCATCTGGGAATTCCCTGTAGCATTGTAATCATAGATCTTGTCCTGATCCTTTCACAATAACTGTGTGAGGAAGGAGGGGAATATTCACTTGCTCTTTCCTTCTCAGGATTTTATTCATTACTACTGTGTCTTCTCCCTCGTCTCACAGGTACATTGTAGAAGTCCAACAAATGTTTGTTGAATGAATAAACATCTTTGGGGGAAAGAGAGGAAAGGGTGATGGAGAAAGACGTGATAAGAGAAAAAGGCGAGGAGAAGGTAGAACAAGATGGGGAGAGATAAGAAGCCATATTTTCTCTATTTGGATTTCTGATGGCAAACCTTTGTTCCTAGTGGCTTGGGTGGTAGTTTTGTGCATTATTATAGGGAAGCATTATTCAAATAAAAATAATTTTTCCCCATTCAATAAGAGTTAATTAGACAATCATCATTGTCTTTGCCTCCTTGGAGGCAGATGTTAACTATTACCCAAGCTACCAGTTATCCTGAAAACCCTTTTCTGAGAGGTTAGGAAATTTCAGAGTGTGAGGTGAATATAGGAAGTGGGATCTGATGCAAAGAGCACTAGACTGGGATAGGAGAATACTTGGATCTGGGTCCCCAAGCTGTGCCACTTAGTAGGCTTGGTATGACCTTCACCTCCTTTGAGTCTCAGTTGTCCTCCCCCCATAAAAATAGGGAGGAAAATCCTCTCACTACCTATCTTAAAAGGGTCTTATGTGAAAAGTGGTTTGTTAACCTTAAGTGGCCAGGGAAATGTCAGTGAATTCTCTTTCCTCCCTTACAGGGTTGTAGCATGATAATAGATGAGACAGTGGATGTTTACCAAGACCTATACAAATGGCAGGTGGTAACATCATTTCCCAGTAAAGCTGTCATTCAGTATTTCATTGAAAAAGAGAAGTGAGCCTGAGTTCTTATAATTATAGGATCAGAACTTGAGAGTTTGTACGTACTTGGGAAGCCAACCAGTTCAACTCTCTCATATTTGACAGCTGACTTGCTCAAGGTCACATAGGTAGAGAATGATTGGGCCAGGATTCGATTTCAGGTAATCATACTCCAAACCTAGCATTCTTTCCACCTCACTTAGAACTCAAGTTCTAGGTTCTTTTAAGATGGAGAAAGAACTATTACAGACCGACAATAATTAACTCAAGTCCATCCTTTGTGGACCAGCCTAGCTAAGTGGGAAGAGGCTGGTTGCTAACGGGTTCCACACTAGGAGACGGATTTTTCCAAGTAGAGCAACTCCTGAAGACCAAAGTCAACAAGCATTTAAGGGCCTTCTATGTGCCAGGCATTGTGCTAAGCACTGGAGATATAAAGAAAGGCAGAAACAGGGTCCCTGCCCTCAAAGGAGCTCATAATAGTCTAATGGGGGACAATTATGCACATGTAAGATAGCATAAATGGTAGATGGAAGGTAAATCTTAAAAAACAAGGTGGGGAGAAAGGGGGAACTGGGAAAGGCCTCCAGAAGAAGGTGAGATTACTCTTCCCTAAAGAATGGAGTGGGGCATCTAGGTGGTACAGTGGGTAGAATGCCAAGCCTGGAGTTAGGAAGGTGTGAGTTCAAATCTTACCTCAGACACTTACTAGCTGTGTGACCCTGGGCAAGTCACTTAGTCCTGTTTGTCTCTTCATCTGTAAAATAATCTGGAGAAGGAAATGACAAACCACTCCAGTATCTTTGCCAAGAAAACCCCAAATGGAGTCACAAAGTGTCAGACATAGCTGAAAAAAACTGAACAACAAAGCATAGAGGGGCTATAATCTGTGTCTCTGGAAAGAAGACACCCCCCACTCCAACAGACGGAATCACAGAGCCTTGAATTATTGAGATGAATATCATCATAATAAACTGTTTGCTGAGTAGATCCAGGCAGGCTACCAAGTGAAAAGAATGTTATAGGTGTGCTTTGGGGCGGGGAGGGAGAGTGGGGGAGAGCCATGAACTCTGAACCTGAACAATTTAAAAACATTCCTAAACACCACTCTAATCTCTGGAGACTCCTGGCTTATGTGGGATTTGAGAATAAGGTTTATTTCACCTGGTCTAGGTCAGCATTGAATGTGACACTGATAATTAAGTCAATAAATCAATCTAACCACAAGCCACATTTCTATAGACCTTATAGCCTGACCTCCTAACACTTCTGTGAGATAAATAGTATGAGGACGACTAGTCTCTTTTTATGGGGGAGACTCAAAGGGAAATGACTTGTCCAAGGTCGAACAGCCAAGTCATGACAGTATAGGATTTAAACACCAGTATTCTGATTTTGGAAGCAGTATTTTTTCCCCTTATGCCATCTTCCCTAAAGCAAAGGGTCTCTCTGCCCCCTGCCTAAGGATGGAGGCCCAAGACCACTTTCTTTCTCAGAGAATGAATCCCAAATCTTGCATACCATGGATTGAGTGAAATCAATGCACTTATGCAAAACAAATCTGCTTGGGCCCCAGGATGAGAAAATTAGGCCACCAGCTGATGAATAATTTTTCTTAAGAGGATTTGCTCACCTAAACCTAATAAACCCAGTGTGGGGAAAGTCTCATCCTATCAGCCTGATGCCTTCTCACCTAAGCTGTGGAATGGAATTGACAAAAGCGATAGGAAACAGGTGATTGAGAATCTCATCAAGTTAAAGGGACAGAGGAACAGAGGGGTTTTTAGCTAATCTGTTAGAGAGCCAGCTCCTTGGAACAGCTGGAGGCTTCCTCCCTTCCTCCTTCCATTATGTCCCATCACTCCCATGCTGCAGCCATGGGAAGACACCAGGATCAGACTGTGGAAGCCAGAAGGAAGCTTAGGGATGGCCAAAAGCTCCCACCCTGCCCCCATTTGGCAGATGAGGTAACTGAGACCCAGAAAAGGAAAGGAATTTGCTCAAGGTCACATTTCGAATGATAATGATCAGGATTATTGTAACTAGCATTTATAGAGAGCATATACAAAGCTATGGGACTCACAACAGTCCTGTGAGGTAGATGCTGTGACTATCCCCATTTCACAGATGGGAAAAACAGAGGTTAAGTGACTTCCCCATAGTGACACAGCCAGTAAGTGTCTGAGGGAAAGTTGGATAGGTCCAGTGAGCTTTCTTCCTGAGTAAATTCTCCTCATCCTAAATAAAGATTTCTCTCCTCCGTCAGGACTTTTGATTTAAGGATTTGGAGTGGAATGTGGAAGGGTCCTTTGAGGGATTGGCCCCAATATCTTTAACGTTCTGATCAAGGTCCTGATGCTGGTGTTAGACGCTGTGGGGCCATAGCATTCTGGAATGAGGCCAGGATAGATTGTACTTCTCAGAAGGGAGGCTTGTGGAATGTCCAGCACCATGGCTTCCACAGACTCTGCAGGCTGGCCACTCCTCTCTGGGGGTAGGGAGGGGTCCTCAAAGCCTTAAAGGCACACCCTTACCTGCCTTTCCAAGCTACCTGGGCTGAAGGTGAGAGAGCATCAGAGTTCTAGGGGTTCCAGTGGTGGAGGTTGGGGAAGGGGCATGCTAGTTTGAAGCAGGCATGATGCATCGTGGTATGTGGCCATGAGAAGTGGTGGCCCCACTGAGACACCTCAAGGTTTCTACCCTGAAGAAAAGATGGGAAAATGTTTCTTCTAGGGGCGGATCTGGGCAGATAAGAACTGAGAAAGGAGGTAGGGTGTGGCTGGATGAGGTCAGTGATGGGGCCACTCCTCTGCCACCTGCATAGGACAGCCCCCTTCCCCCACAAGCAAGGCACAGTCAGCACCAGCTAAATTATCTGCCTCCAGGGTAGGCTCAGCTGCCCCACCCAGGTTATTGGTGGAGAGGAAGACTTTCTCCTCTATGGTGAGATTAGTCTTTCAGACAAAAAAGCATTTATTAAGCACCCACTAAGTGTCAGGCCCTGTGCTAAGGGCTACAAAGAAAGGAAAAAGACAGTGCCTGTCTTCCAGTTGCTCCAAGAAAGAACTTATGTTCCAGACTTTTAGAAAAAAACCAAACCAAAACAGGACTGGAGTCTTTTTAGCCTTCTGAGAGTTGATATTAATAAGCACTTGTAACCAAACCCTTGTGCTCCATGATCAGAGGTAGTGTTTCAGCTAACATTTCAATGACGCCCTTTTCTACTACCTTCCTCAACCCAGTTAGCAAAAGTGATGATGACGACGATGATGATGATGATGAGCTCTATTTAAGGAAACTGAGGCCCAGAGGGGCAAACCAATCTGTCCTTCTTCAGACCCAGCTCGAATGCCATTTTCTCCACTAAATTTTCTCTGCTTCAAGCCCCCAAGTAATTAACAACCTTCCTCCCTTGGACCTCATACATAGATCTTGGTTTGAAGCTTGCTGCTGTATTTTATTATATGTGATTTTTTTTATTACAGTTATTTGTGCATGAGTCACCTTTTTTTTCTACCAGATCTGTAAGACTCAGAAGGGCACGGGCAGTCATATCTGAACTGTGCATCTCCTTCCAATGTTCTGCACATCCAAGGGACTAGATAAACAGGAACTAAGGCTGAAATGGGGGTTGGGAGTATAAGGCGTGGGAGGAAAGTGGGTCCAGTCTCAAGTTAAATGAAAAGGATAGAGTTTGAAGCTGAGTTTGAGTGCTAGCTCTGCTGCTTCCTAGGCCTAGCCTCAGAAAAATCACTTAATCTCTCAGCCTCAGTTTCCCCACATGTAAAAGGCCCAGCTTAGAACAGATGATCTCTATGGACCCTTGCACTTCTGCTTCTTAGGAGCCTCTATCCACACACGCTCTTTTATCTATACCACACTTGTACTCCTAAATGCAAGTCTTTCCCTAAATGATCATTAGTTATCCCACTTCTGTAATTCAGATGTTGCTGGAAAAAACATACCAGTGCTTTTCTATCTAGCTTCAATTTGGAGCTTGAGATGGACTCATGGGCTATGGCGGATGTTGTGGTCTCTACTCACCCTCTTCCCTACCCTTGAATTCAGCCCCACCCCAGGCTTTCCAGGCCCTGTGGTTTGAATGATTAAAAAAGAGAGGTATGCCTAGGGGAGTGAAGTGTGGTCAGAAATATTTTCCTGAGTTCAAGTTGCCTGCAGGATGCTTCCTTAAGTTCCAGATTTAGCAATTAAGTTGTCACTAAACTTGGATTTTATATCTTTGGTATTTTTGTATTATGCATTTTAAAATTTCAATGAGTAAAGCAGTTTTAATTAGATTCTTATGGTTCACGAGTGCCCACTGCATTTAAACAAAAACTCCTTGAACCTGCTGGACTAAACCAAATTAACGTTCATTGTTGTTCCGTTGTGTCTAACTCTTTGTGACCCTGTATGGGGTTTTCTTGGCAAAGATACTAGAGTGGTTTGCCATTTCTTTCTGTGGCTCATTTTATAGATGAGGAAACTGAGGCGAAGAGGGTTAAGTGACTTGCCCAGGGTCACACCACTAGTGAGCATCTGAGGTCAAATTTGAACTTAGGTCTTCCTGACTTCAGGCTCAGTGCTCTATCCATTGTGCCACCTAGATGCCTCCCAAAATATAAGCTTAGCCCACAATATGGCTCCTACTAAGCCTCATATCTTTCATACTATAAGAAAAACTATCCAGTCTCCACTTCTATGGAGTTTGATTTTAAACAATTCTCCCAAATAAGTTCCAATAGGAGAGAGAAAGTCAGCTCTAAATTTTGACTCTAAAAGTTGGCTGGCTCTTTGACTGTGGGTAAGTCACTTAACTTGTCATTGCACTTCCCTAAGTACTTTGGAGGAGAGTTCCTTACCTAGAGCTCCTATCATAGATCTGGAAAAGAAAAGGGAAGAGAGAGTGAGGAAGGAAAGGAGAGGAGAAGAGAGGAGAAAGGGAAGGGAAAGGAAAAGGGGAAGGGAGGAAAGGAAAGGAAAAGGGAGAAGAAGAAAAAGAAGAAAGAATTTCTTCATATAGCTCCAGTTTAGTGATATAGGAAAATGTACTTTATTTGCCTTGAGAAAAGAAAAAAGAGGTGTGCACATGAGGTCTTTTCTCTGTAACACAGATGAGGTCCATACCTTTAGGTATTTAGAGGCCCCTCTTCCTTCAGAGGGATGATAGGCCTTTGAGGAACAGACAGATGTCATCCAATAGTTTAAGTCTGCTCTAGACAGGCGGTTTCAAAGACCAAGCCAACATTCTTTTACTGTACTTTATTGCATTCTCTGTATGACACTTTCTGGTTCTGTTATCACAGTTGCTACTAGAAACTCCCTGCCTTTTGTTAAGGGAGTCATTTCTTTCTGTGGCATTATATAACCTGGCTTGTCTCTAGCCCTTGCTCTTAGCAGAACAGGACTGTCATTTGGATTCAGTTTCCAGAGAGGTTGATAGAATGATCATCTCTGAGTGCAGAAGCAGGTGATCACACCTGCAACTCACTCTGCTTGTCCATAAAAGTCAGCAGAACCAGGATAGGTGCCTTATGTCAGCTTGATGCAGGGAGGTGTATCGGCAAGCACCCCAGTGTCCCCAGGGTGGCTGCCCATACAGGTTCTTAGATCTGCTTTGTTAAAGGAAAGCAACTCAAAATGGGTTAACAAGCTTACTTTAATCAGTCAAACATATATCGTTTACCTCGTTCAGGGGTAAAAGGTCAGTACCCTGAACTTCAAAGTATACAGGCAGAATTATCAAGACAGAAACAGATCAAGTAGACAGCTTTCCAAACTGTCCAACCATTACATCCATACCAAATCAACATCTGGGTTTCAACATCTGGGTTTTTCAAAGATGGGGGGCTCTGGACAACGGCTTCCCAGAATCCAGATCAAATCACAGAACACTTCTCAAAGTGAGCCCCAAAACAAAGCTACACATCAGGGCTTATATAGCCTTCTCCTGGATCAGAGAATGTAACAACCTTATTGACTCACTGGCCAATCAAGAAGTATCTACTGAAAAACAAGCCTCCCACCCCAGGCTCCAGGTGCACGGGCAGGGAAGATCTTCAAATTTACATTCCCATTACAGGAGGGGTGGGGGTGGGGGGGAAGTCCTGACAGTGAGAGCTGTCCAAAAGCACCTTATACTTAGTAGGTGTTTAAAAAATGTTGGGATGAATGAATGACTGTCTAATGGGTTGTCTAAGGAGTTCACAGCAGCAGCCCAGGAGAAGAAGGGACCTTATAAGTCATGTCACTGAACCCTCTCACTTTTTAGGTGAGGACATTGAGGCCCAGAGAAGTTAAGTGATTTGTCTAAGGTTCCCCAGCCAGTAAGCTATAGAGCTAGGAATCAAACTTGGGTCTTCTTTCTCTAGAACCCACACTTTTTCCAGGCTACACTCTTGCTGGAAGTCTTTTACCTTAGGCTGAACAAGCCTTTATCAAGGATGTTGCAGATGGCGGCAGGGCAGGTCTCACCCAGGTAAAGCCTGGATCAGGTGTCTCAGGGCCCTCTAGCTCAGAGGTTCTACTCTGGAAGGTCCTGACCCTGATAACAGTAGCACCCCCTTCCTATGTGCTTTCCTCAAAGCAGCATCATAACAAACATGTGTTACTGTTCTGATTTTGCAGCTGAGGAGACTGAGGTCCAGGGACATCACTGCTCAAGAGCACGGAGATCGTCAATGCCAGATCTGGGATAAGACTTCAGGTCTCCTGGCTCCAAGCCTAAGGCTCTTTCCACCAGGTTGATATTGTCTCTCTTACTGACTTTACTCCACCCTTCAGACTGATGTCATATTTATCCTGTCCCTGTACTCTACCTTCCATCCAAACTAGACACAATCCACACACATACCCCCAATGCCAGTGTTCTGTGATCTACTGCCATGTCATTTGATGATATATTCCCTGTAGCTAGAATATTTTCCCTCCTCTTCACTTGTTGAATTCAGTTGCCACCTCTTTCCAGAAGCCCTCCTTAATTCTCACCACTCTCCCCCACAGTGAGTAATTATCTTTCCTCTTGGATCTCATATGACACCTTTTATGTACCTCCCTAATGAAACCATCATGCAACATTATAGTTTGTAGTTATTTGGATTCGTGTCTTATCTCCCTACTAGATTGCTTTATCTTAACTTTATACCCCTGATAGCAATAAGCCCAGAGCTGGGCATACAGTAGGCACTTAATAAATGGTTATTGTTATCATCTCATGCCAGTAAACACACATTAGACCCTGTGTGAGTTATTGGTTACTATGTGATTATAAATTCCTAGAGGGCAGGGACTGTGTGAGTCAATCAACTCACTTATTAATTACCTACTATGTCCCAGCATGCAAAGAAAGGCAAAAGACAGTCCTTGTTTTCAAGCAACTATGTTCAAATGGATGTATATAGGATAAATTCAAGGTAATCAATAGAGGCAAGGGACAAAGGTTAAATCATCCCAGAAAAGGTTTCTTGCAGAAGGTGGGACTTTAGCTGGGAAGCCAGGAGGTGGAGATAATGAGGGAGAAAGGAAAGGGGGACAGCCTGAGAAAATGCCCAGATTCCCTGAGATGAAATATCTTGGGTGAATAACAGCAAGGAGGTCCATGTCAATGAATCACAGAGTACATGGTGGGGTTGGGAAGGTGTTAGGTGTAAGACAGGAAAGATAGGAAGGGGATGGTTCATGAAGAGTCTAAAAAGAGAAACAGAGATTGTATTTTTTAGGTGACAGGGGCAGGGTATCAGGGGAGGGTGATGTGGTTAGACCTGCCCCATAGGAAGATCAAGCAACAGCTGAGTGGTGGATGGACTAGAATTGAGGAGAGACTTCAGGCATGAGGACCAACCAACAGGCTATTACAACAGTCCAGGCATGCCGTCATGATGGTGTACAGCAGGCTGGCTGGTGGCATAGGAAAGGAGGAGGTATAGCCAAGAGATGATGGGAAGGTAGAAAATACAGGACCTGGCAGTTGATTAGATTGGGAAAGGAGGGGGTTAGGATATATGTGTGTGAGAGAGGGTCAAGGATAATGCCTAGTTGAGAACCCAGTGTTGGAAACTATCTCATGACCCTCAACACATATTTAAATGATCTCCTCAGTGACTTCTAACTCCAAGGAAACAGTTAGCCATGCCTCGGCAGTCTTTGATTGTGAAATCTGAATAACCCTCCCACCCTCCTCGGAAAATCCAAGAAAAGAGAAACAGATTCCAACCCACTGTCACCATTCTGTCCTAGACATGACCCTTAGCTCCTCTCACATGGATTATTAGAACAATCTCCTTTCCAGCCATCTCTCCATCCTAGGTTCTCACCCCTCTGGCTATTACCTCCATCTCTTCCCCACTAAAGCCTTGGACTGATTGGTGAGCTTTCATTGATTTTTGCCCAGATCTAGGGACTCATCTCACTCCTCAGTCATTTCCAGGCTGGTTAACCAGCAGTTTCTCTCCTAAGCTAATCTCCACTCACCTCCTTCCAGCTCCCTTTTATAAGTAGTTTTCTTCCATTAGCATATAAGCACCTTGAGGGCAGGAACTGTCTTACTTCCTTGTATTTGTATTCCTAGTGCTTATTACACAATGCTGGGTCCTTACCAAATGGCTATGTATCTAATTGGTCTCCCTGATTCTAGTCTCTTTCTCTCTTCCTGTCTCTCACTAAAGCAACACTGTTACATAACTCCTTTGCTCAGAAGTCTGGTGGCTCCCCAACGCCTACTAAATATAGCACGGGTTGTCAATTTTTTGGTCTCAGGACCCCTTTAGGCTCTTAAAAATATTGACAACTCCCCTCCAAAGAGCTTTTATTTATGTGGGTTAAATATATCGATATTTACTGTATTAGAATGAAAAAAATTTGATCTCACAGACCCCCGTCAAAGTGTATCAGGTACCATGAAAACCAGTGAAATAAAGTATAAATTTCTGATCCTGGCAATCAAGGCCCTGTACAGTCTGGTTCAAATCTGCCTTATCTCACAATGATGGCTTTGTATTTGTATTTGACATTCTAGCCAAACCTGAACTACTATTGACCTCTCATTCTCATCCTGCCTTTTCTTGCCTTTTCTTCTCTTGTCTCTTATTGACAGAAAGGATTTCACCTACTCCCATCTCTGTGGGTTGAAGTCTCTACCATCCTCCAAAGTCCCTACCATTCTCCCAAGTCCAAATCAGGGATTAAGTCCTCTACCAAACCTTCCATAAATTCACATTCCCGGTGAAAGCAACCTTTCTAACTACAAATTTCCCAGAGTGTTTAGCCTGAGACCTCTCCTTTGCATTTATTTTAATTTCACTTAGATCAAAATTATATGTGTATATAGAGGGGTCATTCCTCTCTCCACTAGGTTGTAAACTCCTCAAAGGCAGATATCTATCCCCAGTACCTACTACCACTGCTTTTTACTAATGAAGTAGGTGTTTTATAATATTCATTGAATTGAGGTGAATTGAAAACTCTGAAAATCCTCATTTAAACTCTGAGAGTGAAGAATCACAGTATCAGAGCTTGGAG
This sequence comes from Petaurus breviceps papuanus, assembly GCF_028583685.1. Lineage (NCBI taxonomy): Eukaryota > Metazoa > Chordata > Mammalia > Diprotodontia > Petauridae > Petaurus > Petaurus breviceps. Next base: position 34,933,650 of record NW_027185771.1, read on the forward strand.
GGGTTTTAAAACAAAGAATGTCAGAGCCAGAATAGATCTTAGAATATAGAATGTTAAAGCTGGAAAGGACTTTAAAACACATAATATCAGAGCAAAAATACTGAGGAGGTTTTTAACACTATAATCAGGTATTGTGTTATTTTTCTCTAGTAGAATGGGTTCCTTCAAAACTATACTAATAATGACAAATTCCTGACAACTCAACCCAACGGGGAATGTCTGTCTGTCCATGCCCCTCTCCCTCCCTTTCTCCCTTTCTCTGCCTTTTTCCTCCCTAACTCTCTCCCCCATTTCCTTTCCCTTCCTTTTTCGCCCTAACCCTCTTAGTCTCTGTCTCTCTCTGTCTCTTTGCTTTTCTCCCTTCCCCACCTTTCCTTGAATTAATGCAATTGAAGACTGTAAGGCTTTCTCATTTTAAAAACTCACTGTGCCCCACCACTGTGTCCATCTTTGGTTCGACTTAGATTTTCCTGATGACTGGCTTCTTAGCATATAAATCTCATGTACACGCCCTGATCCTTTAAACTTCAGTGTTGATGCTGAAATTATGCTGAATGTCAAAATGACATCAAACAACTGCACTGATTTCCACCAGAGAAATTTGATTATTTCACACTCATTTACATGACACTTTTTCTCCACTATAATGCTGACTTTGAAATTCCCTTTGGTTGTAGACACAGAGAAGCAGCCTGTAGTTTCAATGGCAATGAAGGCTTTCTTTTTATTTGATACCGTCTTTTCTCTCCTTGATTTGAATGTTATAATTGGATTGCTGAGATATTTATTAGGGACTCTGTGTTTTTTCCAAGCTGCTTGAAGGGCATCTCTTAATTTGCTTCTCGTTTTGGACTTGAGAGAAGTGGCTTTGAGGTATCTTTCCCACGGAGCCAATAACATCCATTTATTTCAAACATTTATTTGAGGGCATCATTTTCTTAATAATTCTGAGTGTTTCTGTAGCCATTGCAATTTTCAACTTAAATGAAAATTGCTTCTTCCCCCAAGAGTTTCTCAGCTGTGATTAAGAGGAGTGCTAAGGCAAGCTGGCATACTGGTGAGAGCAGCAGGCCAGAACTCAGCAGCGCTTATTCTAAGCCCAGGTCTTTTCATTATGGTCACTATGTGACCTTGGGCAAGTCATTTCTCCTCAGTTTTACTCATTTAATCGACACCCCTCCCTGATTTGGAAATCCAACTTAAAAGAAGCAAAAAGAGCATTTGATTGAGAATCAAATTTGATTTGGTTTGAATTCTGGCTCTCCTGATTTTCTACTTGAATGACCTAATAGTCCCATAAACTCTGTGGGTCTTGGTTTCTTCAGGTATAAAATGAGGGCATTGGATCAAATGACTTCTAAGATTTATTCTGACTCTAAATCTATGCTCCTATTATCCCTGATAAGATCATAAACTACATTTCCCACATTCCTTTTTTTTAAAAAAAAGTTATTTATTTTGAACTTAAATACAAAAAGACAAAAAAAAAAGGGAACATTTCCATGTATACAACACAACCCACATTCCTGTTTGATGGTACATTTCAGCCAAATGTTATTTACATTTTCTTCTCTGCCAGGGGAAAAGCTAACGATAGACTGGGGAAAGTCACAAATTCCAAACTGTTTATATTCACAACTTTTCCTAAATGCTTTGTCCAAATCCTGAATCATAGTTGTAGCCAACCAGAATGGAGAGGGGACTCAAGACTATATCATAGCAAGGCCAATTAAAGGAATTTGGAGCATATAGCCTGAAAGAGAAGAATTAGGGGGGCCATGATGAACACTACTTTTGAGTATCTAAAGAACCAGAAGGCTGAACTAAGACTAATGGGTAGAACTTACACAGAGACAAAGAAAAACATCTTAACAATCAGAGCAGTCCAGAAATGGAATGAGTTATCTCAGTAGCTAGTCATTTCCTCATCACTAGAAGTCTTCAAGTGGGGGCTGAAAGACCAATTTGGGAGATGAATTCTATTCCAGTATCAGATGGATAAAGCAACCTCTGAGGCCTCTTTCACCTCTCAGATTTATGTAGACACTGCATTTTTTGAGTCCTTGAAAATGGATTATAGGGTGATTTTGGAATTGGGCAAGGATTTTTTAAAACTAAAATGGTATAATGATGGCCACCTGGAACAGTGCTCTTCCTTCCTTCCTTCCTCCCTCCTTCCTTCCTTCCTCCATTCTTTCCTCCCTTCCTTCCTTCCTTCCTTCCTTCCTTCCTTCCTTCCTTCCTTCCTTCCTTCTTTCCTAACTCACTTCCTCCCTCCCTCTCTCCCTTCTTTGAGGGGTTAAGTAACTTGCTCAAAGAGACACATCCCTATTCCCAGAGCAAGGAAAAGATTATCCTGTTTTTAAGGCATAATCTTCAATTGATAAGGACATTCTAGAAATCTTCATCATTTGTACTTCTACTTCATGGAACATCCAACTGCAGATGCTCCTTCCCCTGGCACAAATCCTAACCCTTATCTGTTCTAGTTAGATGCCTTTACGTTGCTGTGGCTGAAATGATTCATGACTTGGTGGCCAGATTTCCTCTCTTAGTTAGATTGGTCCTCAGACAACTATCGCATGGTCTATCATTGCGCTCATGGTTAAAGTTTTCCTGTCTGAGTAAGACCTGCCATAACATCACCAAAATTGCCTTTGAGATTCCAGAGTCATCTTTTATTAAGTTTTTCCCTGATTTGGAAGAGGTATGTCCCCTGCCTTTTGAATTCAGGGGTTGTTCCTAAGTCTTGAAGGTGAAGGTGAGGAGGGAGAGCATTGCAGGCACAAAATGGTTGTATTTCAAAGGGTGCTATTATGCATTGTCTCACTGGATCTTCACAACAGCTCTGTGAGACAGGGCAGATGAGGAAAGAGTGTCCAGAGAGGAGAATTAACTTAGCCAAGGGGAGTCAGAAAATGGAAAGTCAAACCCAGGCATCTTAATTGCCCTCCCCAGGCTCCAAAGATGGAGTCATAGTTAACTGTTTTTATGACTAAATCATAGGTGGCACAGTGAATAGAGGTATGGAACACTTGAGTTCAAATTTGACCCCAGACACTTAATGGTATGTAGACTGTGTGACCCTAGGCAAGTCACTTAACCTGTCTAGTTTCTTTTATCTGTAAAGTGAGAATAATAATAACATTCATCTTACAGGGTTGATGTGAGGATCAAGTGATATAAGGTATAAAATGCTTAGCACAGTGCCTGGAACATTCTAGATGCTTAATAAAGGCTTGCTCCTTTCCCCTTCTATTTTTTCAAACTACCTATTGAATCTGACATACACAAAAGATTTTTAAAAATTGCCAGACTTAAGGTCCATTATCTCTATGGTTTATGTCTCTCTACTAGTTTTGACATGGGGCTGTCAGAGAAAGTTAGAGAGATGCAGTAGGACTAGTTAGCTTGGAAAATACTATGGTTCACATGCACAGAGGTATCCAAAATGGGGTACATGTACTGGCATGGATGTGGGAAGTCAGAAGATGAGCCACATCTCCTCCCACTCAACCAGTTGTTGGGGACGTTTAAAGATAACCCCACCACCATCCCCTCTCTCTTGAACTGCTGCACAAGTTCCTGATTTCTTTCTTTGTGTACCAGGTTGATGCTGAGCTGTTGAAAATACTTGGGTATGAACAGTTTAGTCATTTTCTTGGCATTATTCCAAACCACTTTCCAGAAAGTTGGACCCTTTCCATGGTTCCACCAATAGTGTGTTAATGTGCCTGTCTTTCCACAATCTCTCCAGCATCGACTTCCCATATTTTGTTATCTTTGTCAGTTTAACAACAGAATTGGTTTGGTTTGTATTTACTGTATTGTTATTTTTTTACTTAAAACAATCTTTTCTTATGGATGTTAGTTAACATTTTGCCATTTCTTTTGAGAATTGTTTTGTTCACATCCTTTGACCAAATTGACTTCTGGTGTTATATTTGTGTTATGCCTTCCATATCAAAGTGACTAAGAAAGCACTTGCATTTAAAAAACAAACTGTTGTATGGGAAGAGAATTTTGAAAATGAAAGTTTGGAGAGGTTTCTAGTGTTGTGTGATTTATTTTAATATATAATGAAAGTATGTCACCTAGAAAAACTCTCATATCTACATACTTCAAAAAGCTCGGAAACAATTTTCTAATCTTTTAGAAAATCTTTCAGATGATGAGTGTAAGTAGGCTTTGAACCCATTTGTTAAAATGTTAAAATGCAACACCTTCCGATTAGTTTGCAAGAACAATTGATTGACATCAGGGAAGATGGAAATTTTCTAGCTGAATTTCAACAAAATTTTTTTGCATAATTGGTGGATGGGATTGAAAAATGAGTATTATGATTTAATAAGTACAGACAGTGATACAGTCCTTCCATTTGGAGCTACTTATCTTTATACGTTATCTTTTTTAGCTATATTAGCCATTAAAACCAAGTGTTGAAATAGACTATATTTAGAACTATGTATATGCATATAGTTTGCAAATATATATATGTATATGTATATATGGGATGCATGCTCATTTTTTTAAACCAGTAGAGATGGGCAATCAAAAAAATCTGGACATTACTGTACTAGGGCATATAGAGAACTATATGTATATGGGAGGTGGCAAAATAAAAAGCCTTTGGCTTTACAGGTCTAAACAATTCTCTCAGAGTACAATGAACTAAATGAAAGAAACCATCATACCAAAGGGTTGCATGCTAGTTGCTGTGAGAGATTGTCCAACTCTAATTGGTCAGTGACTAGAAATGAAACTGACATGCCATTACATTCAAACCAACCCTATTTAATAGACATATTAAGGCTCTAGGGCAGTTAGGTGACTCAGTAGATAGAATGCTGATCCTAGAGTCTGGAAAACTCATCTTACTGAGTTCAAATCTGACTTTAGACACTTATTAGCTATGTGACCCTGGACAAGTCACTTAACCCTCTTTGTCTCAGTTTCTTCATCCATAAAGTGAGCTTCAGAAGGAAATGGCAAACTACTCAAGTATTTCTCCCAAGAAAACCCTGAATGGGGTCACAGAGTCAGACAGGACTGAAAAATGGATGACTGAACTGAATTAAGGATCTATTGTCAAAGGCTGTGTGCTGAGTTCTAGGAAAGATGAAAAGATGAACAGGACATGACTCCTACATTCATGGAGCTTACCATTTGGGGGGGGGCAGAGGAGGGGAGGCAGGTAGAGTATGAAATATACCCAAATAACCTTGAAATAAAATAGAATAGTTTTAGTAGTATCTTAAAGAAGTATAAAGTGTTATATGAGTTGAGGGTAGAAAGAGGATGTTGTTACAAACTGGGAAGAGCAAGGAACAAGAAAGACTTCCTTGGGGAACCAGAGAATCACAAAATTATAGAATTCTGAGAGTCGGAAGGGATGTCAGAGGCTTCAGTAGTGCCTGAAAGGAATCTTCAGGTAACATACCCAATGAGAAGTCAACCAACTTCTACTGAAGACCTTCAAGGAGAAGAAACCCATCATATATCAAGGCAGCCTATTACATTTAGGATATAAGATATCCTTTGAACTGAACTTTGAAGCAATGCTTAGGATTTCAATAGGCACATGAACAAATGCATACAAGGAAGAAATTGCAGGGTATATAGAAATTTGGAGGATTCAAAGGAGGCTCCCTTTGGCAGGTGTATAGAGTACATGGCGTATGAGATCAGGCTAGAGACAGCTATGGTGGTACCTAATTGTGGATAGCCAGGCTAGGAAATTTGAACTTTGTTCTGTGAATAATGGAGAACCACTGAAGATTGGTGGGGTATGACATGGTCAGACCTATACATAAGGAAGTTTATTCTGGCAACATCTGAAAGATTTACTGGTGAAAATACCAGTCAGGAGGCCATTATAATAGTCCAAGCAAGAGGTAATGAATACTTGAATAAGGATGGTGGCTGTGGGGGTGGAAAAGAGAGAACGGATATGAAAGATGTTATGAAGTTAGAGTCAACAGAACTTGGTGGTTGACAGGATGTTGGGGGAAGGGAAGAGGGAGTAGTCAAAGATGACGGTAAGGTTCAAGCCTAGGTGAGTGGGTGAATGGTAGTGTCACTGACAGAAATATGGAAGTTAGAAGGTGATACCAGTTTTCGGGGAAATGAAAAAGATTCATGTCAGGAAATAATAAGAGATAACAGGTTTTTTTTTTTTTAAGTCATTTCAGGGCTTGGTACTCTTCCATGAAATAGTCCTGTGAAGTAGGTGGTATAAGTATGATTAACCCAATTAGACAGCTGAGGAAATTGAGGCACAGAGAAACTGACTTACAAAAAGTCGCACAACTAGTAAACGACTTATCTAAGACCCAAACTCAGGTCTTCTAACTCCAAGACGGTTTTTTCCTGTGATTTACTCCCTGTTGCCTCCAAGTAATATGTGCTAATAGCAGGAAACCTACCAAATGTGAAGCAATTCCCTTTGTAGCTACTTGCAAAATGACCGCTCTTTTGGAAATTCATAAGTTGCTTCCAAAGTGGAAGTAGGGAACTACTACAAAAGACTAGGCCAATTCTTCCAAGACATTATGGTAGCAAGAAGTAACCTCCTTTCCTATGGTGAGTGGATTCAAAGTGACTTGAAATAGTTGATATACTGTTCTAGTTGAAAGTTGAACCAAGAACTATCTAGGAGGAAAAAAAATAGCAGTCTCATAGCACAGCAGAGAGATGCTTGCAAAGTCAGACTATCTGGAAATAGGCTAAGGACAATTTTAAACCAGGTAGGATCTCCATTTTACAGCTAAAGAAACTGAAAATCAATGATGGCAAATGGCTTGTCCAGGGTCTTACAGCTAATATCAGGGGCAGGATCTCCAATTTATCTTGTATATATCTTGTTTGTACAAAGTTCTTTGCATGTTGTCTTCTCATTATTAAAGCAGGTACCATCTTCTGCTGTCTTGGTATCCTTAGTGCTTAGCGTGGCACCTAGCACATAGTGGACACTTAATGAATGCTTGTTAATTTGACTAATAAATATGATAGCATCATTGCTTCCTGAAATCTCCCCTATGCTTTCCTCATCTATAAAATTGGTATATTAATAAGAATTATAGAAGTCCTACCTTATAGGGTGATGGTGGAGATAAAATGAGGTCTTATATATAACACACTTTGTAAACTTTAAAGCACTATAAAAATGTTTGCTCGGTGTTATTATTACCTAAAGCACTGAAGTTTTAGGGGAAGGAAAGGAAAAAACTCCCACACTGGAGTGGTGGGTCTTGGTAAAACTTCTAGTTTATTTTCATTAATGCCCTAAGTATAGAACTGTATTGGTCCATACTGTCTATACCAATGTACTCTAAAAGCTAACCTATTCACCAAAATTTGACCTTATATAATCTCCTAAGTGACACTTCCTTAATGCCATGAAAATTGCTGTTGTTATTAATAGCTAATATTTGTATAGCTTTAAGGCTTACAAGGCACTGTAATATATCATTTCATTTAATCATCAGAACAACCCAGGGAGGTAGGTGCTATTATTATCTCCATCTTACAGGTGAGAAAACTGAGGCAAACAGAGATTGAATGACTTGCCCAGGGTCACACAGTTAGTGTCTGAGGTGCGATGAACCTCTAATCTTCCTGATACCAAAATCTCTCTCTCTCTCTCTCTCTCTCTCTCTCTCTCTCTCTCTCTCTCTCTCTCTCTCTCTCTCTCTCTCTCTC